>NW_024070185.1:26074616-26364737 GCF_014754425.2 Oryx dammah
GGTGTACATGCGTTCCCAAACATGAACCCCCCTCCCACCCCCCTCCCCACAACATCTCTCTGGGTCATCCCCGCACTGTTTATAATAGCTAGGACATGGAAACAACCTAGATGTCCATCAGTAGATGAATGGATAAGAAAGCTGTGGTACATATACACAATGGAGTATTACTCAGCCATTAAAAAGAATACATTTGAATCAGTTCTGATGAGATGGATGAAACTGGAGCCGATTATACAGAGTGAAGTGAGCCAGAAAGAAAAACACCAATACAGTATACTAACACATATATATGGAATTTAGGAAGATGGCAATGATGACCCTGTATGCAGGACAGCAAAAGAGACACAGATGTGTATAGCGGACTTTTGGACTCAGAGGGAGAGGGAGAGGGTGTGATGATTTGGGAGAATGGCATTGAAACATGTATAATAACATGTAAGAATCGAAATACCAGTCTATGTCTGATGCAGGATATGACAGAACATCTTTTAAACTCACTTTTCCAAAACACCAATCATGGTTCATGAATGACATTTAGTTTTTACATCCTTCAGTTCAGTTCAGTTCAGTCGCTCAGTCGTGTCCGACTCTGGTCTCACGTCCATCAAGTCCGTGATGCCATCCAGCCGTCTCATCCTGGGCCGTCCCGTTCTCCTCCTGCCCCCAATCCCTCCCAGCATCAGAGTCTTTTCCAATGAGTCAACTCTTCGCATGAGGTGGCCAAAGTACTGGAGCTTCAGCTTTAGCATCATTCCTTCCAAAGAAATCCCAGGGCTGATCTCCTTCAGAATGGACTGGTTGGATCTCCTTGCAGTCCAAGCGACTCTCAAGAGTCTTCTCCAACACCACAGTTCAAAAGCATCAATTTTACATCCTTCTAGTCTTTCAATTCTTAAATGTTTCCCATACCTCTTTTTTTTTTCCTATATTACACCAATTTTTCTTTCTTTTTTTTTTTTAATAGACCAGGCCAACTGTTTTGGAGAATGTTACAAACTTCAGATTCTGATGGCATCACTTGTTTCTCTGTGTCTGTATTTCTTGAAATCTCAAAGTTAGGTGCAAAGCCTTAATTAGATTCAGGTTAATTACTTCTCTTAAGACTGCTTCCTAGCTGAGGATACATGCTTCATATTACGTCACATCAGAAGGCATACATGTCAGATTGTCCAACTATTATCAGTATCCAGTTTGATCAGTCGGTTGTTCTATGATAAAAATAAATTTCCACCTTCTCAATTAGGAAGCGTTTTGTCTCATGACAACTTAGTACCATATAAACATACTGATGACTCTAAAATCATTCAGTGATTCTTATCAAAATCATTTTTAAAATTGAAAGTTACAGAGTTGAGATTTTCTAACTCTACCTTTCCTTATACATTTACTAGGTGTCATTCTTCTGTAAAAAGTAAGCCATTTTTTGTTTCATTTAGTTCTTTGCTTTCTACCCTTAAATTTCTCTGATAAGTAGTTCAAAATCCTGCCTTTTTAAAATTTTGGTCTGCCTTTACTTGATATACGATCACAAAAGCAATCAAATTAAAATGAGGTCACACTGGATTAGGATGGACTTTAATCCAATATTAAGAGAAGAAAAGAGGCTAGGAAACAGACACACAGGGAAAATACACTGTAACGACAGAGGTGGAGATGGAGTGATGTGTCTACAAGACAAGGAACACCAAGGATGCCAGCAGCACCAGCAGCTAGGAGAAATATGGAACCTATTTCTCCCCTAGAGTCTTCAGACACAGGATGGCACTGCCAACACCTTGATTTTGGACTCCTAGTCTCCAGAACTGTGAGAGAAAATTTTTCTATTGTTTTAATCTACCTAGTTTGTAACTGTTACAGCAGCCCTAAAATACACATAGGTTTGGCCTTAATTCTGTCATATTTTAGGTAATATTTTGTTTTTAAGCACTTACTTTTTTTTTTTTCTACATTTGGATATTTTCCTTTGTATTGTCAGGACATGTATATGTGAATTTTAAAGTTACTTGAGTGTCCCAAGTTTATGAGAGGATGACTCGCTTCCAACTTCTCTCCTCAAAGAGAAGAAAAAACTCAAGAAAAGTTACTTGAGTGTCCCAAGTTTATGAGAGGATGACTCGCTTCCAACTTCTCTCCTCAAAGAGAAGAAAAAACTCATGCCCCACCTCCTCTGGCCTGACCCCTCCCCCAGCCCAACTTCTTCCAGGACAAGTCCAGTCTTCAGTTCCTACTTCATTTTTGGTCCCTAATATTTCCTTTACTTTCTGGTTCTCCCTGATACTCATTAAAATGTATAATTGCTATATTTCACTTAGCATGTCTAAGTTTTATAGCAAGATACATTTTTTTTTTCAGGTTTTCTGGTCTTACTCCTCTCAGAAGACTCTATGGCAGATTTTTCCTGTGTATATACATATACTATATTCATTCAGACCTCAGAGGGAGGCTTCCTTGCTGGATTGGAGACTCCATTTCCACTGCCTCCCTCCCTTGCTTCTGTGAGCCCCCTTGAAGGGGAGGGGTTATGAAATGATGGAAGGTTACAGCTCATTTTACCATGAGCAACGAAGGTCCAGCAGGAAAGGGCAGGCACACTGCACACGAGCACAGTGAGACACAGCTGAAAGCTCCATCCATTTCTCTAAGGCAAGCCTTCGAGATGAGTTCATCTGCCACTCTGTTGGATATGGTTCTAATATTAAAAACCGTTTGACTAGCATCTTTACACCATATGTTTAAGTCCTCAGAGTTTGATTCAAAATATCAGAGTAAGTGTTTTCTTTAGTCTGTGGAACATCTAGGAAACCATATGGCCTTATTGCTGACAAAATTTTAACATGGGCCTTTAACATTTAGGAGAACCTTCAAAACAAAGCACAGAATACAAGAGATTTTCCAAAGAAGGATAAAATAAAGGGAAAAGACAAAAAGATTTTAATGGCAAGTGAATCTGGCTAAAGAACAAAAGGTAGACAATAATTGGTAATCTTCAAAAAAACAGCAAAGACAGAAATGAGTACTAGCTAACCCAACCCAACCTAACCATCAGGGAAAAAGAGGGCCAAGGGAGAGAGCTCTAACAACTTCACAGTTCTGGTGAGTTTTCAGCTCACAGCTGCGTTTCAGGATATTGCTTCAGGCAATTTTAATTGGAGTTCCTGAACTTAAATTTTATTCTACTGGGAAAAAAAATATGTATATGGAAAAACACAATAAAAAACCATAAATGCACAGCAGGTTGGGAGAAATCTTGCCACATTTTCAAATACAATGAAAGAATGTGAGATAAACAGCCCATCCCCTCATTCCAAATGGGTTGAAACAATTAATTCAAAACAAACAAATTTTTAAGAAAATGAAAGAAAAGCAGTAAGTCCCTAACAGATGGGTCCTGGACACACAGAGGAAGGAGCTCAAGTTCTCTAAATATAATTTTGCCTATGTGTGGGGCCACATGTTCTCCTTTGGAGACCGTGGTAGCCAGAACTATTTTCTTCTTTCACAGAAATCACCAGCAAGTGTGACAAAGCAGGGTACTCTCATGCACTCTCACGGGGAGTGTAAATTGTTCCATCTATTCTGGGATGTAAATTTATAAGATGGGTCAAAATTTAACAGGTATATTTTTTGATCCAGCAACCTGATCCCTGGGTGTTAATTCCAAAGAAACAACTGAATAGGGTATTTGTTGTTACATAATGGTAAGAAACACTGACAATCACCTAAACACTCACTATTAGATAACTGGCTAAACAAATGATGGTACATGTCATCAGTCAACTTTCATGTAATACATAAAATGGATGGGATACCGAACCAGTGAGCTGCCCTGGTTTGAACAGTCACATGGTCTTTCCTGGGAGTTTAGGACAACACAGTGACATAGGCAAGCATTGCTGGTCAGACAAGTGGAGCCAATGTTCAGCATAGCAGGAGGGCTAATAGGCAGGAAGGTCCATAGGAGATAGACTAAAGCTCTTCCTACTTGAAAGCCAATCCCAGAGAATTTCCTCTTTGAACTGTGTAAACATGGAGTGGAGAGGACAGGAGAGGATATCCCTAGAGGGTAATACTGACATCCTTGTCAATCCGGCAAGTATATATTTCCATGGGTTTTCATATAGTTGGGATAAATGTAAGATGTGACCATTTGTTTCCTTCACCTTGAATGGTATGAAACAGTTTAGGCTGGTTGCACAGAAATCTAATAATATCTTCACCAAATGATTGACAGTGAATCCATTGGGGTTATATAGATGGAAATATTCCAGGGAATGTTGGCTTTTTATCCCACATGCCGTCGGTAATTTTATTTTTTACAGTTTGCCTATACTATACCGTCAGGAAAAGGATAAAGACTGAAAGAAAAAAAAACTGATGAAACATCTAACTTCTCTTCAAGGTCAGAAACACCTTCCACTGTACTTGTGACCTACACAGAACAGGAGCTTAAAGTACAATTTGGTCCAACTCCTCTACGCATGCAAAAACAATGCCAGAGAGCTTGTTAGATGACCCGTCCAGCATCATTTTATTCATCTAGTTTCATCTTTTATTTCCTTTTCATCTTTGTCAGTTATTTAATATTGAGCTGGCCAAAAAGGTCCTTGAAAACCTGAATGAAAGTTTTGGTCAACCCAGTACTTATCAACTCTGGCCAATGAAATTTTACTTCTTGATACTATCTCATACTACTTTAGTTTACATGAAGCCTGGGATTCAGAACCATTCTAATACAAACATACTCACACGGATGAAAAAATAAAAACAAAAACTTTTCAAGGAGTTTCTGCTGGTTCTCACCCATTCGTGAACACTTCTCAGATATTGATCTATCTATTCTGTTCTCCTTCTGTCTCCTTCTCTCTCTTACACACATACACACACACACAGACACACACACACTCGCCGTTGAGCACAAGAGTCCTCACTTTCATTAACCCAATTCCATTTCTACATGGACCAAAAATAGACATTGGTCTAAACAAAATTCAAAAATGCCACCAGCTACATTTTACTTTCCTGGAGCCACTGGTACAGAAAAGCTCATGTATTTGTATAGTCCAGAACTTACTGGAGCAGGTCTGGAAAGCTATCTCAAAGCTGATGTGAAGAGCAGTAATCATTGACCACGTGTCTTGGATTATTCCATAAGGCAGAAATTAAGAGTCAGATGGTACCTATGCTTTCTTAGACCAGACAATGGAACCTTGAGAGGTTAAGATTTTGACCAAAGCCATAAGTGAATAGCTGTATCTGGAGTTGGGTCCAGGTCTCCAAGTCTTCCTAACCAGGAGTCATCTTTAAGTTCTTCCACGATCCTCTAGAGAAGTATCTGGTCAAATATATCTAAGGCTGATGACAGAATCCTACTCACCACCTATGGAACAAGATTAGGGGTGAATAAGAGTAAGTACAGAAAGACAGAATGCAGAGGATGAATATGCTTTTCAAATTCCTGGAGATTCAATGTCAATCTGGTATTTCTTTTTCCTTTAAAGCAACATCACAACAATAAAGCAAATGAGAAGATAAGAAGAATGCAGGAGAAGCCACCCAGGCCACATAGTAAGGAGACAAGGCTTACAACTCCTAGTAGTTTCTGCATCTGCAAAATCGTGGGATGTTTAAACCCTTCTTGATTCATTTCAAGCTCAGCAGTCAAAGAGGCTGTTTGGGAAGCAATGATGAGGATTCCTTGATGAAATTATTAACAGAATGTACGCACTAGGGGATTTCTAATGAAGTTGCTAATACAAGAATTGTTTATGCCAAATGACTAAAAATGTTGCTTTGATTTCCTCAGGTTATGGTATGAACTTGAATGCTGGGACTGGCTACTACACTGATGGAGTTTATACAGAAATTCATTTGAGGATGAACCCAAACTGGAAATGGAAACCAGCTATGAACACAGAAGAGAGCAGACAGTCTGTGCAGCTGCTGGCAGTGTATCTGACCACCTCTTGGTACTCACATCCCAGTTTCCATATCCCAGGTGAACTCTAGTACCCATGTGGGGTCAAAGTTCCAACTACATTTAGTCTACTCCCAAGCAGTACATCCCTTCATATAAATAAATAAATATAAATATATATATATATATATATAATTATTTATGGGGCTTCCCTGGTGGCTCAGATGGTAAAGAATCTGCCTTCCATGCAGGAGACCTGGGTTCAATCCCCAGGTTGGGAAGATCTCCTGAAGAAGAGAATGGTAACCCACTCCAGTATTCTTGCCCAGAGAATTCAATGGACAGAGAAGCCTGGCAGGCTACATATAGTCCGTGGGGTCACAGAGTTGGTCACAACTGAGCAACTAACAACAACAACATGATTATTTATATATTTACATAATATATATATTTTTAAATCGCTTATTGTATCTATAAGAGACACTAAAGCTTCTATAATGCTCAGTCTCTCAAAACCACCCTACAATGAGCACAAGTTCAAGAAAGGAAAGGAAGGTAAAAGGATCACAGAGACACCATGCAAAGATATGTATGGAGCTCAGTTTAAGCTTTCATACCCACACAAAAAATGTGGA
Organism: Oryx dammah; assembly: GCF_014754425.2. Taxonomy (NCBI): domain Eukaryota; kingdom Metazoa; phylum Chordata; class Mammalia; order Artiodactyla; family Bovidae; genus Oryx; species Oryx dammah. The sequence continues at coordinate 26,081,169 of NW_024070185.1, forward strand.
GGCTAAAACCAAAAAAGGCAAGCAAGGGCCCGCATCCCTGAGAGTCAAGGGTAATACATGCAAGCATGCTTTCTTTTTCTTTTTGTTTACAAAACTATTTTCTTTACAGTCAATTCAGGGGACAAACATAAATCTGAAATCTTTATTATAATATACAAATGCAACAGTGGTTAAAATATCCTTTGAGTTGCAAAGCAAGTTATCCTCTTTAAAAGGAAAAAAAAAAAAAAGGTATCTTCATGTCTGTAATATGGGCCTCCTGGGTCCTCCAGCTGCCCCTAGTTAGGATGGCACGCTTCAGAGCTGAGAGGGTTTTGGGATTACCCAGGGCCTGCTTGAATCAAACGGCTAAACAAGGGAGACCACAACACAGCCTGGACTGGGCCTGCGCCTCCTCATCTAGTGTTCCTCCCACCCCAACCCCCAGTCAATGCCAAGCTGCCTTTTAAAAATGCAACATCAATACAAAAGGCCTCTATTACTTATGAAGGTCATTCTAAGAAATGACCCTGATATTCCCCACCAGTTCCTTCAGGTAATTTATTTACTCGGCAGCAACGGAGAAACAGACGTAGAGAACAGACTTAATGGACATGGGGAGAGGGGAGGAGAAGGTGAGATGCATGGGAAGAGTAACATGGAAACTTACACTACCATATGTAAAATAGATAGCCAACGGGAATTTGCTGTATGTACCAGGAAACTCAAACAGGGGCTCTGTATCAACCTAGAGGGGTGGGATGGGGAGGGAGATGGGAGGGAGGCTCAAAAGGGAGGGAATGCATGTATACCTATGGCTGATTCATGTTGAGGTTTGACAAAAAACAACAAAATTCTATAAAGCAATTATCCTTCAACTGGAGAAGGAAATGGCAACCCGCTCCAATATTCTTGCCTGGAGAATCCCATAGACAGACAAGCCTAGCAGGCTTCAGTCCATGGGGTCACAAAAAGTCGGACACGAAAAAATAAATTTTAAAAAATGCCATCTCCAATTTGAGAGACTTCGAGATAGTTTGCTTTTCACGATGCTTCCATTAAAAAAAAAAAAAAAAAAAAAACTTGAATAGCTTTTTCCTGCCAAGAAGAAATTCTCTCCCAGCTCTCTGAATAAAGGCCAACCTGATGGAAAAGGGACTGTGATTATGTAATTGCCATTTGACCCACCACCACCACCACCACCACCACCATCATCAGTACAGAAAGAGCTTTTTACAGAGAAGGTCAAAGACTCCTGGCGAGCACCCAGGGAGTTCGGATACCTCCTGGTTATAGAAAGTTTCCATCTGTTGGAGTATACTGAGACCCAAGCAATCATATTTCTTTCACTGACACTAAAAATCTTACTGACTTAGTGAAAATAATCCAATTACTCCATTTGTATGCAGAGGAGAGGAGATAGGTAAAGTTTCTACCCTCTTGGAAATAAATATTTCCAATATTTACTGACACCTCAGGCATCTGATCTGCTGTGTATCAAGCAAAAACAAGCTTCCAGGGCCCCTGAATGTCTTTGCCATCCTTCATCATGTGCCTGTCACCATTTGGAGGCAGAGGGATTGCATTCCATTAAGAGAAAATGAAAAGAGCTTGATAAAATGGTGAGCTGAGAGATACCACTGAACATTCCAGAGTTTTCACTCACTGAATGAAGCCATAAAAACAGCCAGGGGAGAGAATAAGATGATATTTTGTATGACCTGGTTTTTTTTTTTTTTTTTTGCCTCTTTTCCCTGTAGCAGTCTCTGGCTATTTTCCTAATTTTTTCTTATTTGTTTATCATATAGTACTCTACAATTGTTATTGGATTTCCTCAAAATTCAGCATTATGATTGCTGTGAAAGATATTACTGAAGGGCTGCCTCCCTTACTCCATCCCCGACCACCAAAAAAAGAAAAAAAAAGCTCTACTCGCAAAACCTTTAGTGGGATCTATGAACATGAAGTTTGATGTTTAACTCAATTATTTTAATACCTCAGGGCACCTCTTTAGGAAATTCCTCATCCCCATTTTAACGGCACACAGAAATCTAAAGAGACTATGCTCACTTTACCTAGATATGGATATTTTCATTTCCACCTGTCAAGCACTTAAAATATTCACACTCCCAAATATTTGCTTTTTCCTTTGTTCATTTCAGCTCTACTGTCTCAGCTGAAAGAAAGAAAAAACAAAAAGTGACATTTTATAAATTGAACTCTGAAGGTTAATTGATAGTTAATACTGTTAAGCCGGTAGAGATATGCCCAGCATATAGCAAATCCAGGACTATGGTACAAAAAAGCAATAGTTGTTTTTAGACTAGAGCACTTGAGAAATTCCCCAGGAAAAAAAGGAACTAATGTTTTCTTATTAGCATAAAAATGGGCAGGCAGCAAGACTCTTGGTACATTCCAACAACAGCTCCTGTCTCCAAATTCCTCACCGTGATTGATTTTTCTTTTCTGAATAATGTGAAAGTTTCCAACTAACTAAAAGAGAAAACCACTGCCAAAGAAAATCCTGAAGAGTAGTAGGTATGGAAGAAAGTAGTAACATGAAAGCTAACATATATGTCACATAACTTCAGGCCATAAATACACATCCTAAATTCCCATTATACATTCAAGAATAAATTCTTCTATCAAAAGGAATTATCATAAAAATTTCCACCAAGGTATCAGTAGTTAATGTTACTCCAAGTATACTGACGTTCAATGTCTGTCCTGAGAGCCAAATGAGACCGCTTTCCCATCAAGGACTCCTCCATGCATTCTACGCACTTCCGGCTAGTCCATCCAGCAGGGAATGCATCAATTTCTTAGCAACTTCAGTTCTTACAAAACAATATTTGAGAAAAAATTATAAATTTTCACATGGCAATTCTGCTGCCCTCTTACACATCTATGGAAAAGCTTTTGTACAAAACAGTAGAATAAAAAACAATCTCACTTTTTTTGTTTCTTTGAAGAGCCTGTATACCACTCACATTCTACCAAGCAAAATAAAAACAAAAATATCACCTCTATTGCCATTTTACAAAGAAAAGCAATAACACCTTCTAAAAAGTAAAAATTCCTTATTTACTTCATTTCTGTGTATATGTGTGTATCTAATGCAACCAAAAGTATATCCATTAGGTTTCTTACCAGAGTTCAGGTGCTTGCCAAAGGACAACAGATTGCCAGCAATCAAAAAACTCAAAAAAGGACCCCGATTCATTGTACAAACATCATTTTTTGTTTGCTAATGGAGACAGCCAGCAAATTTACAAAACCCGTTCTCAACACTAGTATACATGTATGGTCCCAAGTGGCCAAGACTTTAAAATAAAAACTTTTTAATGTTAATGGACAATATGGTGATATGGTTCAAAAAATACCAAAAGTATCAAGTATACAGTCCCCATGAACATCAATACAAAAATCCTCAAATGTATCAGCAAATTGAATCTAGCAATTTATAAAAACTATATATTCATATACACATTGCCAAAGGTGATTTATCTTAGGTACACAAAGCTAGTTCAACATTCAAAAATCAATTAATGTAATATATTATATCAATAAGCTAAAGACAAAAAAATCACATGACCATATCAACAGATGCATAAAAATGATCTAACAAAATGCAATACCCACTGAAAACTCAGTAGGCTAGGAATGGAGAGGACTTCCTCAACTGGATAAACCATATTTACAAAAAAACCTACAGTTAACATCATATTTAAGGTAAGAAACTAGAAGCTTTTCCACTAAAATTTACTGCAAAGCAAGGATGTGTCCATTTACCACTCCTTTTCAATAATGTACAGGTAGTCCTAGCTATTACAAAAAGACCCCCACTCCCCACCCAAAAAAGGAAATAAAACGTACACAGATCAGGAAGGAAAAATAAATAAAACCATCTTTGGTTGCAGATGACATGATTGTTTCTGTAGAAAATCTGAAAGAATCAACAAAGAAAACTACTGGACCTAAAAAGCAGTTACACCAAGGTTGTAGGATACCAGGTTATTACACAAAAATCAATTGCTTTCCTATTTACCAGCAATAAACAACTGGATTTTAAAATTAAAAACACAATGCCTCTTATATTAGCCCACTCAAAAAAGAAATAGTTAAGTATTAATTACAACAAAAACATGTAGAAAATATTTATAAGGAAAACTACAAAACTGTGATGAAAGAAACCAAGAAGAACTAAATAAATAAATAGATATTCCTAAATAATGAAGATTCAATACTGTCAAAATGTCATTTCTCCCCAACTTGATTGACAGATTCAATCAAATTTCCAGGAAGATATTTTGTGGAAATCAACAAATTGGCTCCAAAGTTTAAATGAAAAAGCAAAAGACCAGAGGAGCTAAGCCAATATTGAAGGAGAAAAGCAAAGAGGATGGACACCCCTCAGTGGCAAGACTTACTGTAAAGTTAAACAACACAGGGTGGTACTGGAAAAAGAATAAGTGAGGATCAATGGGACAAAGTAGGGAAAACTGCTAGACTATTCAGGTATGACCTAAATCAAATCCCTTATGATTATACAGTGGAAGTGAGAAATAGATTTAAGGGTCTAGATCTTATAGAGAGAGTGCCTGATTAACTATGGAATGAGGTTCATGACATTGTACAGGAGACAGGGATCAAGACCATCCCCATGGAAAAGATATGCAAAAAAGCAAAATGACTGTCTGGGGAGGCCTTACAAATAGCTGTGAAAAGAAGAAAAGCGAAAAGCAAAGGAGAAAAGGAAAGATATAAGCATCTGAATGCAGAGTTCCAAAGAATAGCAAGGAGAGATAAGAAAGCCTTCTTTAGCGATCAATGCAAAGAAATAGAGGAAAACAACAGAATGGGAAAGACTAGAGATCTCCTCAAGAAAATTAGAGATACCAAGGGAACATTTCATGCAAAGATGGGCTCGATAAAGGACAGAAATGGTATGGACCTAACAGAAGCAGAAGCTATTAAGAAGAGGTGGCAAGAATACACAGAAGAACTGTACAAAAAAGAGCTTCACGACCCAGATAATCATGATGACGTGATCACTAACCTAGAGCCAGACATCTTGGAATGTGAAGTCAAGTGGGCCTTAGAAACCATCACTACAAACAAAGCTAGTGGAGGTGATGGAATCACAGTTGAGCTATTTCAAATCCTGAAAGATGATGCTGTGAAAGTGCTGCACTCAATATGCCAGTCTGGAAAACTCAGCAGTGGCCACAGGACTGGAAAAGGTCAGTTTTCATTCCAATCCCAAAGAAAGGCAATGCCAAAGAATGCTCAAACTACCGCACAATTGCACTCATCTCACATGCTAGTAAAGTCATGCTCAAAATTCTCCATGCCAGGCTTCAGCAATACGTGAACCGTGAACTCCCTGATGTTTAAGCTGGTTTTAGAAAAGGCAGAGGAACCAGAGATCAAATTGCCAACATCCACTGGGTCATGGAAAAAGCAAGAGAGTTCCAGAAAAACATCTGTTTCTGCTTTATTGACTATGCCAAATCCTTTGACTATGTGGATCACAGTAAACTGTGGAAAATTCTGAGAGAGATGGGAATACCAGACCACCTGACCTGCCTCTTGAGAAATCTGTATGCAGGTCAGGAAGCAACAGTTAGAACTGGACATGGAACAACAGACTGGTTCCAAATAGGAAAAGGAGTACGTCAAGGCTGTATATTGTCACCCTGCTTATTTAACTTCTATGCAGAGTACATCATGAGAAACGCTGGGCTGGAAGAAACACAAGCTGGAATCAAGATTGCTGGGAGAAATATCAATAACCTCAGATATGCAGATGACACCACCCTTATGGCAGAAAGTGAAGAGGAGCTAAAAAGCCTCTTGATGAAAGTGAAAGAAGAGAGTGAAAAAGTTGGCTTAAAGGTCAACATTCAGAAAACGAAGATCATGACATCTGGTCCCATCACTTCATGGCAAATAGATGGGGAAACAGTGGAAACAGTGTCAGACTTTATTTTGGGGGGCTCCAAAATCACTGCAGATGGTGACTGCAGCCATGAAATTAAAAGACGCTTACTCCTTGGAAGAAAATTTATGACCAACCTAGATAGCATATTCAAAAGCAGAGACATTACTTTGCCAACTAAGGTCCGTCTAGTCAAAGCTATGGTTTTTCCTGTGGTCATGTATGGATGTGAGAGTTGGACTGTGAAGAAGGCTGAGCGCCGAAGAATTGATGCGTTTGAACTGTGGTTTTGGAGAAGACTCTTGAGAGTCCCTTGGACTGCAAGGAGATCCAACCAGTCCATTCTGAAGATCAACCCTGGGATTTCTTTGGAAGGAATGATGCTAGAGCTGAAGCTCCAGTACTTTGGCCGCCTCATGCGAAGAGTTGACTCATTGGAAAAGACTCTGATGCTGGGAGAGATTGGGGGCAGGAGGAGAAAGGGATGACCCAGGATGAGATGGCTGGATGGCATCACGGACTCGATGGACGTGAGTCTGAGTGAACTCCGGGAGTTAGTGATGGACAGGAAGGCCTGGCGTGCTGCGATTCATGGGGTCGCAAAGAGTCGGACATGACTGAGTGACTGAACTGAACTGAACTGAATGGAACAAAATTGATGGCCCAGAAATGGACCCATGTAAATATCATCACCTAATGTTGACGAAAGAATCAAGACAATGAAATGGAGTAAAGAAAGTCTTTTCTGCTAATGGGAAGGGAACAATGAGACATACAGAAGCAAAAAATAATAATAACAACGTAAACACAGATTTTACACCTTGCACAAAAATCACCTTCAACAAATCACAGACCTAAATACAAAAAGCAAAAACTATAAAACTCCTAGATGAAAACAGAGGAGAAATTCTAGATAAACTTGAGTATGGCAATGGCTTTTTTATATTAGTTGTTTTGAGACATCAGATAGAAGACTGTGAGTGTCTCAGTTGATGAATTATTAATCTTAGGTAAGGAACTTGGTAATGTCTGCAGGCAGACTTCACCATGACAGAAGGACCAAACACAGAGATAGGACCCCCTGGAGTGTAACTGTTAACACCCTACTGATGGACTTCTTACAGTGAGACCACTGAGCCCAGGGTGGTGAAGGCTCTTTGCTGGAAGACAAAACTCCATGCTGCCTATATGCTCCAGGGACTCTGCCAGCAGCTCAGTCAGAGCGGAAGGCAACTTCCCACTCACAGGTGTTGAGAGACCCACTGCTGGACTAGGGATCCGTGTTCATGCTGAGACGCCTGCTTCCCAGACTTCTTGGAGAGGTTCATTGCTCTCTTTTCTATTTTCACCGCTTGACTAACGTGTGGTAACTGTGTGGAATAAACTATTTGATTCTTGAACTGAATATTGGCTCCATTTCCTGAGTCTCCAATCCCGTGATTCTTACCCAGCCTCACTGCAGCAACAGAACCACTTATCCCTCTTCTGACAGAAAACTAATGCCAGTAGGAGAGCTCTGCACCTTGCTTTCTTCCACACCAGTACACAACAAGCCCCCTCTGCTTTTTTTCAACACTGGCACAGTGACCCATGATCAACGTAGCACCATTACCTATCCCCTATTAATATACACGTGTATACACGGTCTCTCTCCAATACTCTGCCATGTCAAGAATGTAACTCTGCACAAATCAGTTCACATATAAGTAAGTATACCTCAGAATAAATTCTCAGAAATTGACTGCATTTGTAATTTTGACAGATATTTCCTAACTGGGCCATTTCTTCTAATGACTAAAATACCTCCCCTCCTCAGTATATGGAGAATTCCAGGCAAGAGTACTAGAGTGGTTGTCATGCCCTCCTCCAAGGGATCTTCCCAACCCAGGGACTGAACCTGAATCTCTTACGTCTCCTGCACTGGCAAGCGGGTTCTTTACCATTAGTGCCACACGGGAATCCCCACTCTTCAGTACATAACCTCAAAGATTATCAGGCAATTGATATGGATTGTGTAGTATTTTATAATAACTGTCAAAAGCATTTAAAATCATTAATTTTAAAGTCAAAATCAAATACTGACTAAATGACAAATGATGATCAAGGAAAAATGTCTAACATGTGAGAATGGAAAAAAGTACAATCTATTGAGTTACTAGAATAGCATGTTTGGTTTTTTAATAAAATACCAACTATGTCAGTGTAAAGTCTTCTGTAACTACAATTCCCATCATTTTTTGTCTGGACACAAAAACAGCAGATTTGACCCCATGGACTATAGAGTCCATGGAATTCTCCAGGCCAGAACACTGGAGTGGGTAACCTTTCCCTTCTCCAGGGGATCTTCCTAACCAGGAATCAAACTGGGGTCTCTTATATTACAGGCATTCTTTACCAACTGAGCTATAAGGGAAGCCCCAAGAAGAAAGCAGGTCAGTTTATTTGTAGGTTTAAACAAATCCAGTCATGTTTCACATGTTCAATAAATTAACTACTTTTGCTTTTTATATGTAGAAATCATATGCAAACAAATGGAAAAAACAAGCTTAAACTGACAAAATAGAAGGGACTCATTTGCAGACTACCCTGAAAAATCAAAGTTACTAAGAAATGCACTAAGTACTCACATTTTTCTAAGTAATGCTGGCTGTTTGTTTGGGTTTTTCTGTAACAGTTTATGAAAAAACCCAAGCAAGCTTATGTTTAGCCAACCCAATACTACTAACCAATTGTGTTATCTGTCCAAGAAGTAAATAAAATATCTTTAATGTTTTTATTGATAATGATGGTAATTTTTCTGATTGATAAGGTAAAGCACTAATGGACTCAGGGTTAGGAAGGAAGTAAAAGGGCAGTTCAGGTCTCAAAAGAAAGGTTCAAAACTGGTAAAAATCTATAAAGCAACAACTAGAACCACAAATAAAGACAACTGAAAAAATACCTGGACATGATTCCACCGGCAAAGAGCTCAACAATCCATAGCTCTGTTCACTGGAGTGTGTACAGCAGAACAATCAATACAAAGTGGCAAAACTACTGGGGAAGACAGGGAAGCAGCATGATCTTACGCCACACTATGAAGAACTTTAAGGCATTCTCCTGGGACTTGCCTCTTCTCAAAATTGCCACCTCCAGCGCCTAAGTCCTGGGTTTTGTTTTCCTCACGGCTTTTGTTCAGCATTCAGAAGTACTGAGAACACAGCAGGTGCTCACAGCATAACTGCTGATCGATCAATGGAACCTTCTTACGACAGTCAGGCTGCCCACTGCAGCACCCTCACAGATCTTTCCCCATAAACCTTATTCCACAGCCCCCATTATACTTCTGTATTCTCCCTCATCAGAACCATGCTCTTTCACTGTCCAGGCAATGCAAACAGTAAATCTGAGCAACTCATGCAAAAATGCAAATGACTACCATCAGTTTAAAGTCTTGTCCCTATAAACTCATATAAGGATACCTATCAATTCTAGAAAATAAAATTCAAAAGCTGTTAATTCAGGTTCCTAGGAGGAAATCGTAGGGGCCTAAAGGCAAAAAAAAAAAAAAAAAGTGCATTTTGACTTACCTACTTCGATCTTGTCTTAAAGAAGATAGACTATAATTAGATTCTTTAAGCTCCAGATCTATTTTGCCATAAGTTACCAGATGAAGATAGTTTCACCATTAATTAAATGAGAATGGAAGAAATGAGAAATGTGACAGAAGGAAAACGGGTTTTGTTCCTTTGCTAAAAATGTGGGGAAAGGAGAAACTGCTTTCTTTTCAAGGTCACATTTGCCATCTCTGTATTCTGTATAAAGAATCCAGTCTACGAAAAAATAAGAACTGAGACCATAAATTGGGAATAAATACTTCAACAAGGACATCATCCAGAAAAGAAATTAGCTGAACAGAATCAATGGCTTTGCCACAAGCATAATTCCCTGTTTTAAAAAAAAATACCATTATGTTCAACTGAACCAGCTTTTTATAATTGCAAAAATTATTCTGAATCAACCTTGACACATAACAGTCATAAAAACAATCTTAAAATAGTCATGACTTTAATTACAAAGACTTTCTTAGTTCAAAGGATCACTTAAGAAACCGTTCTCTAAAACTCCTGAGTCCAAAGGTTATAAAACACACAGTGCGGAATGAGACTTCTAAGGAAATTCTTTCCAAAGCAGAGAAGATAAATGCACAAAAAATCTTAGTCATTTGGTCACCACTCTCTTAAAAAAAGAACTTATTTCTTGGCAGAGTAAGGTGAAAACAAAAATACAAATGTTACAAATATAAATATCAGAAATCTAGAATGTGACGCCTACAAGGGACAGATCTATCAGTGACTTAACCAGCACTCTAAGACTCTGGTTATGAGCTACTGCAAAAGTCTCCACTCCTCAAAACAAGTTCCTTTCTCCATAGGAGGAGCTTATTTAAAAGTATAGTATTTACAACTGCTCTGGGAGCGAGTTTTAGGAGGCTACAACACAGGAGTTTGTCTGCTTCCAGCTAACCATTATGCCTACAATTCACTCATGAACACTCTACCAAGTGGACAGGGGATCCTGGCTTAAGCTTCATGAACAAATGACCAGGCTTTCCATAGGTGTAATAATTCAACTATATGAAGACCATCTATTTGTATTTTAAGTTCTTCAAAGTCTTTGTATTTTATTCAGTTAAGTGTACCCAGTACCTGGCACTTGGCCTGTCATTCTTAATAAAAGTCAGGGGCTAAGAAAGAAGTGGGGAGGGAGTCCATCTCTGACCAGGCAGACTGCCTCTTGCAAGCCACAGGATACATTCACAGTGTTGACTTTCCTCCCCAGAGAGATGCCCTGACATCTGTCTTGAGCTTTGGCTGGCCACAGGAGCCAGGCGCCTCATAACCACAGTAACTGGCAAGATGAACTGGCATCCTACAGGGTTTCTACAAACCAGGGCCTTGGTAAAAAATTAAAATGATGTTTCCAGTTCTAAAGAGCACATATGATGCAGCTGAAACCAAGACCAAAGAGAAAGAGGTCAAAATCCAGGAAGCTGAAGCATGCAGAACTTCACATTACATCTTACATATTACATCACAGCAAGGAGATAAGCTGCCACATCCCTAAGCAAAGCAGATGTGTCTAACTTTCTCTGCAGTGCCTGCGGCATCCCACTGGGCTATGCTGAAAGCAGTTATAAGACAGATGCAAAGCAGACACAAATATTTATCCCATAAATAGCTACTGAGCAGTAGTTTCCTGCCAGGCACCAAGCTAGATACCAGAGGATAGGAGAGACATCAGAGACAGACAACTGCTGCAGTGTACCAGTTTAGGAGAGAAATGATGTCTCGTACACACAAAACCATAATGCACGGCAGAGCACAGTTGCTATGAGAGGCCTGGGGAATACGGTACAGGCATTAACAGAAAAGGAAAGAGCAGAATTAGAGAATTCTTTCATTTACTCGATATTTACTAGGTGCCTACCTACTATGTACCAAGCGCTGGTCTAGTATTAACTATAGACACAGAACTAAATGAACCAACCAAGTTCCTGACCTCATGTGACCTAAGTTCTAATGGGGTGGATAGAAAAGCTTACAAATAAATAAATTCAGGAAACACTGAGTATCATGAAGAAAAAGAACACAGCTTTTGGGAGTATAGACTGCACCTGTAAGTAAGATGGTCAGGTGAGGGCTTTCTAATGACATGATATTTTCCAAAAGACCAGAATCCAGTGAATAGTATACATGAAAATCCAGGGATGGGGGGAAGATTCCAGGTAGAAGAAATGCCCAGTGAAAGGCTCGACAGCAGAAGAACCTTGAGGTGTTCAGGAAAGACCAATGAGGCCAGTGCACCTGGAGCAACGCTGATGAGGACAGGGCTAACACTGGGAACTGAGAAGAGAAGGCCAGATCAAGTAGGGCCTCTAAGGCTGTGCTCAGGAAGGTCTGAGGGAGGGTCCACCGGGCCTCCTGTTTGTCTCCTGTTATTTACACCTTATATTAGCATGCTACCTTTGTTACAATTAATGAGACAATACTGATACATTATTATTAATTACGTGCATAGCTTATTCAGATTTCCTTCCTTTTGAAACCTAGTAACACTTCTTTCCCTTCCAGGATCCCATCCAGGACACCACATAATCACTTGTTTTCATGTCCGCATAGGCTCCCCTTGGCTGTGACAGTTTCTCAGACTTTTCTTTGGTTTTGATGACCTTGAGAGCCATAAGGATTGCTGGTCAGGAATACAATAGAATGCCCCTCTACTGGAAACTGCCGGATGTCTTTCTCACAGTCATACTGCACTGCGGATTTCCCACAGAGGGTAAGTGCCATTTTCATCATAACACGTCAAGGGTACATATTATTAACATAACTTGATCCTGTGAATAGGAACCAATCACCCAGCTCAGGCCATGTCTGTTAGGCTTCCTCACAGCCCTCTGTCATACTACAGCCTTTGGAAGGAAGGCTGAGTAGCCCATACTTAAGGAGTGAGGTGCTATATGCCTCTCCTTTAGAGGAGAGTACATAGATTATCTGGAAATCTTCAGCATGAGATATTTATCTCTTCTCCTCCATGTACTAATTTATTCCATTATTAACTTATATTAGTATGAACTCATACTAAAGAATGAATAGGAACTCATTCATGAACTCATGAATTATTTATTAAATTTGGGTTATGATCCAATACAGGGATTCCCAGGTGGCACCAGTGGTAAAGAACACACCTGCCAATGCAGGAGATGTAAGAGATGCAGGTTTGATCCTATGGAGGAGGGCATGGCAACCCATTCCCCACTGCATGGAGAATCCTATGGTCAGAGAAGCTTGGTAGGCTGTAGTCCACAGCGTTGCAAAGAGTCAGACATGACTGAGTGACTTAGCACATCACAGCATGGCATAATCCAATACTATTTTTTTTCCTCAAATTATGCTATCCTTGGCTATCTCAGAACTGATCCAACCCAGATAGCTTTTGCAGGAACATAAGATTTTCCATTTAACACCAAGTTTCCTTTATTCTACAGTTATGAGACCTTCTGGTAACACAAACGAATCACAGGAAAAGATATAACAGGTGTAGAAATAATGTGTGATTTTGTTTTTGTTTTAGGTAAGTTGAGAGAAGACAACACAAAGAGAGTAAAGAAAAAGAGAACAAAAGCATTAATTGAGAATATTACAAGGGGGACACTCAGTGTCACTGTTCCTACAGTGCTTATATGCCTGCCCAGTCACATCTGACCCTTGGCAACCCCATGAACCGCAGCCTGCAGGCTCCTCTGTCCATGGGATTTCCCAGGCAAGAATACTGGAGCAGATTGAGATTTCCTTCTTCAGGGGATTTTCACAACCCAGGGATTGAACCTGTGTCTCCTGAATTGGCAGGCAGATTCTTTACCACTGAGCCAGCAGGCTTCCAGTCCTATGATTACACAGAGACACTTTTTGCCACTTACCTCTCCCTCCTTATGTTTAAGAGTAATAAAGCATTTACAAAAAATGATTTGTGGTACTTTCCATAATAAGTTTCTTTTTTTTTTTTTTGCTCATTTTAATGTAGCTACTTTTAGATTCCTGAGCTTGTAGAAGCAGAGATGGCTAAAAGATTTGGTATGAGTTGTATAAAATAATAACTCATTCATTTAATACATTAAGGGAACCATTGTAGACCCCAAAATAAGTGCTTGGTGGAAGGTTAGAAACTGCTGAAGGCTAATCGATACTATTTCAAAACATTCACTAGACTTATCAACATTGAAATATCACCTGCACGGATGTCAGAGCACTGCATCACTGGAAAATTATCAAATCCATGTTAAATGCATAAAGGCCAAACATAAAGTAAAGCCAAGATTATTTAGTGAATGTGAACACGGGGATGAGCAAAAAAGAAAACAATGAACAGATTGCAAAGTTTGCACAAGTGGGCACAGATGTAGCTTTTCAGGAATCCAAAAAAAAAAAAAATGCTTTTGAAATCTTCAGAGAACAAATCAGAATATAACTGTGGGTACTTTGAAGACAAAAGCTCATGCTCACTCCTGCAGAAATTCCTAAGTTTACAGGGTGCCTGAAAGCAGATGAGGAAGGGGGTGGCCTCTCAGAATGCTTTTCATGGGGTACTGGCCTGTGACCTCTCTAAGGGGCGCTGGTGCTACAACAGCTTTCGTCAGTCACTTCAGGAAGGAACCCAGACAGAGAAGTTAGGATATCTGATGCACAAAGTGGGAAAGCCAGTAAGAGAGCTCAGGGGAGAAACGGGAAGGCAGAAATAGAGGAAGAAGATGCAAAGGCAACCAGGAACAGGTGGACGAGCAAGTTGGGGAAACACCTACTATGTCTTAGCCCTGTCACAACCTCACTGACTGGCTGAAGGCGGAATCATCATTCTCATTTTAAGAGGACAAACCTGAGTTGTGAAAATGATAATGAGACTATGCAGAAAAATGTCATTTTTAGAGATGCATAATTATTTATTAAGGAAGAAAATGTAATGAGGCCTGTGATATACTTCTCAAATTTTTGGCAATAATAATTCTAAATACTTAATTATTCTTAAAGTTTGGACAGGGTAGAAAAAGGAGGGGGAGAGATACCAGAGATTAAGATGAGGAATTAACTTCAAGGATTTACGGATTTATGTCTTTCAGATAGAACACAGGCCACAGTGAACTGAACGGTGTCCACAGTCCCTGCACTACAATGTATTTCTTGCCTTCTTCTAACCAAACCTTTTCCCTTTCCTCATTGTCCAGCTCCCAATGGTATATATGCACATAGCTTCTAAGTACTCTGGGAAAAGCCTTCCATGAAATAAATCCAATATGCAAGTAAAAGCCTTAGGATTTTTACTGAGTTTTACCGGTCATCTGTGAAGCCAATCCAATATGCAACTAAAGCTTTAGATTTTTAGCAGGGTATTACAGTATAAACAAATAACAGTGCTAGACATAGCATGTCTATACCCTTAAAGCACCTGTATCTACTCTCTGTCTCTTGTACCAGAGAATTTTGAAATTCCAGGGAAGAAAATAACCTCTGAACAACTCAGAGAACTCTGTAATTAGCTCATCCTTTACAGATAGATACTGACATCATCCAAATGCTTACAATATTTACATGTAGGGCTATTTCCTCAGCTTTGAAAGAGGACTCAACTAAATCTGCAAGCTGGAGTGCTTGAATTCATTCACCCTTTGAAACAAGGTCATAATGGTTGTTAAAAGCCCAAGTCGAGGACTTCCGTAACAGTTCAGTGGTTAGAACTCTGTGTTTCCACTGCAGGGGGTACAGGTTTGGTCGTGGTAAACTAAGATATCCAGCATGGTGCAGCAAAAAAAAAAAAAAAAAGCCACCTCAAGTCAGCTAACAATATCTTATTATAAATCACATGTAACCGCACAGGCAATGCTATTTTAGCTATCAGTTCACACCACTATTTCTATCTCAGGAAAGATATTCAGAGTGGTAGGTAGACAGCCATATATTATATTATTCTCTTACTTCTTTGTATACTTTAATATTTCTTAATTGAAAAAAGATGATTCACTTGCTAAGTATTTACTGAAAGGCTGCCAAGTTAAAAAATCTGGTATTCACTATGAAACAGTTTTTATTATGCTCTCCCTAAATTCAAGGGGGGAGAAAATGACTTAAGTAAATGTACAAGATATAAGTCATGTAAGATAACTACCATGGAAGTAAGAGAATGTGAAAAAAGAATTCAAAAAGTAGAGAAGTCAATTCTAACAAATACTCTGTTGATGGTTAAAAAAAGGTCACAAATTCCTCCCTGAACACACGTTACTGTGCAGTGTGACATGACTGCTCTTCCCCAGTTTTCCCCATGCCTTAGAATATATGGGCTGGCTGGACAACTTCAGCCAGTCAGCTCAGCCGCTCAGTCATGTCTGACTGCTGACAACTTGCTCTAACCTCACAAGGGACAGAGGAGCCACCATGTGACTTCTACACCTTCAGCTTCCACCCTCGCTTTGCTGCAGTCTGAGACCACCATGTAAAGAAGCCTGGGCCAGCTCTTCTGAGGACAAGAGACAGGCAGAGCTGACAGCTAATATCAAACTGTCCGATATGTGTATGAGATCATTCTAAACCATCCAGCCCTAGTTGACCCATCAGATGAACGAAGATACCTGAGTCACCCCAGATGAGACCAAAAAAAGAAACATCTAATCAAGCCAAGCCCATTTAGGTGTCCAAAGTTTTCTAAGAAAATAATGAATAAATACAATGTTTGTTGTTTTAAGCACTAAAGTTTTGGAGTGTTTTGGTATGCAACAATCGACACCCTAAATAAATGCCCCAAAATGTCACTACATCAAATTATCACTGAAAAGACAAAGATCCTCCTTGCTACCACCGTGAAGTTAATTCAGCACATCTTCATAAGAGGATGTAAATCAGTTTATAATGATTTCAGAAGCCTTATTAGGTAAGAGGACTATAAGGAGAAATAAAACAAAGAGCTTCCGTTCAGGGAACTTAAAGATGAATTCAACAAAGTGAACAAGATTCTACTATAGAGATATGCATAGTGTACCCTATGGAGACCTTAGAGAAAAATCAACAGACAATCTGAGATGATAGTAGGTGAGTTAGCAAGAGAAATCAAGGAAGGCATCCTGGAGAAGCCACAACATAGTCTTAAAAGCAAAAGTATTACAAGGGGTATAAAGGTCAGTGCCAGGGTCCAGCCCCAGTGGATCTAGGGAATTTGAAGCGGGGACGGAGTTTGCGAAGAGAGATTAATTAGAAATTTAAAGAGAGATTAGAAGAGAATAATGTAGTAGAGAAAATAGAGGAGAAAAGATGCTGAATAACTTGGTTTACATGGAAAACCAATAAAACTCCAAGACAAGGAGTTTGCACTACCTACGTAGGCCACAGGCATCTTTTCGGTCTCCTGAAGGAGCAGAGACACAAAGTGCCTCTCCATTTTGATCTTAGAAGCCCCGGCAAAATTAGTAGGCCTGGCGAGCCTCCACGTTCCAGATGGGAATTCAGCCAGAAAAGAAGACATGGGGGAAGCCAGAGGTCAGTAAGAAAAGCCTGTATGATCACAAGTGAGGATGTGTGAGGCATCATGGTATCCAGGGAATTGAGAGCAGTTCTGAATTGCTGCATTCTGAAGAATGTGTAGAGAATGGCAAGACATTTAGCTGGAGAAGCAGGCAAGAGTGACATCACAGTGGGCTATATAAGGAGTTTCGGCTTTATCCCACTGGTGACCAAACACCATCCAGGTGTTCAAAGGGGAGTACTGGTCAGAATTCTGTTTCTAAAAGATTACGGTTGCAGTATATAAGATACAGAATATTGAGAGGGCCACACCCAGTGACAGGTAGAACAATCAAGGTCAAGGTGAGAGACTACAGGAGAAGAGATGGTAGACTTATTGGGGAGAAGTATTGATAAGGAATTGGCAAGCCATGGCAAATGACTGGATGTAAAGGGTAATAGGAGAGAAATCAAAGAGCACAATAATATTCCCAGGTATCACCTCCAAACAGAACAGAGCAGAACAGGCACAGTAGTATTCTCTGGAGAAGAAGGTAGGTAAGAGATAAATTCCTTCTTGTACTGGAATATACAATAAATTCCAGCATGTACTGGAATATACAAGTCTAAATTCTCTATAAAGAAAGTAAAATTGGAGGTATATACTTGGAAGTCATGTGTTTAAGTACAAGAATTAAAACCATAAGCATAGATGAAATCACCCCAGAAAAGCTTCTAAAGTGAAAAGAAAGATATCAGAGGGAGAATTAGAAGTGAAAGTTATTACAGGGCTTGATGAATGTAAGGCTTATCATTCTTTGCATTGTTTATTAAATGATCACTCCTTAGGCCCTCTGTATTGAGGGATGTGAAGGGAAAGAGTCCAAGGTTCTGTTGCAGTTCATTCACCTCCTGATGAGTTAAGAGCTCAGGATCCCCACAGTCATGAAATCAAAGCTTGAAAACTAAATGCCTACTTAAGTCCACCAAATCTTCAAGATCCACGTATATGCCAGAAATTGTATGTGGGCTCCTCTCCTTGGAGAATTAGCCATCCTTTTCACTAACCTGACCATAACGAGCCCAAGTCAAGGAGTTTAGAATTCAGCAGACTACAATGGCTGTTTTCATCTCTGTTCAATCAATTATTTACACTTTAGGAAACTTAACATTAAGCAAGTGGTACATGGATCTGATATTATGTGTTCAGTTGCTTAGAAACCAATATTTCTCAGATTTTCCTTCTCTGCTCCCAGTTTTAACTATTGCCAAACCAATTTCCATGTATTACCTTCACAGTAAAATTAAAAAGTCAATATCTACTTTTTTACATATTTTTAAATAACTGTTTAACATGGCAGAGTAGATTCAGGGCAAAATAAAACATCAGATTACAGAGGTCAGCTTCCTATTAGGTCTCTTGTGACATACTAGGCTCTGAAATTAATCCATGGATAACTTCAAGTCAATTTTATCCTGATTTAAATTAATTGGTGCAATTTCATTTGAGTCAAGATACAGGTACAATCTTTGATGAGGTAACAGTTGTTAGGAAGAAAGATAAACACCTAAAGAAATAGTATTTCAACAAACAGCCACATTATCTCAAGGTAAGGAAGATGTCACTGTTAGTTATAAAGGCTATTATTAAGCTTAAGAAATTAAACATCAGCTTTAACTTTCAGCTCCACTACAATAAAAGTCAATTATGTGCAGAAAGAGGCACAGAACTGCTAAGGTTATCAAAAAGTCCTAAAGTCAAGGACTTGACTTTTTCTTTAATGTAGAATCTTAGAAAATATAATTAACTTGTCTTAAATAAAATTCTTCAATATGTAAGATAGAAGCTCTTGCACTTTCTAGCAAATATAGCTCAAAACCAATACATCTGATTAATAAACACATAATTCAATAAATGGATGACTTAAAGCTGGACTCTTCCATTCCTTTCAGTACCAAGATTTAAAGACCTGTTAGATATCTTGTCTTTTCAGCGATACAGACATGATGCCATCTCTCCCATACAATCACTCAAATAATGTGAATCACAAGATCTAACAACTTCCTTGAGATACTCCACAAACCATTCTATTAATACAAACTGCTGCTGCTGCTGCTAAGTCGCTTCAGTCGTGTCCGACTCTGTGCAACCCTAGAAACAGCAGCCCACCAGGCTCCGCCGTCCCTGGGATTCTCCAGGCAAGAACACTGGAGTGGGTTGCCATTTCCTTCTCCAATGCATGAAAGTGAAAGTGAAGTCACTCAGTCGTGTCCGACTCTTAGCGACCCCATGGACTGCAGCCTACCAGGCTCCTCCGTCCATGGGGTTTTCCAGGCAAGAGTACTGCAGTGGGGTGCCATTGCCTTCTCCAATTAATACAAACTCTTAAAATGCCCCCAGATCAGCAGCATTAGCATCATCTGAGATTACAGAAGTGCAAATAACCTGGCCCCACCCTAGAGCTACTGAATTGGAAATTCTGGGGATGGGGCCCCAAGTCTGTTCCAGGGATTCTGATGCACTTTCAAGTTTGAGAACCACTCAAAGTATGTAGAAGTTCTACTGCTTTGAGTAGATAAAAGAGGAATAAAACCTGATTCTGTCACTTTATTTTCCAAGCTAAATTGGACCACAAATAGCACTGAAGTTGGGAAAACAGGGCATGCTACTTGATGGCCCATTTACAATTCAAAAGGCAGGTTAAATTAGACAAAATCATGTCATGGATATAAAACAACTGTTTCTCCACATTCAAGCCAGAAAATCACTGGAAAAGAAAAGTTACCAAGAGGTATTAGCCAAGACTGTGCAGAAAGGCCCTCTCATACCTTTCTGCTAGGAATGAAGACTGGGATAGCCAAGGGGAATTTGGCAATACTTAACAAAATTACTTATGTAGTTACCTTTAACCTGGCAACCTTGAAGGACCTAAGCTACTCCATTTTGTTAACAGAAAAACTCCATTTTGTAAGGTTCCAGGAAAAGAGCCTCTGAAAATCCAAGAGCCTTTGGAAATCCCCTGACCTCACCCCACCACCCTCGAGCCAATCGGACCCCAGACCAAAATCTCCTGACTTAACGTAGTCTACCTAGGTAATGGGAACCAATCAGAACCCGGGGCCAGCCCAGGAAAATAAAAACCAATCAGAAACCAACACCTAACCCTTCCACAGAAGGTAACCAATTAGACGTCTCCCACCTCGGAAACTCCCGTTTTCAAATTTCTCGTGCAAGAATACCCTATATAAGCAATGTAACCCAGAACTCGGGGCTCCTCCCTATAGCTGCTACGTCAGTATCGGTGGGAGCCCCAGCTCGAGCTTGGTAATAAAAACTCTCTTGCTTTTGCATCGGATATCGGCTCCCTGGTGGTCACTGGGAGATTTTGCAACTTGGGCACAACCACCTCACTTCCAGGAATCTACTCTACATATACACCTCTAACATTATGAAAATATATATACATAAAGTTATCAACTGCAGCACTGTTTCTCACTACAAAATACTAGAAATAACCAAAATTCAAACATTTAGGAAACTGGCTGAATAAACTATGTGAAACCCAGACAAACAATACTGTAAGTGAAAAAGTGGAAATATTAGTTGCTCAGTCAAGTCCAACTCTTTGCGATCTCATGGACCGCAGCCCACCAGGTTCCTCTGTCCATGGGACTTTCCAGGCAAGAATACTGGAGTGGGTTGCCATTTCCTCCTCTAGGGATCGAACCCAGATCTCCTGCATTGGCAGGCAGACTCTATCATCTGAGCCACCAGGGAAGCATTTATGCTGCTGCAAAAGAAGAATGAGGATGGTGCCTATGAACTGGTATGTAATGACACTCAGAATATATTTTTAAGTAAAAAAAGCAAAGTTCACAAATATATACCATATATCACCCTGTGTGCATGAAAGAATGGGAAAATATATGTGCATATTCTTGCAAAAGGAAATAAAAGAAAGATAAACCAGAATCTAATGGCACTTGTAGTTACTTACAGGTACTAGGAACTAGGATGTGAACAGGGTGAAAAGAATTGGAGCTGTGACACTTCTGAGAACATCTTTCAATTCTGAATCCATCTTAATATTTTCTATATTCAAATAAATAAAATCAGCAAGCATGAGTAGAGGGATCCTAAAATGGAAACAACAGAAACATATGATCCAACTGTATTTCAAACAAAGAACATAATTACCCTGAATAAAGGAAAAGGGAATAAACCCAAGTAACTTTTGAATGTGGTTCTTTCACTACATACCTTCAGTCTAAGGATAAAATGAACCATTAACAAACACTGAACTCTAGTGAGTATGTTTTTTTTTTCCCCCCATGGTAGTACAGGTTAGAAATTCTAAAAAAAATAAAAATATTTAGGCTTCCCTGATGGCTCAAACATTAAAAAATCTGCCTGCAATGCAGAAAACCTGGGTTTGATCCCTGGGTCAAAAAGGTCTCCTGAGAAGGGAATGGCAACCAAATCTAGTCCTCTTGCCTGAAGAATTCCATGGACAGAGGAACCTGGTGTCCACTGGGTCATAAAGAGTCGGACATAACTGATTGACTAACACGTTCACTTTTCACAGATTAGAGATTCTAAAAAGCATTTTTCTAAGGATTGAACAAGTAGGTATATTGAGAATACTGGAAGCCAGGTTTTCCACAGATGGTGATTGAGTTATAAATACAGAAAGGACAAATGCCAGAAAGAGTTCTGTGGTACTGGACTGAAAGTGATGGTACCAGTAAGAAGTCATGGTTTTTGATGGATGGATGGATGGATGGACAGATAGCTGCATATGTATACCCCATGTATATATGTATACACACATTATGTGTAATATGTCTGCCCATAGATTCTTTTTCTTTCTTTCCAGCTTTGACCTCCAAGAGGGCCTAAAAGTTATGACACCCTGGTAGCAGTGAACACACCGAGCACCAAGACCTAAATACTATTCTCCCATAAAATGAACTAGAGTTGCTTGGTGAGTTGGCTGATTCCAGGACTGAAGCAGAGAAGGGAAAAAATGATTTTGGAACTTTATGCTATGCATGAAAGTTAGAAAATAACTCAAATTATGATGAGGGCATGTCAAAAGGCTAAGAGCCAGGTTGAATGAGCTTCCTTTGGCCGAATTTGGGAGAATTTGAGCGTCAAAAGTCAATTAGCAGTATTACAAACAATTATTAGCAGTTTACAAACAATTGACTAGGAATCCGTGAGCTCATAAAATACAAATGAATAAGTAAATGAATAAATAAACAAGCAAAAAATATCCATTATAAATACACTATGAAGAAATATCAGACAAATCTAAATTTAGGTACATTCTAAAGAATTTGCCTGTACTCTTCAAAAGTACCAAGGTCATGAAAGAACAAGTAAGGACGAAGAATGTTTCCAAATTAAAAGAAACTAAAGAAACACAACAATTAAATACTATTCATACAAATGGATCTTGAATCCAATATTAGGGGAAATGCTACAAAAGTCATTATTGGGACAATAGATAAAATTTTATATGTATGCATTCTTATTAACGCACTAAGGTTATGTTAGAAAATGTGTTTGTTCTTAGGGTATATGTATTGAAATACACAAGAGTTAGTCTACAGCTAACTCAAACAGTTCAGAAAAGCACAGTATATAAACAAGAGGAAAGAACTAATATTAAAGCCAATGAAGCACATGGTTAAACCTTTGTGAGTTGGTAAAGTGTATGTACAGTAGGTTTTTAAGCTAATTACTGAATGTTTCTGTAAGTCTGATATCATTTTAAAATAAGAACTTACTCAAAAGCTATCAGTTTCTTTAAAATATAATTATAGCAAAGAAATAGAAACATGCATTTTTCAAGTGAAGAAAATCTTCTTAAACCTCCCTCTGCATTTTGAATGAATCTTCCCCTGAAATGTCACTGTTCTCTAGAGATTTGAGAGAATTAAAGGGAAAAGAAGATGGGTTAGGAGAGAAATGTTATGCATGGAAGTAGTTGAAAATATTTCTTCACTGTTCCCAAAAAGCATTTTTGAATTTTCTATACAATCACAGAGTCAGTCATTTCCCTTTTCTTTGTCAAATAGTTTGTTTCTCATATATTTGACATTAATATATTTCCATTATAATATATATATGGAATATATTTCCATATAACTAAGATCATGGCATCCAGTCCCATCACTTCATGGCAAATAGATGGGGAAACAATGGAAACAGTGATAGTCTTTATTTTCTTGTGCTCCAAAATCACTGCAGATGGTGACTGCATCCATGAAATTAAAAGATGCTTACTCCTTGGAAGAAAAGCTATAACCAACCTAGACAGCATTTTAAAAAGCAGAGACATTACTTTGCTGACAAAGGTCTGTCTGGTCAAAGCTATGGTTTTTCCAGGAGTCATGTATGGATGTGAGAGTTGAACTATAAAGAAAGCTAAGCACTGAAGAATTGATGCTTTTGAACTATGGCATTGGAGAAGACTCTTGACAGTCTCTTGGACTGCAAGGAGATCCAGCCAGTCTATCCTAAAGGAGATCAGTCCTGTGTGTTCATTGAAAGGACTGATGCTCAAGCTGAAACTCCAATACTTTGGCCACCTGATGCGAAGAACTGACTCACTGAAAAAGACCCTGATGTTGGGAAAGACTGAAGACGGGAGGAGTAGGGGAAAACAGGATGAGATGGCTGGGTGGCATCACCGACTCAATGGACATGAGTTTAGTAAGTTCCTGGAGTTGGCGATGGACAGGGAAGCCTGGCATGCTGCAGTTCATGGGGTCACAAAGAGTCAGATACAACTGAGTGACTGAACTGAACTCAACTGATATATAATTTATTTAAATGCAAACCTTTTCTGAGCCTTGAACTCCCTCAGGATCATGTGAGTTCAAACTCACTATAATTTCCTTTTTTAGAGAGCAAAAAACTAAAGCCAAGACATATAATATTGTGTATACATCTCAGGATAAATAATGCAAGGCAAGCCAAGAACCGAAAATTCCATGAGTCTGAGCCAGTTTCCACATCACAATTGCCTTGATTTGACATGTTTTCCATCACACGTTTCTAGATACTACCTATGGTAAGAGAAATAGTAATAGAAAGCCTACTTTGCTATCATATTCATGGGAATTCATGTTTACTTATAAGAGTAAAAAACAATATCAGTGTTTTAACCAGAGATTTAATAACAGTGTTCCCAACGGCTATTCCTTAATTGCTACCAACTTCATTTAGGCAAATTCAATGAAAGCTTTTTCATATGAATGACAGGAAGGCTAAAACTAAAGACCATTTGCAAAGGATCTTTTTTGTTACTGATAGCCATAATTTCTGTTTCAGAATTTTTCTCCCTTAGCACTCTTTCATTTAAAACTGCCACAGGTGATGACTATAACCCAGAGATGCTGGTTGGTAGAGTGTCTGTTTCCATACCTGAAAAAAAAAGTTCCTTTCACAAGTAAAATGGTGAGTCTTTAATATATGCTATTCCAACAGATATTTTTCAGTTTCATCAGAGAGGTTTATTTTTGCTTTTGCTTTGTAACTGTTATTTCATTTTCTAACTGAAGTTCAGCCACTGGGAGCAACTTAACTTTAATTACAGATGCATTAACGGTAAGTCTGCAGTGCTGAGGCATGGATTAAATCATCTCACAGTAGATTTATATCAGCCTTCACATCTCTATGACAGATCAGTCACCAGAACCATTAATGAGAATATAATTAACAAGTAACTACTAAATGTCAGATTGCAGTCACATAACAACTAATCCATCTTTGCGAACTTAGTGCTCATGTTTTTTGATACCAGAATTCCTATTTCCTTGATTCAGAACTTTGCTAAAAGCCAAATTTATCTTTTGTAAAACATACAGGTTAAAATTAAAGCCTAACAGAAATAAAATGCATAACATTCCAAACCTTTAGAACGGAAACCACAAAAAAATTTAATCCATACAATAAATAGGAGGAAACAATAAAAAAAGAAAAAGCATTAGCACATAGTAAAGAGAAAAATCAAAAGTAAATAGAATATGGAGGAAAAAAACAGAGGAAATAAATCTCAGTATAACAGCCATCACAGTTGATGTATCTGTCCTATACAAAAAAATCACCAGCTAAGAGATCAATTTTCAGTTGGATTTTTTTTTAATTCCAGCAATATGCCATTTAAAAGAGATCCATCTGAAACATAATTGCATTGCTCTGGTATGGTTATTACTATATGCTGATATTTCAGCGATCACATCTATGTGTCTTTTTTGACACCAAGAAATGCTTAGCTGCTTTGGTTTCTCTTAATTCCAGTGTGGAATAAGCACCCAAAGAAGTTGACAACTTTCTCCATAAAATGAGGCACAGAGAAACAACGTAACTGTCAAGAGTGACTGCTTTGTTATAAAGCCTGTGGCTATTTTTTGTCACCTAACATATTAACTCCTTTCTTTCACGTTAGAATATATCCTCCCCAAGAGGTTTATTCAGAAAGGATTTGATCAAAGAACAGAAAGCATGTAAGTTTACATGTGCTACTGTGAAATGTGAAAACATGTTAATTGTATGGGCTAATGGAGCATGCTGTAGTCCATGGGGTCACAAAGACTCAGACATGCCTGAGCAACTGAACAACAAATGTGTCAAAACAAGAGGGCCAAATATTTGAACATCTGCCTAACAGTCACTAAAAGCAAGAAGAATGACTTATCCAGTTCATTTTATAGAGAGGGAACCGGAAGTTCTGGTGTTCACGTTTGCTCAACAACCATGAGGAGGACAAAGATATAACAGGCTTTCTATAAATCTAGAGAGCTGATGGTGACAGGCTCAGATACTAAACTCATGCGAAGCCACAAGGTGAGAACACTTCCCTTGTAAGGTATCAAAAACCCTACCCTGTGGTTTCTTTGCATTTGTTCAGCGGGGCAACCTCTGTTTCCCATTAGGCAGCCTTGCAAATATCTGGAGACATAATATTATGTAGGCACTGCAGATGGTGACTGCAGCCATGAAATTTAAAGACGCTTGCTCCTTGGAAAGAAAGCTATGATAAACCTAGACAGTGTATCAAAAAGCAGAGCATCACTTTGCTCACAAAGGTTCATATAACTCAAAGCTATGGTTTTTCCAGTAGTCATGTACAGCTGTGAGAGCTGGACCATAAAGAAAATTGAGCATCTTAAGAATTGATGCTTTCGAACTGTGGTGCTGGAGAAGATTCTTGAGAATCCCTTGGACAGCAAGGTGATCAAACTAGTCAATCCTAAAGGAAATCAACCCTGAATATTCACTGGAAGGACTGATGCTGAAGCTGAAACTCCAAAACTTTGGCCACCTGATATGAAGAGCCTGCTCACTGGAAAAGACCCTGATGCTGGGAACGATTGAAGGCAAAAGGAGAACGGGCATCAGAGGATGAGATGGTTAGACAGCATCACTAACTCAATGGACATAAATTTGAGCAAACTCAGGAGACAGTGGAGGACACGGAAACTTGGGATGCTGCAGTCCATGAGGGTGCAAAGAGTGGGACCCCACTTAGTGACTGAATGACAACAACAACAAAGCCCTCTCTTCTTTGAGGGACTCCATGCTCACTACTCTGGGCACACTAGGGCCAGCACTTTACAAAAAATCATCTCACTATGGAGAAGACAACATCCAACTCTCGGCAAATGATACGATTAGGTAGAAAACTAGCAGAGATAGAGAACTGAACAACACATCAACCACCAAGATCTAACTGATCTTTATAGAACACACCACCCAGCAACAGCAGAATACACTCTCTTATCAAGCGCCCAAGGAACATTCAGCAAGACACATCACATCCTGGGTCATAAAACAAACCTCAACAGGTTGAAAAGATCTGAAACTGGCCAGAGTATATCCTCCCAACATGATGGTATCAAACTAGAAACCAGTAGCTGAAAGTAAGAAAATCATCTCATTGTAACCATCCCAACATATCTTTGAGAAAAGTGCTCCAACACACTTTTACACTTAATGAGAGTGAGGCTCAAAGAAGCTATGTTACCTATGTAAGGCCATAAGCATTAAATGTTAAAGTCAAAAATTTTATTCAAGAATATCTGACTCCAAAGTCTATAGTTTCCACAATAATATGTTACCTCTTAACAAGCAGAGCTTCCAATCCAGTAATTGCCAAGCTTGATCATACCCTCCCATGCTAGTTTTTTTAAAAGCATGTAATCCAAATGTTTTTTATTCATGTATTATAGTCCTACTATCTAAGTCCACATATAAAAAGTAGATATTTTGAAAAGATACTTGTCTAAATAAAGATGAATAGAGGTTCTAATATTTTCTTTGTGTAACACAGTGATGGTCATGGTATCCCTCAAGATTTAGCATTCCATCTAAAACCCTACCTCTTTTCCACCTGCTTTTAAGGTACTCTCTTCCCCATCTTTACTCTTGCCATTCATTTTTCACCAGATTATAGCACTGCCTATTTATCCTTGTTCAATTACAGTCCACTGCTCCATTCTATAAGGATATCTTTCCAACCCAGGTCTGTGATCCATCACCGACTGGCACTCCCAGCTTCACATGAGCTGCTATACTGATGCACCTGCCCTCAACAGCTTTATCCAATCAAGAATAGAGATTTCAACAGGACAGGGTCTATGCTTCAGTTTGTCAGACTAGGATTACCAACAACGTTGAGCCTAATTTTTCAGCTACTTTTCATTTCACTTAATTGTTCTCACAAATTATACTTCACCATTTCCTTTATAGGATATCATACAAGATTTTTTCAAACCACCCTGTGGAAGTTTAAGAGTGGTATATACCACTTTTCAGAAGTTCACTACTGGAAGAAACCTTGAGAACCAACCAGTCCAAAGGCTTCAGTTTACCTGGGAGAACACTGTGATTCAGAGAAGTTAAATGGTTCTCTCAGGTGACCCAGGCAACCGAGATAGAATCTAGCTCAGGGCTGAAGTCACCTGGTTTAAACCTGGGCTATCCCTACATCATCAGTGGCCTAATAGAGAAAAAGGGAAACTCTGATGGAGCATGTGATGTATGCCAAGTGTTACACTCAATGCTCCATACTGTCTAATCAAAACCTCCATTTACTGGCAAGACAGTAAATGCCTACACAATCAGTTAGACAGTGTAAGTGAATGAGAAGGGAAGGTATAAATCAGCTGGAAGCAGTGGTCCCACCCAAAGGGCCCACAGCTTAAGCAGCCAGTCAGAGATGCAAGGACAAGAATATCAGATCTGATTTCTTCTGATGCTTACATGTCAGCAGCTATTTCAAATCTGACAAGTTCTGGTCAAAAAAACCATCTCCAAATAGCAAAGCACTCAATGTATGCCAGGCATTGTGCATACATCCTCTTACCATGTTCTTTCCACAACCAGGGCTTTAACGGATGCAGTACTTGTAGCTTAGAGAGATTAAATCAGGTTGCCAATACAACTAAGAATACCAGACCACCTGACCTGCCTCTTGAGAAACCTGTATGCAGGTCAGGAAGCAACAGTTAGAACTGGACATGGAACAACAGACTGGTTCCAAATAGGAAAAGGAGTATGTCAAGACTGTATATTGTCACCCTGCTTATTCAGCTTATATGCAGAGTACATCATTAGAAACACTGGGCTGGATGAAGCACAAGCTGGAATCAAGATTGTCAAAAGAAATATCAATAACCTCAGATATGCAGATGACACCACCCTTATGGCAGAAAGTGAAGAAGAACTAAAGAGCCTCTTGATGAAAGTGAAAGAGGAGAGTGAAAAAACTGGCTTAAAGCTCAAGATTCAGAAAACGAAGATCATGGCATCTGGTCCCATCACTTCATGGCAAATAGATGGGGAAACAGTGGAAACAGTAGCTGACTTTATTTTTGGGGCTCCAAAATCACTGCAGATGGTGATTGCAACCATGAAATTAAAAGATGCTTACTCCTTGGAAGGAAAGTTATGACCAACCTAGACAGCATATTAAAAAGCAGAGACATTACTTTGTCAATGAAGGTCCATCTAGTCAAGGCTATGGTTTTTCCAGTGGTCATGTATGGATGTGAGAGTTGGACTGTGAAGAAAGCTGAGTGCCAAAGAATTGATGCTTTTGAACTGTGGTGTTGGAGAAGACTCTTGAGAGTCCCTTGGACTGCAACGAGATCCAACCCGTCCATCCTAAAGCATATCAGTCCTGGGTGTTCATTGGAAGACTGATGTTGAAGCTGAAACTCCAATACTTTGGCCACCTGATGCGGAGAACTGACTCATTTGAAAAGACCCTGATGCTGGGAAAGATTGAGGGCAGGAGGAGAAGGGGATGACAGAGGATGAGATGGCTGGATGGCATCACCGACTCAGTGGACATGGGTTTGGGTGAACTCCGGGAGTTGGTGATGGACAGGGAGGCCTGGCATGCTGCGGTTCATGGGGTCACAGAGTCGGACACGACTGAACGACTGAACTGAACTGAACATAACTAAGAAGTGGCCGAGTCATATTTCAAGCCCGTTTAATAAACAACTCCATGATACTGCCTCATTTGATCCCTG
The DNA here is from genome assembly GCF_014754425.2 of Oryx dammah. NCBI lineage: Eukaryota > Metazoa > Chordata > Mammalia > Artiodactyla > Bovidae > Oryx > Oryx dammah. The sequence continues at coordinate 26,110,665 of NW_024070185.1, forward strand.
TAGCCACCTTAGAACAGTTATCATTCTCCACGTCTGCAGACGGGGGCAAGCAAGTCAGAGACTAGTAAATCCTCACCTGACATACCAAAAGCTCAGTTCTATGTCTTCCAGTTTTAATAGAGATGAAGGACTATTAAGCACTGAGTCTTAAACTAGAAGGTGTTTCTTGACTTTGGCTTTTTATTTAGCTTGGAGGTCACTGTTCAGATTCTTGTGCCTCTAAAACAAGCCAATTTCAACTTTAATCAAACAAATAACACTAAATTTGAATTATATCTGATAACATACTCATAAACCCTGAGAGTACACTTATTTCTGTTTTAGCACCAGCTCCTCACTTGAATACAAGAGGACATGTAAATACAATATTCTGTATAACTAGGACTAGTTCTCTCCCTGAATCTAAATGTGAAAGTCCAAAGATGAACTATATTTTCTGAACCTCTACTTATTCATAAACCTCTCTCCAGCCCAGGGACATACAGAATGTGTTGCTGTGAAAATGTACACACACACCACACTTACTTCAGGGGCTGACAGGAACTCCAGGGATAAGTTCCTTGGTGGCTCAGTGGTAAAGAATCTGCCTGCAATGCAGGAGGCTCATAGGAGGCATGGGTTCGATCCCTGGGTGGGGAAGATCCTTTGGAGTAAGATATGGCAATCTGCTCCAGAATTCTTAGCTGGGAAATTTCACGGACAGAGCAATCTGGAGGGCTACAGTTCATGCAGACATGACTAAGCGTGCACAAGCACTCCACTCCACTCTCCACACCTACCAGGCGTCTCAAAAATAGATGTAATGGTTCCCATCCTACAGCTGCAGCATCTACTGCTAAGCCTGCACGTGGGGCTGAGAGTCTCCCAGGAACACACATTAGAGGACCAAAGAGAATGAAGCATTGTCTGGGGAAGGGATCAGATCCAAACAGGCTCTTCCTTCATAATTTAGGATCCCAATGTATATACAGGGAGGTGCTTCCTGCACTCACCGCTTTCCCTCTTCCCTTGCAACTGTATATTTCCTCCCTAGGACCCTCTTCTACCTCCAGTTAATTCCCTAGGAACTACCACTAACAAGATAATTTCCATCATCTCTTCTCTGTCTCTCATGAAGAGTCACCTGAGCCTTTGTTTGGCTCCATTCTTACTCAAGGGAAAATAATCTCATGTCTGATTTCCTATTTAATCAGTTACTTCTTAGGGATATTTGCATTTTCAGCAGGAGCTCCCAGAGATGGGAAGACTTAATCTAAAGAACTCGTTTCTCTTGGTAGGTTTTCTAGTCCTTTGGTAGGGCGAGGGGTGTTGATGTCAAGGTACAGCTTGGAGGACTTCAGTCACATTAATGCAGCTTCAAGCAACCTTCAAAAAAATAACCAGTATTTTTTTAAAAAATTTGTTATGGGGGGTATCTCACAATGCTCATAAATGATTTAGACGAGGTTATATCTTTAAATGCCTAACGCTGTAGATGGCATAAATAGTAAACTTTTAATACACAATGTTGTTTGGAACTGTTTTTTATTGTTATTACAAGCCCATTTTCTTTCACACATCCAGTGTAATGATCCAGTGAAATTCAGATGAAATAAAACTTTTGTTAGACATCCCAGTGGGAGGGGGATTAAAATATGCCATAAAAAGAAATCAGACAAAGAGGAAGCATTATAATTAGCTACTGAAAAAAGAAATGGTATCAGAAATGGCTACTCACCTTGCTGTGGTTGTCTGAACAAAATAAATGTAGATTTTACTTTTTTTCCTCGAAAAGGAAAAAGTATCTGGAGGAAACTGACTTCAAATATCAACACTAACAGCCCTCACATAAAAGGAAAGGGTTTTTTCCCTTATAAGTGGCTTACTGAAGGGATAGCACCAGACACTCCAGACTGAGGCTTTTCATTAACAATTTATAAATGACTGTTAAAAGGGCAGCATCTTAACCACTCTTCATTAAACCAACTTTCTGCAGCCAGAGTAGACTATATGGTATGAATACCAGAAAGAGGCACCTCCCAACAACTCGGCCTCAAGAGTGAGACTACGGGAAGCACCTCTTACAGTCCTACCTGGAGTTGGTCAGTTAATCCAGTTCTGGATGCTCATCTATAACAGCAGGCCAACAACACACAGTTTTTATTAAGCCATTAAAATGACATGGAATCTTCATGTTGAGAGCATTGTACAATAAGCATGCTGAAAATCTTTCATTATAATCACTGAGGGGTAGGGTCAACCTCTTCTGTTCCTAGAATAATAATTAAAATGATAACCAATTTCTCCTGTGTGCTGGACACTGCCTTAGGGCTTTACATATTGTGACTCATTTAACACTTACAAGTACCCTACATCAAAGAAACTATTATTATCCCCTTTTGCACACAATAAATACAAAGTATAGAGAGATTAAGTAATTAGCTCAAGTCACTATGTGAGGGCCAAGAATGTTAACTAACAGCATGTGTAGGCTGCTTCCCTGTTTACAAAGCGCATTAGCTCTCTGGTCTTTATAACTGTTTTGTGAGGCAAGTATTTTTACTTCTGTTCCTAATCCATAGATGAAGAAACCAAATAGAGAGGTAAATAACTCGCCTAAAGGCACAAGTAGAGGCACTAACAGCAGAAACCAAGTCAACCACAATAGCCTTCCCAGGCATGCCCTGTGAGGACCTCCTGCCAGAGATCTCACCTCTGAATGGGATGACTGGGGGACTTTGAGGGCCATCCGCCCCTTACATCTCTCTGCTTTCTTGCCCCCAATTCTCCAGCTGGTCACGTGTACACACCTTTATCAGTGTTATTATATTTTATTAAAATGGCCCATTCATACATTTTTGTCTCTGATTAGACAAGAAGCTCTTGGAAGGCAGGACTATGTGTTATTCATCACATAATATACTCATTCTCAATATAAAGTGGCTGGCAACTAGTAGGCACTAAAAAAAGCTGAACTGAAATACTAATTCAGTGTGCTTAAGTTTATTAGATTGTATTTCTCTTTGAGGTAAATGACTAACCTTTATTTCATGGCCATTCCTTAGGAACAGTCACATTTTATAATTTAAAATGTCTGTGTCTATACTACCATGAGTGAGTGAGTGAGTGAAGTCGCTCAGTCGTGTCCAACTCTTTGCAACCCTGTGGACTGTTGCCTACCAGGCTCCTCCATCCATGGGATTCTCCAGGCAAAAATACTTGAGTGGGGTGCCATTGCCTTCTCCACTAAACTGCCATAGAATACTTCAGTTATGTAGCACCTGACAATGTTTTTCACTAAATGAAATCAGCTTTTCAATCTATACCATGAATTAATAAATGAGCTACTTTTTTATCCTATTTTCCTAACCTAAACTGTATACTAGTTAGCTTGTCAAGCAATCATGTATATTTTTTAAGCAAACATGAGAATATCTGTTGAAAATCTTTTTCTGATAAGCATTCAGTTCAGTTCAGTCACTCAATAGTGTCCAGCTCTTTGCAACCCCATGAACTGCAGCACGCCAGGCCTCCCTGTCCATTACCAACTCCCGGAGTTCACTCAGACTCACGTCCATCGAGTCCGTGATGCCATCCAGCCATCTCATTCTCTGTTGTCCCCTTCTCCTCCTGCCCCCAATCCCTCCCAGCATCAGAGTCTTTTCCAATGAGTCAACGCTTCGCATGAGGTGGCCAAAGTACCGGAGTTTCAGCTTTAGCATCATTCCTTCCAAAGAAATCCCAGGGTTGATCTCCTTCAGAATGAACTGGTTGGATCTCCTTGCAGTCCAAGGGACTCTCAAGAGTCTTCTCCAACACCACAGTTCAAAAGCATCAATTCTTCGGCACTCAGCCTTCTTCACAGTCCAACTCTCACATCCATACATGACCACAGGAAAAACCACAGCCTTGACTAGATGGACCTTAGTCAGCAAAGTAAGCATTAAAGATGCTCAAACATGTTCCTCAAGATGCATGAATGTAACTTAAGTAGCTATTTCTTATTTCTTCTTTGCATGTCTGAGAGTAAGTTGAAAGATACCAATCATAGGCACATACTTTAACAATTTACTATTTATTATTGAGTATCTGTGATATTATAAATATAACAGATCATTTTCACCAATGTACAGTAGGCAAGGCTATCTATATTACTTGTAATCTACACAGCAATGGCATGAAATTATTTTTCTGAATTATGGAATTCTTGAGATTTAGATATAGTTAAAACCTCAACTTTAAATAAACTATTTTATAACTTTCAATAAATGGACTATTTTATATTTTATCTACTGATTTTATGATGTATTGGTCAGTTAGTTAGTCCTCTGAGAAAGCATTACATTTTAAATAATACTAAAATTTCCTCTAGAATATCCATTCATGGTTAACTTCCTTAGTGCAAACCTGTCCATCAAAATAACTAAAATTGAAAACACTCCTATAGAAATGATTGAGAAATATAGTGCACAGCTTCAACAACACAATTCAGATAGAAAAGAAATTCAGTATTGCCTGTTTGGTAACAGAGAAATAATCTTTAGAAAATCAGTCTAAGGACTGAGTTCTAGACTAGTCTTCCACTTCCAGAAGTCAAACTCTGCTCCTCAGTACACAGCCACCTAATCACTCTGCTTAAAGAGCTGTGGGGAGGAAGGAAGAGGCACTGCGTTCCCCCTGCATTTCTTCTCCAAATCCTCATCCCACTTGTTCATCTGAATGCCTCAGATTTTCTCTTTCATATATCATCATGTTTAATGTTTATCATGTATTCCATTTTGGGACAAAGAAAAATCCCAGCAACTCTGAGATCAGCTGGCACTGTATCATAGCCAGCACCAACATTCCTTAAAAGCAAAACCAGGTTAATGAATGACCATAAAAGTCAAATGACTGAAGCCTCTGGGCAGAACACAAGAATTGTTTTTCTAGAGAACCTAAGTTTTAAACTTATCTTTGAGGCATTTGTGACGTTTTTAATCTGAAAGTAGAACTTGGTCACAGATATTATCTAATCCATTCAGAAAGACAAACGATGAAACATCATTAGGTACTAATTTTACAATAAATTGTAGTCTTCTGGAATGCTGGGTTGATTTTCTTTTTTCCCCTTTACAGCTTTCCCACTCATGAACCCTGGCTCAAAGCCTCGTAGGGGTCCAGAGCATTTCCAGAGAAAAAGGAAAATGCATGCTGATCCAGTTCCTCTCTTCCTCACTGCCCTCTGCTGAGGGATTTTTCACAGAAAGGCAAAGAACTGTTTGATGTCTGAACATCTGCTGAACACTGAACCATGGTTTCTTCCTGGACCCGTTTAATCTCACTACAGACCTCCCATCACATTCTCAGGGAGCAGCATGTCTCTGTCATTAAAAGGAACAATTCAGATGGAAAATATCCTCATGTTACCACACCCAGTTATTTTTCTTTCTTTTACTATTACCTCATTTTCTCTACATATTATACTCTTAAAGTTGCAACAGGGTGTTACACTTCTGTCACAAAACAATGTGTTCTTTTATCTTTCATACACTATTTCTTGTTTACATTAACTTACTGGTTAATATAGTCAGTGGTGATTAAATTCACTTTTACCCAGAACTTCATTGGCATAAAGGCCTCCCTTGTAGCTCAGTCAGTAAAGAATCTGCCTGCAGTACAGGAGACCCGGGTTCCATCCCTGGATTGGGAAGATCCACTGGAGAAGGAAATGGCAACCCACTCCAGTATCCTAGCCTGGAAAATCTCATGGACACAGGAGCCTGGTGGGCTGCAGTCCATGGGGTCGCAAAGAGTCGGGCACGACTGAGCAACTAACACTTACTTACTTAACACTTACTCATTTGCATAAAGGTTCTCTTTTAACATTTTCTTATGCGATTCCTGGACATCTCTGGACATAGCATACATCACTTTCATCATTAAATTCTGTTGACTGAGCCCTTACCTACTCTTTTGGACTCGTGTTACACAGGCATACTGGCTCAGCGACAGGAGCTCTCTTATCAACAAGCCAAAATACTCATTGCCTAGCAAAAACACAAGATTCTTACCTACTGCCACACATTCAAAGACTGCCCATCCACTCACCTGGATAACAAAACTTCAGTGAACAAACAGGAAAGACTACAACAGTCCCCCTTCTCTCTTGGAGTGCAGTTACTCAGGGGAAATGGCACAGAAACCCATCAGAGAAATAACATTATAATCACCAGAGTAAGGAGACTTTATGAATGATATAAGAAAACAACAACCCAGAGAAGGAAAGGTTAATTCCTTAGCAGGGATCAGAGGGTGGCAGAAAGGAGCAGCCAGAGAAGTATTACCTTTTCCAGTCTGTTTAATTAATTTTTATTGGAGTGTAGTTTCTTTACAATGTTGCGTTAGTTTCCACTGTCCAGCAAATGAATCACCTTTATTTAGATCCTCCCCCTTTTGGACTTCCTTCCCATTCAGGTCACTACAATGCGTTAGTAGAGTTCCCTGAGCAATACAGTATGCTCTCACTAGCTGTTTTATACATAGTAGCAACAGTGCATAACTGTCAATCTCTCAATTTCCCTCAGTCCCTCTTTCCCTCCTTGGGATCCACATATTTGTTGTCTGTGTCTCTATTCCTGCTTTGCTTGCAAAGCAACCTGGTTTTCTTTTGTCCGAGAAAAGGATTTTCATTTGTCAATTTCTTGTCCTCCCACCACCTGCCAGCTCTCCCCTTGGCATGACACCTTCTTGTATCTCATTGCTAATTAGAGTCAAGGAAAAGTCAAAGTTTAAAACGCAGACTGAATAACGACAGAAGCCTGGTTATATAAATATACTGTACAACTGTTTTACTCAGGGTTAAAAAAAAACCTTTCCAGTCATTTCTTTTTTTATGAATTTGATGTTCTCTACCCACTTGAAGTTATCATGTACCCTCCATGGTAGCCTCTTATGAAGGTCTCCATGAACATTCACCAAGGAAACATCTGTCCTTTTATAGAACTAGCTCAGTTTAGCTGTCCATCAGCTGAACTGCTTTCACCCTTCCAACTCCCATGAAAAAGGTAACTTAATCTGAGCAACAAATCATTTCAACTCATGGGTCTTTCCTCACCCCACCCCACACATAGTCACACAGCAAATGCGTAACCTAAAGCCTGACTTTCTCACGCTCCTCTTGTCATGACTGTGTCTTTCCAGGGTATCTAAAGCTGGTGACTCTCCTTTGGACTCTCTCCACCTTTGCTGTTTACCTGCTTCTGTAGTTATTCCCTCTGTAAAATGGGAATGGTAGCTACCTACCCCTCAGAGGACTTCTGCTGGAGTTAAATGAGAATACTGTTGCCTGGCATAGAGGGTAATATGTGAAAGAACTCAATTATTGAAAATTATTTTCATTGTTTTTTTTCCTCCCAGCAAAACCTAACTCTAAACAAGTTATCCCATAAGGTCTCACAACTCTTGCTTCAGAGAGTCTTAAATTCTCACTTAGAAAAAGGCTTTTCTCTCCTTTTTTTTCCACCAAAGCTTTCTCATCTCAAGAAGACATCATCACCAAGACAGGAGATGATTTCAGGGTAATTAAAAATGAGTCATTGAGTCCAGAAAAGATTTTAAGGCAGCTGAGGAACACAAGCACTAGGAATGAAAAACAAAAATCTATATTGTGTAAACCAGGTCACGAAACTCTCTAGATGAGAATCAAAAGAATACAGGAATGTAAATAGATGGGGGAAAATAGTTGAAAAGGTAACAGTTAAGAATTTCCAAGAATTGTTGAATTACAGGGGTCAGGTACATGGTCAGGCTGGGATTATTTTGCATGTCATGTGATGAATTACAATGTCCCCAGTTTCTTGAGAGTCACACTGACTGTTCTTTCCTTCTTGGCTCAGAACCATAACATGGCAATGGAACCCACCTGAGCTCTCAGCAGGAAGGGATCAGATGTGTGCAGAAGGTCTCCTGACCCGGGGGGATCCAAGCCCTGTGGAGGCTTGCCCAAGTTCTGGTAAAAGGTCAGGGAAACACCCTTGTGGAGGGAGCACCATGGAGAAATGGTTGGCCATGTTGTTAAGCCAAGCCTGAGCCCCAGACAGCTGAATTTTCACTTGCCAGGAGCAATCACCAAGATGTGAAGACAGGGCCCTCAAAGCAGTGGACCTGGAAATGGGAAGAGGGATTGGGCTTTTTAAATGGGCATTTTAAAAGATACATTGCACTGGAGAGAAGCCCCTTTTGGCCCTGATCCTCTAGTCATGAGCCGTCCAAGAAAGAGCCTGTCTGAATACTCTGTCTTCTTTAGTATGTAGAACTTAAAACCTCCCTGGTGGTCCATTGGTTAAGAATCTATTTTCCAATGCAAGGGGATGCGAGTGCGATCCCTGGTTGGGAACAAAGATCCCATATTCCACAGGGCCACTCAGCCCATGTGCCACGATTAGAGAGAACCCTGCACCAGCAAGTAGAGAGCCGGCACACCGCAGTGAACAGCCCGTGTGCCACAACCAAGACCCACAGCAACCAAAAGAATAAAGAACTGATTTTGAAACGTAGAACCTAAGTGGGTGCTTTTTTAAAGCGTTTGAGGTTGTACGTCAAGGAGAAGCTTTGGCAGCTCTTGACAACCTGAGTGGGTACCATTCACAGTGCTGAGTTTTGTCTTTGGGGAGTTCAGAAAGTGAAATCAAGAAAGGTTCAATCAGAGAGCTGAATGTGGCCCCGGCTAGGAGAGAGCAAAGCAAACCTGAGCTCCTGTCCACCCAGCTGAGAGGAGGAAGAGTGCTAAAGAAAGTGGGAAGCAACCAAGCCTCTGTCAGAGGGAGCAAACGGAGAGCACCCTTGCTAACAATACCAAAAAACAAACCCAGACTTGGTACAACAAGGAGGGGGCTGCTGGGAGAACAGCAGGGCAGTCCCGCAGGGGTTGCCCTCACGGTCTCACCTGTTCGTCCCTGAACTGAGACGACGGAACAGCATATATCTGATACCATTTGTATATTCTTGTGCAACTCCTTCCAAATGTTACAATCGACTGCTATTATGAATACACAGATTCACTTTAAAGCAAAACAAAAGAAAGAATTTCCAAGAACTGAGGAGTGCGGGGAGAGGGGGGATAAATAAAACACCCAGTTGAAAGAGTTTCAAGTGGAAGGTAGAAAATAAGAGGAATGTAAGAAAGCAAGCAGGCAAGCAAAAAACAAGCACAATGAAGATAAAACACAAAATCAGATGGCATATATAAGCCTGATGGAATAGCAATAAAGAAAATGGATGAAACAATGCCAAAAACACTCTCACACTGAATTTTTTAAAAATCATGACTCAAAGAGTCATGATATATAAAATGTAAGTATATGAATTAAGGGTAACACATAGACCCAGGTGGCACAGTGGTAAAAATCCGCCTGCCAATGTAAGAGACGTGGGTTAGATCCCTGGGTAGTGAAGATCCCCTGGAGAAGGAAATGGCAACACACTCCAGCATTCTTGCCTGGAAAATCCCATGGACAGAGGAGCCTGGCAGGCTGCAGTCTATGGGGTCGCAGAGTTGGACACAACTGAGTGACTGAGAACACACATAGAACTTTAGAAATACACACTGTGTTCTTTTTAAGCACTCAGAATATTCACACAAATTGACCATTTCATGAACAACAATGGAATCCTCAAAAAATTACCAAAAAGTCCATCAGATTATATTCTTACCTCAATAAAATATTAAGTAGAAACAAATAATAAAATGATAATTCAAAGATATGCTATCTTAAATAGAAGCAAAAGTAATAATGTGATTTTAAGAAACAAAAACAATGAGAACTATCCTTAAAGCATAATGACAAGGGAAGAACTCATGCCAAAATCTGTGAACTGTGCCTAAAACAGTAATAGCAAGAAACTCTGAGCCAATAAGTGAATTCATTAAGGAAGACAAAGCCAAGAGAATAAAGCCAAAAATGAGAAGGCAGTGAATAAAGATTGTGGGCAGAAGTAATGAACTAGAAGAAGGTTCCAAAAAATAAATAAAAGAGATTAAGATACAACCAACTGTTTTCTTCTTTTTTTTAAGGCTAATAATTTAGAATATCCTTAGGCAAGGCTAACAAGAGAGAGCAAAGAAATGGCAAAGTTCCCCCCTTCACTCCACTTAAAAAAAAAAAAAAAAAAAGGCAAAATCCAGAGAGTTTATAGGACGAATAAAAATAGAGGGGATTCTCAAGTCATACAGCAAATTCCCATAGGCTATCTATTTTACACATGTAATGTATGTTTCCATGTTACTCTCTCAAACCTGAGCTCCTTAACAACTTAAGAGGGGTGGGATGGGGAGGGAGTTTCAAAAGGGAGAGCCTTGTATTCCTAAGGCTGATTGATGTTGATGTATGGCAGAAACCAACACCATTCTGTAAAGCAATTAGCCTTCAATTAAAAAATTAAATAAACTTAAAAGTTTTTTTAAGTAAAGAAAAAATAGAGGGAAAATGACTATTAAAACAATGAGTAAGAGAACAGAAAAAATACCGTGTGAAACACTTTTTAAAAGAAATAAACACTGAAAGAATTCATCATTCACTACTAAAAATAAAACAGAGGGATGATAAAGTAATGGAAAACTAATGGGAGAGTTTTGCAAAATTGTCAAGTACAAAACCAATATACATAGGATCAATAATCTTTCTCATCACTGTAATAATCTATTTGAAAATAGAACAATAAACAACATGCAACAACAAAAGCAATTTAACTAGGAATTAACCTAACAAAGGTTGCACAAGGTTCTCAAGGAGAAAATGTTAAAATCTTAAAGCATATTTTAAAATTTCCATATAAATAGGGAGAACAGATACTCATGGGCAGAATGAGTTAACACTTTAAAGATATCAAGTTTCTCCGAGATCAACTTATAACATCAGTGCATTTCATACAAAATCCCATCAGGAATTTGAGGAAACTTGACAATTTAATTCTAAAAACATGTATGGAGGAAAAAAGAAAATTAATAGCTAAGACATTTTATGGAAGAAAATAAAGCAAAAGCTGAAGGGGCTTACCCTGCCAGATATTAAAATTAATCATATCATAGTAATTGAGAACAGTAAAAACTGGTGAAAAAGAATCAAGAAGTCAAGAAACAGAACATGTGTTCTTTCTATCTTTATCATATACACAGGCACACACACACGTGCACACACACATACACACAGAGGGAAAGATAGGGACCAGAGAAAAGTTCTGGGGTCAGTGACAGGCTGTCAGAATTCAGGTTTGGGGAAATTCAATGGTTCTGTAATTAGGATATCAGGGTAGTCAGTGAAGGAAGCCTTGTATTCCACAGAGTAAGAAACATACTTTGGCAGCAGAGTAAAGCTCCCCATGGTCTAAAACAAAGAATTACTATGAGCAATCTCATGTATTTTATATGTTCCAAATAGGACCAGATTTTATATTGTACTAAGATGTGCTTTACCCTTAATATTTATCTACAGTCTTACAAAACATTATGTTTCAGTTAGTTAACTGAAAACATCATCTGGACATCATGTGGATATTACATCAAATTCATTTCAACCATGGATTTCCAGGGATACAGAACCCAGAAATATGGAGGGTGGACCACAGTGGACTTCAGCTTCAACGGACTTTGGTATACACGGAGGTCCTAGAACCAGTCCCCCATGGCCAGCAGGGGGTGACCACAGTATGATGATTAAGGCTTGGGGAACACACACACCAGAGATCATGTTCTTCTGTGTACTTCAAATTATTGCAAAAATGGCATGTATTCCTAGTTTAAGTAAAATCTTGGCAGAATCCCATCCTATTTTATATAGGTACACATGTGCAATTTTTCATTCCATAACTGAGTTGAGAATCTGAATGAAAATTACATCATCTCAACTGTTGTTTTAAAGTTATAATCAGAGCTGGTATGAAGTCAGCTTTACTCCCTCCAGGGAAGATATCACTGTCATGTATATTAGAAATGTGTGGGACTCAAAAACTGAACATGAAGGCTTTTCTTCTAGATTAAGTTAAAGTTTGAGTCATTCCTCATTTTTTTCTGGGTAGAACATCTGGATTTATTAAATACCATTTTGATACAAACTTGTCAAAACTATTAACTGTGATTTTCCTTCCTTATTTCTTTGTGATAACAAATGTATAACAAATTGGTTTGAAATGTTTATCTGCTCAAAATTTAGGCAAAGAAGAAAAAGCACCTACATTGCTCTAAGAAAAACAATATACTTTTTATCCAAAATAACTAAAAGCATTCATTATTTTCTGCATGCCTATAATGATGCCTTATTTAGGTTTTTATTAAAAGAAAACTGCCCTGTCTCATTGAGCTGTCTAATTAAGCAAACTCACCTCTGTTAATTAATTGGCACAGAGAAAAGAAAATAAAGTTTTATGACATCCTCCCTGCCCTTTTAAGTGTCATACCATTTGGTGACACAGATTTATCTTTATCATACCATTATTATCTCTTTCATCTAAATCATACTGAAAACACAGAATACAGTATTTGTGAGGTGAGGAGAATTGTTAAATTCAAAATATAGCTGTATTTCTGCCTTTAAAAATGTATACTATATGACCCAGAGAGATGTTGTGGGGAGGGGGGTGGGAGGGGGGTTCATGTTTGGGAACGCATGTACACCCGTGGTGGATTCATGTCAATGTATGGCAAAACCAATACAGAATTGTAAAGTAAAATAAAAAATAAATTAAAAAAAATGTATATTATACACCCCAATGTTCCTTACAGCACTATTTACAATAGCTAAGACATGAAAGCATCCTAAATGTCCACTGACAGATGAGTGGGTAAAGAAGATGCGTTATACATATACAATGGAGTATTACTCAGCCATAAGAAGGAATGAAATAATGTAATTTACAGAAATATAGATGGACCTACAGATTATCACAGTAAGTGAAGTCAGACAGCAAAAGACAAAAATTGTGGAATCTAAAAATGATACAAATGAACTTATTTACAAAACAGAAAAAGACTTACAAATTTAGAAAACAAGCTTATGTTTATCAAAGGGGAAAGGGGAAGGGCTAAATTAGGAATTTGGGAATAACATATATACACTGCTATACCTAAAACAAATAAACAACAAGGATCTACTGTACAGCACAGGGAACTCTACTCAGTATTTTGTAATAACCTATATAGGAAAAAAGTCTGATTTCATACACATACACGGGCTTTCCTAGTGGCTCAGCTGGTGAAGAATCTGCCTGCAGTATGGCAGACCTGGGTTGGATTCTTGGATTGGAAAGATCCCCTGGAGAACGGAATGGCTATCTGCTCCAGTATTCCTGTCTGGAGAATTTCATCGACAGAGGAGCCTGGTAGGGGTCACCTGACCTGGGGCCTGCTGACAGAGGACTCCTGGGAGAAGAGTCCATGGGGTCACAAAGAGTTGGACATGACTGAGTCACTAACACTTTCTTTTCACTTTCACATATATATATGTGTGTGTGTGTGTGTGTGTGTGTGTGTGTGTGTATGTATGCTGTGCTGTACACCTGAAACTAATACAACATTGTAAATAAACTACCCTTCAATAAAAAAGTAATAATTTTAAAAATGTATACGGCAGAACCTTATAATGGATGCTTGAGTTAAGAGAAAAGGGCATAAAAGGCCACATTAACAGATTTACTTTTATACACACACACACACACACTGACTATCACAGAGGAAAAGCATTTATACTCAGAATAAAATAATATACTTGATGAAGTAGTGCTTTTTCCATCTGCATTTCATTGTAGTAATTTGAAAAGAAAATCGACTATTGGTGTGGTGAACAGTCCACAGTACTTTGCTTCTGGGTTCTCAATTGTAACCTATATTGTCAGCTCTCTTCAGGAGTTGTCTTCATCATTTCCACCTCAATGAACCAAACTATCATGGAAAACTCTTTAGAATACATCATATATACCAAAAGACAAACTTGAGACAGAGTCTGAGATCAGAACACACAGTAATTTAGAACTCTTGAGAGTCCCTAGGACAGCAAGGAGATCCAACCAGTCCATCCTAAAGGAAATCAGTCCTGAATATTCATTGGAAGGACTGATGCTGAAGCTGAAACTCCAATACTTTGGCCACCTGATGCGAAGAACTAACTCATTTGAAAAGACCCTGATGCTGGGAATGATTGAAGGCAGGAGGAAACGGGGACGACAGAGGATGAGATGGTTGGAAGGCATCACCGACTCAATGGACATGAGTCTGAGTAGGCTCTGGGAGTTTGTAATGGACAGGGAGACCCGGTGTGCTGCAGTCCATGGGGTCGCAAAGAGTCAGACACGACTGAGTGACTGAACTGAACTGACGAAGCTACTTGAAAGAAACGAATGGTTCATTTTCTGAGCAGCTCTGATTCTATCAAGGCGCCATCTAAGTACATTTTGGAAAATGAATGTATAAATGATAATGATTACAAGAAAATAACCCCAGGGAACTCTCCTTCTCAAGTGTCTAAATCATTAACTTACTAATGCTAAAGAAAAATGCTGCATATTTTTGAACAAGTTAAATTGGCAGACTGGCTTTCCAAAAAAAGATAAAACCAGACTTCTTTGCCTGACATTCATCTTTAATATTTTGACCCCAAACTACCTTTGCTAGCCAGCTTCCTATCTTTCTAGGCCAAGCTGACTACTTCGCAGTCCTCAATCCCATCTCAGGGCCTTTGTACATGCATTTCCCTAATCTTGGTCATGATTTTTTCCACCAACCACTGATCTTCATATATAGAGACAGTGTCAATTTTTAAGGTCCAATTCAGAGGAAGTCTCTTAGCGCCTTTGAGTAGTTAGATGCCATATTCTGTGCTAAGGACTTTACATCCATTTTATTTATCTAAGTCTTTACAACCATAATAGCTACTACCATTATGTACTTACAAGTGTTTTTTAGCATGACTATATTTATCCCTCATGACAAACTAGTTTGTTATCCCCATTCTACAGGTGAGGAAGGTGAGGCTTCAAATGTTAATCATGGGAGTTAAGAACACTAGCTCTGTGGTCTGAATTGGCTTCCCAGTGTCAGTATTTGCACTTTCCTAAAGCAGCAGTTTCCTCAAATGTTAAAGTATGTGTGTGTTTGTGTGTGTATGGGTATCTAACGAGAGCTCTTTCACAGAATCTGTTGTAGGCACTAAATGAAATCACCCACATAAAGCATTTAGCGTAGCATCTGGCACACAACAAGCTCTTGCTGAGTGTTAGCTATTATTCGTTTTAGTCTTTGCCCACAATATATCGTATAGTGTTTTTGCACATTGCAGTAACAAAAAATATATTTATAATTAGAGAATATTCCATCTTTTCATAAATTTCTTTTGCAAGTCAATTTGGAGAAGCAGTTTGTGCCTTGTTAATTTCATCACTGGAAAACAAGAATCTGAGTTCAAAAGGTTTATGCACCTTTGCTCCCACCTGTTACCAGAAGCCTCACACACTCTAAGAGAAGTAGGCAGACAGCAACTGAGCTGAACTTCAGACAACCGGAAAAGCTATTTGCTTGGAAACACTACAGGCTGTCGGAAGGTAAAAATACAATATTCAACCCAAGTACAGAGTGTATACCGTTGGAAAACTGATAAAAGAATCAGCATCTACCCACCAAACAAGGCTCCTTCTAAAAGCTTAAAAATGATTTTTACAAATGAACTCATCCAGTTAAAAACCAAACAAAAATTTTCAATTTTGTTATAATCACAAGGATTATACAATTTTGTATCCAAGATTGCCAGTACTTTACTTAGAATTTATACATAAATTTAGGGAATCTCTAAAGGCAGGCTTTTCTATATTTACACTCTTCCGGGAAATTAATTTTAAAAGTTGAAATCTTATGCTATTATGCTACATTAGGCAACACGATGAAGGAAAAAATATTCTCTTAGGCCTTAATGATATGTTAACACTGATCTGAATATTTTTATAATATAACCCTCATTTTAAGGACACAATAATAATAAGTAAATGGATAAATAAAACAGTCACAGTAAATAAACATTTAAAGTAAACCTTTTAAAACATTCCCAGGCCTTGGCGCTGAGAAAACTGGGCCAAGTGTCCTGAGGAGGGACAAGAAAGCCTCTGGCTGTGTGCTGAGACCGCGCCCTGGTCACAGGCAGTCCTGTCACAGCTGACAGCTGTCAGTTCACCTTCACAGCAGCCCTGCAAGGGCTAGGCCTATTGCACAGGTAGGAAAACAGGTTGAGAAAGATCCTTTTAAAATGCAAATATTACTGGGTTTCTTTAATATGGGATTGGCCAAAAAGTTCATTTGAGTTTTTCCATACCATCTCACAGAAAAGTCCACAAACTTTTTGGCCAACCCAACAATATAATATACAGGCTCTCTAGTACAGAACAAACTATGTGTCCCATAAACCTGTCTAGTCTTTTTAATAGCGAGTGGGAAAAAATGCTCTTGGGAAAAAAAGTAATAAAGGGCTAGTAAATTGAATTAACCTAGATAGCATATTGAAAAGCAGAGACATTACTTTGCCAACAAAGGTCTGTCTAGTCAAGGCTATGGTTTTTCCAGTGGTCATGTATGGATGTGAGAGTTGGACTGTGAAGAAAGCTGAGTGCCAAAGAATTGATGCTTTTGAACTGTGGTGTTGGAGAAGACTCTTGAGAGTCCCTTGTACTGCAAGGAGATCCAACCAGTCCATTCTGAAGATCAGCCCTGGGATTTCTTTGGAAGGAATGATGCAAAGCTGAAACTCCAGTACTTTGGCCACCTCATGCGAAGAGTTGACTCATTGGAAAAGACTCTGATGCTGGGAGGGATTGGGGGCAGGAGGAGAAGGGGGCGACAGAGGATGAGATGGCTAGATGGCATCACGGACTCAATGGACCAGTCTGAGTGAACTCCGGGAGTTGGTGATGGACAGGGAGCCCTGGCGTGCTGCGATTCATGGGGTCACAGAGTCGGACATGACTGAGCGACTGAACTGAACTGAACTGAAATTGAATTAATATGGTTTGAAAAAAATACAGAATATGAAAGGGAGAAAGTAACCTCCTTTCAAGTTCTTCACTCACATAATGACTAGTAAAAGAACGAGTATAAAATGTTTAGAAGAATAACCCTTTACTACACTTAATTAAGAAACACTGGAGAATGCTTTACTGGCAGAAGCAAGCAAGATTAAACTGGCAAAGGCTATATACATTTTAAATGTTTCCACTTTTTGAGGCAAAATTCATAATTTCACTAATTAATTATAATTAAGATGATAAGTTACAGTAATATTCACTAATTGTACAGTGTGATAAATTTTGTAATTATATACAACCTTGTAACCTGCAATACCTCCATTCACAGATCACAATCCTATCACTCTGAAATGCTTCCTGGTACTCTTTGCAATAAATATGCACAGACAATTTTCAGCACAGGCAATCACTGATCTACTTTCTATCAGTAGTTTTGTCCTACTATAAAATGTCATATAAATGGTATCAGACAGGATTTATTCTTTTGAGTTTGACCTCTCTCACTTAGCATAACTTTTTAAGATGCATTAAAAGTCAACATATATCTGTATGTATTAATACTTTGTTCCTTTTTGAGTTGTATTCCAGAGTACAGATATGCTGTATTGAGGTTCTGTCCATTTGGGGACTGTTATGAATAACACTGCTATGAACATTTACATAAAAATCATATGGACACATGTTTTCACTTCTCTTTGACAAATATCAAAATGTTGAACTGCTAAGTGAAATGGTAAATTTAGGTTCACTTTAAAAGATACTGCCATTCTGTTTTCAAATTTGGGTTCCCACCGGCAACATACAAAGGTTCCAAGGATTCCACATCCTCACCAACATTTGGCATTGTTAGTCTTTTTAACGTCAGTCATTCTCATGGGTATGTTGTAGTATCTCACTATGGTTTTAATATGTAATTCCCTGACAACTAGTGATGCTGAGCATCTTTTCTTGTGTTTACTATTAATGTACCTTTTTATGACATGTTTATTCAAATATTTTGCCCTCAAATTTAACTGGGCTGTCTGCTTTATTATTATTGTAAGAGTTTTTTATATGTTCTGAACAAAAGCCCTTTATTGGATTTATGTTTTACAAATATTTTCTGCCAGATGATGGCTCACTTTTTTATCTCTAGATGTTCTTTGAAAGGTGTTAGGGTTTTGAATTTTGATAAAATCCATTTTACCAATTTTTTTCTTTGTACTTCAGGCTTTTTGTATCCTCCTGAAGAAAGATTAGAGATGTAATCCAATGCCACTGACAATTCAGAATTCACAAATTCATTCAGCATATCTTTATAGAGCAAATGCAATGTAAATTACACTTGTCTAGTACCTTCTTCGGTCAAAAGTCACCTCCTACCTAGTCAGTGTTTTAACATACCACAGGACTTAATAACTGGAAAATTAGACTTTATTCTTACATATGGAATAAGAATAGTTAAAATACACAAATGTGTCAGCCCATAGCATAGATTATCTTGTATAATCTATGAAAACCCTAGGAGATAGATACTGTCACTATCTCTGTTTTCACCTAGTGGTTAAGAACATGGGCTCTACACTGCATGTGTTCAAATTCCAGCTCCACCATTACCTAGTTAAGTGATCTTGAAGCCATCTAACTTCTCTGTACCTCCATTTCCTCACCTATAGTGCAGACAAAAGTAATAACACCTGCCTCAAAGGACCACTATCAATATCAATAACATAATATGAAAAAAGTACTTATTTAGTTCAGTGCCCAGTATACAGTAAGTACTATGTAAGTGTATGTTCTACCCACATTTGTATTTACTATACAGATGGATCAAAGGGATGAGACACAGAAATGTATGTATCTGAGGGCAAAAAGGTATCAGCAGCTCTCAAGGTGTGATCCTTAGACCAGCAGCATCAACCTCACCCGGGAACTTGCCAGAAATGAAAATTCTCAAGCCTGCTTGAATCAGAAACTTTGGAGGTGGAGCCCAGCAATGGGGTTCTGAGAATCAACCCCTGTGACTCTGATGTCCATTAACATCTGTAAACCAGGGAAATGAGAGAACCCAGACCCATAGCACAGAGGGGCTTACCTACAGGCTGATGGGGAGGAGTGGATGGAAGGACCACTCTACTGGAGGGAGGGGCCAGCTTAACTGAAGTGAGGCCCATCAACCTGCTGAGGTTGGTTTAAAAGGCTGAGGTGACCACAGTGGTGGTTGGTGGTTCAGGCAGAGCCCACAAGGCAAAGAGACCTTGGTCTGTAGACCTCCCAGGACCACAAAGAAGAGATATAGTGGCACTGTCTCATTCTAAGTCTCAACTCATGTCATCTTCTCAAAGGACCCTTCCCTCACCGTCATGCCCAAAATAGTCTCCATCAGCTCAACTTCTCCCTCTTATCATTTGGTTTTCTGTGTGGCATTTTTCACAACTAACTATGCCTTCACTGGCTTGTTGACTTTTTTGTCTGTCTCTACCATCCAAAGAATTGATGCCTTTGAATTGTGGTGCCAGAGAAGACTCTTCAGAGTACTTGAGACAGCAAGATCAAATCAGTCAAGCCTAAAGGAAATCAACCCTGAATATTCATTTTAAGGACTGATGCTGAACCTGAAGCTTCAATACTTAGGCCACTTGATGCAAAGAGTGAACTCAATGGAAAAGACCCTGAAGCTGGGAAAGATTGAGGGCAGGAAGAGAAGGGGGTGACAGAGGATGAGATGGTGGATGGCATCACCGACTCAATGGACATGAGTTTGAACAAACTCTGGGAGGTAGTGAAGCACAGGGAAGCCTGGTGTGTGCTGCAGTTCATGGGGTTGCAATGAGTCAGACACAATTGAGTGGCTGAACAACAATTAATAAAAGATACCATTAGGACAGGGAACTGACCCATTTTGTTTATTTTCATATGTCTAGCTTCTCAGCCTCAGGCCTAAAATGCAGCAAACACTCAATAAAATATTTGTACAATGGATGAGTAAATAAAACACACAGTAACATAATGACTTTTTTGATACTGACTTGAAAAATTTGCTGGGGATTGAGAAAATAGTGAAGGGCTTCTCTGGGACATCTTGAAAAACACCAGTCCTATGAAAGCAGTGTTTTAAGATCCTAAAGGCATCACGGAGGAGTGAAAACCAAGTAATAACATGAGTAACAACTACTTTCTGGCCACCTGCTGGTACCACAGGCACTGTGCTGGGTACTTAATGACATTCTCCAACTCCCTCAAAATAAGCACTGAGGTTGTTCTGAGCACAGTAACAACAACTTCTGAGGTTATTTCCCCACCTTAATTGATAAGGAACCTCAGGCTCAGGAAAAAAGAAAACATCTGTCTAAAGGTGCATAGCTAGTGAGTGGACAAGACAGGATTCAAATCACATGTCTGTATCCAAAAAGCGTGCTGTTTCCACTATCTCTTTGTCCTTACAAAGAACAGTGTAGAACACCATCTTTTATAAGAACTCATTCCTTCAGAGATGTCACAACACAGCCCCTGACTTCAGGAGCTCACAACGAAGTGAGGAACACTGACACACCATAATAGTGAAACAAGTGCTACAAGGGAGGTGAGACTAGGGGTCCATGGGAATTCAGGAGGAATTCCCAGAGTTCCAAACCAACTCTCAGTTAAGACTGGGGATTTGAGAATGTTTTGTCTGGTCCTAAATCCGATGGCCACATCCTAACCAATTCTCCATTTACCAGCAACACTTTCTCGAGCAGTAACCTGCAGTAATAAAATACGTAGCAAAATGGTGACATGATCTTAAATGCTAGCCTAAAATGTAACATAAATTGAATTAATCACCAAGGGTTTATCCTCTTGTCCAAAAAAAAAAAAAAATGCCACAATTTACTGCAAGCTATACCCAACAACATCAGTTCTTCTCAGAAGACACACCAATTTAGCAAGAAATAGTACATGTATTAAGTCTATCTTCTGATTCTTTTTCCTTCCAGGCAATCAGTATATTAGACCAGGTAGTCTACTAAAAGCAAAATGAAGGAAATTTAGCAGTAACAACATATTCACATGTATGAAATGATCAAAGACCTCCTTTTTGCTCGAGTGTTTAACATGCCAAATTAGTTACTATGAATTAAACCCACAAAGAAGATCAGCCAAAACAAGCAGTACAGACAATTGCTTCAACAGCAAAGAGAGACAGTGGGCCTTAATTTTGATTTTGTCTTTAAAGACAATGCCAAGGATAAGGTAATTAGTGTCGGTTCAGTGGACACAAGAGAAATAATATTTGAATTAAATGTCTACCTTAAACTGTTTTCCAGCATAAGTTAAATATTTGACTTGATGTGAAGGTTACTAACTCTATGGCTAAAAACTTGCACAATGAGAAAATAATCTTCCTGGATGAAAAGAAGTATCTGATTTCCTTTAACATTATGAAAACAGCTAAACTGCTACAAGCTGTATCCTGACATGATTCCACTAGTGAAGAAGGTCATTTTTCAGAGTTAGGGGTGACATACAGAATGGAATAATGGATCTAGGCTATACTATGTTATTGTACATCACAAGGTTTCCTTACACAAATAGTTTAGCTGAAAGGAAAATACAACATGTTTGGAAAGACAGGAGTTTTGGCATGGGATAAAATTCAGGGAGTGAACTCCGGGAGTTGGCGATGGACAGGGAGGCCTGGCGTGCTGCGATTCATGAGGTCGCAAAGAGTCGGACACGACTGAGGGACTGAACTGAACTGAACTGAACTGAAAATTCAGGGAATTCTAGATAGGTTAAGAAGGTTGTTCATAATATGCGTAATCCATCCATTTTTGAACACTTCTATGCTGCCCAAAATGGCAAGTTTCATACTAGAATCCAGAAATATAATGATAAGACTTCTCAACCCAAGGTCATCTTGTACTAGACACTTCTCTTTGAAGATTTACTATTGCTCAAAAATGCCACCATTAATGCTTCACACGCAAGCACCTGAACATGTATATACACACACATACACACACACGCATACACACACACATATACACATGCACAAGATCCAACATCAATTAGTATTCCATGAAAAGCACAGCAAGAAGACAAGAGATAACCAAACACTGCTAAAGAAGCAAAGCTTTGGCATCACTGTGCTTGAATGCCTTGGGAGGTCATGTGCCTGCCTAGACCTTAGCCACTGCAGTCAGGACTTCTGGTTTACTTGCTGCAAGCACCTGGCTGATACATGGCAGCTAGAGAAAGTAGCACCCTTCATCTTCTCAGAGCTTCCAGTGATACTCCTCCACTGGAGTCCAGAACAACTAAGAAATCTCCAGAAAGCCTTAAGGGAACCTCTCATTTTTCTCCCTTGTTCCTGAACCCCAATGGGCACCACAGCTGACTCCAAGAGACATTCTAAGAAGATTAAGTCAAACCATCCAATTTCCCTGATGTGTATTCTTCACAGCAAACACCTGCCTTTTCAGCTTGACTAGGTGCTCTGTGAAGGCACAAACTCTGCATCCCCAGCCCCCAGAAGGCAAATGTTCAGTACACTTTAGGGACGTGCTGCTTCTGTTTAGTCGCTAAGTCGTGTCCAACTCTATGACCCCATGGACTGCAGCCTGCCAAGCTCCGCTGCCCACGGGATTTCCCAGGCAAGGATACTGGGGTGGGTTGCCATTCCCTTCTCCGGGGGATCTTCCTAACCCAATGATCGAACCCATATATCCTGCCTGGCTGGCAGGTTCTTTACAGCTGAGCCACTGGATTCTGAATTAAACTGAGCTCTTAAAAATGAAGCAGTCCAATGCCAGGCTTTATGGCTCAGGGCTGGATGCTCATCTCATCACCTCTTTTTTCACTTCATCCTACTGAGAGATATTCTAATAAGTACATGCTGCCCCGCAGATGCTTTCATCACATCATGACATAAAGGATGCTAATCCTTCTCCATTCAAGACCCTGCTACAAGCTCCATGGGACAGAAAGTACACCTGCACAGCCGAGTTCTATAGTTCCTGTGCCACAAGAGTGTCAAGCATTTACTTTGAGCTCAATATTTATTGGCAAACTGAGATGTCCAAAGATGTTGTCTCTGCTCAACCACAGGAGAAAGAAAGAGACAATGAACAGACTGTAGACCAACCAAGTCAAAGGCTAAGAGAAGACAGAATGACCAAGCTCGGTTAACCTTAATTTTTTGCCTTAAAAGAACACCTAGAAAAACCTAAGAGATTTTCCCAAATAACAATAGCAGCAGTATCAAGACATAAAACTTACTCTCTACCAAGCGCCAAAGAGCCCATTACTTTGCTAAGTATAGGCAAAATGAGGGGTGGGGGATTTATTTCAGAGGTGCTGGAAACACCCCATTTATAGAGATTTTTACTTCCTTAAATGGCTAGCACCTTTCATTTCATCGTCAAAGAACATTTCAACTCTGAAATTGTGGGTTATTATTTGTTCTTTGTGATTTTCTGGTTTTTTCTTTTTCTTTTTTTTTTTTTTTCTGATTTTCCACAATGGAAATGATAAAAAGCTGACATAAAAATTCTCAGAATATTAGGATACCTTAGTATCTTAGAATATTTATCATTCCCTTTATATCATCATCATCAAAGCTAGAGTAGAGTACTATGCTGTGCTCAGGGCTTTGCTAGTATTAACCAACATAACCTTCACCATAACCCTGAGGGGTGGGCACTGTCAGGGTCTCCACTGTGCAGATGATAAGCTCTCGTAGAGAGCCCAGAGTCACAAAGTTGGCCAGGAGTCAGACTCAAGCAGCGGGAGTCCAAGATCAGCATCTTTACAATTATGCGCTATGGCTGCCTACATGATGTGCACCACTGAGCTCAGAGTTCCTATAAGCCCGAGACAGAAATGGCCATGAGAGATGTGTACTACAGTGATGAAGAGAGGGCAGAAAGGGGCAGCCAGAGGGTACTGAAGGCATGCCAGGATACTTCAGTCCTTCCCTTTAACCTCCTAAAGGGATTAGGATAGTAAGACATTTTTCTGCTGAAGATACACTTCCCTAGAGAGATCTTAACACATACTCACACAGACATACAGCAAAAGGAGCACAGTATTCATTTCAGTTCCAGAAGATACACAGACAAAAGCATGCTGTTTTCAACCTCCATTTCCCGGTGGCTTTGCCAGAAAAATCAAATCTTCCTCATTCAACTTCATTTCACAGATCTGAGGACTCTACATGTCTAAACTGAAAAAAAAAAATAACTTCAAAATTCTACTGAAAATCTGATAAAATACTAAAGAACATGTTGTTGGGAAGGAGGGAAGCTCCTTAACCTCATCATATCCTGTTAAAACTATTCATATTTTCTTATATTACTTAGAATATATGCACAAATTTTAGGATCCTTGCACAATATCTAGACTATTTTGTATTTTGCTTTTACATTTAATACATCCTAAACACCTACCAATGGCAACCCACTCCAGTACTCTTGCCTGGAGAATCCCATGGACACAGGAGCCTGGTAGGCTGCAGTCCGTGGGATCGCTAATAGTCAGACACGACTGAGCAACTTCACTTTCACTTTTCACTTTCATACATTGGAGAAGGAAACAGCAACCCACTCCAGTGTTCTGGAGAATCCCAGGGACAGGGAAGCCTGATGGGCTGCTGTCTGTGGGATCGCACAGAGTTGGACACGACTGAAGCAACTTGGCAGCAGTAGCAGACCCTATCCAGTCACTTGCACGGTCTCTCAAAACAATTTTTCATGTCACTGGCAGCAGTGCAAAGTTGTAGATTCTCATGTCACAGATGTACATCGGTGGACAGGGTTCACAGGGACCACAAGAGCTATCTACTCCACTTCTGCCAGGCAGGGTTAGCACCCACATTACCAGAAAGTCCTATTCTTCTGGCCTTCTCATATGCCTAGGTCATCAAAGTTAGCTTCCTAGATTGCCCAGTTCCACCCCTGAGGACATACTCACTGGAGAGGCAAGGACTACACCAGAAGGCTTGCAAGACTCTGTTGATAGAAAGAGAAAGGCAGTGCCCCAAAGACCAATGAGGTGGCTCAGGGGAGGGAAAACGTGAGACTAGCCAGTTCTAAGTGGTAGCTGGCTAGCAATGGCAGCTCTTGTGCAGATCTCCAACTTCTTTGTCCTCAAGCTAATATCCTCTCATTTTATTGAAACCTTTTCCAGGAATGAGTGTGAAGGACTAGAATACGACAATTAGCTACCGGTTGATAAAAATACTGGATCAACCTAATTTAACTAGCAGAAGGCCCTGAGAGAATCCCTTTCAGGCAGACCCCAGATAACAGGCATATATTAAGTGCACAAAATCTTCAGAATGCATTCAAACATAAATAGCTTCAGTTATTTGACCCCTGCATTCACTCAACTTAAAACCTTACCCACCACTCGTGACCTAGAGGGCTGAAAGAAGAAAAACTTCTAAAAAGTGTAAAACAGACTATTATTTCAGGACCATGAAAGTAAATTTGACCCAGAAATTCCAAATTTAAAGTCCAACTTTAATTTTTAAAGTAATCCTAAAAAGGAAAAGACTACAGGCAAGAATACTTTTCCAATAATATTGTCTACAGTGTCAAAAAACTGGATACAATCTAATTCTTAACAATCTGAGAATGGTTACAGTAAATCAACTGGATAACCCATTATATCGTCATTTCAGTAATATTTGTACAATAAATGGAAAAACTAAAAAAAAGATCATACAAAAAACAAAAATACAAAATAATTACTCTGGATCAAGTAAGTGATATACAGCTCTATGAACAAAAATAAAACCATGCAAAACTAAAAACAGTTGAGCTAGAGACAGTGAATTTTTTATATTATAATATTTTCCTTGCTGCTACAGATATTTTGCTTTTACAGTGAAAGACCTATTTGTTTCTAATATTTTATTTTTTATTTTTGATGCTAAGTTCTGATCCATTTTTAAAGTTCCTTCCCCATGCAAAGATAATTTTAAGCCAGCTTTAGAGAAAATGATATTTGCTAATTAGTGTTATGCTAACCTTTTCATTGATCCCTTTTCCCATAAATTTATAGATGAAATAATGATGCATGTGGTTAAGAAAGTCCTTAAGCTTTATTAAAATCTTTCCAAAAATATCCCTTTAAAATAAAATGTACAACCCTAAAAAGAAAATGCTTTTGCCAAGAAAATTAATATTTTAATATGCCTAGAAAGAAATTATCAGATAATTTTCAAATCTAGAGCAAAGTATTGATGTTTTATGTCAACTTCCAAAATGTAAAGATGAGCATAAGGAGAAGCCCTAAAGCCACCAATAAACCAACCTACCTACTTTTCAAAGTATGTCTTCCAGGTATATTATTGGGATATAAAAAAGCTCATTTTCAGAAAAAGTATGGAAAATTTAAATGTTTGCAGAAGTCAGTGAAAAGTGGGTTAGAATAAAGGGTGTTTTATAGCCCCACAAAACCCAAGATCCTATGCCTAGGGTGGTATTCTAAACATGTAACCCCAGTGCTTTCAAAGCACCCACTTACCAGTACTGTAACCCAGCACAGGTGACATGAATATCCAGTATGGTGGGTCATATTTTCCATCTAGAGAGCTCCTAGATATTTTGTTTGGTGGGTTTACATCATAATAAACCCAGGAAAGAATAGCAAGAGAAGTGGCAGCGTGAAAGAGAACAGCCAAAGCTCACCAAATACATCCCATGCCAAGGTGAACATATGACCCGAACAAAAGGGTATTGGA
Source organism: Oryx dammah (assembly GCF_014754425.2). Lineage (NCBI taxonomy): Eukaryota > Metazoa > Chordata > Mammalia > Artiodactyla > Bovidae > Oryx > Oryx dammah. Next base: position 26,137,387 of record NW_024070185.1, read on the forward strand.
ACACATAAGCTGCTATTTTCATTTTAATTACAGGTTATGAAGGCAAAAAAGTGCCTCCCTAAATACTCCCCTCTCAACACAATCTCAAGATACACAGTAGTCAATAAAGGTTTGCTGAACTGGACCCACTCAAGCAATCATTCTTTATCATAATCTTTCCCAAGGAAAGATAGAAGATTCTATTGCTTAACAATCACACACTGGAATATGCTAATGACATCCATTCTTTTCAGCCAAAGAGACATATAATCTATTCCAGTGGTCTTTTAACCCTGGATACAAGCCCCAATCAGTAAAAATTCAGCATGCAGGCCTCTGATATTTTTACTTAGAAATGATATGGATCTTACATTAATTTAAAATATGAAAACAACTTTTATTTGAGGAAAATGTCAAAATATTAAGTTCTAATATTTTTTCCTACATCTCCACATACCATCTTATACAACCAGTTGAAACCACCGATTGTATTATATTTCCATATTTATAACACCAATATTTGGTGAATTACAATATGTGTATTATACTCAAACTACAACTAGCATAATTTCTTGGATGACTTACAAGACACTGGTAATCGGAAGCATTCAGTCAATATTAGGTAATCTACTTCAACGCCTGGCTACTACAACCCTCTCGCTTTACTCATGAGCAAACAAAGGCAAAGACACAACTGGTGGCCTCCTCCAACCAGCGTCTCACAAGCCAGGCATGGCACAACCAGGACTATGTTATGGCCACTATTCCCAGAGACCTCATGTGCACAGACTCCTGATGCTCTTCACTCCTCGTTCACACAAGCAGGGCTTCCTGTCCCAGGCATCACTGCACTGAAGCCTGAGAGAGAATCAACAGAGTCCAGGGGATGCCACAGCGGAGAAACCCACCACTAGAGGTTTTCATGGAACTGATGAAACAGCAGCTCATCTTGGGAAGACAAACAGTTTATCTAAAATCTAAGTTCAACCTGATATTCATAGTCTTCCTATAGGAAATTAATCAAACTAGAGAACCCATTCTCAATAAATCTAGGAAAGGGAGGATAGAGGAGGAAACATTTTTCAAAGGGAAGATATCGGGAATAGATTGCAAATGTAAAGAAATCTAAAATGTTGCAAGTGTGATCTTAGTTAAATTTAAAATTTAAATTTTTCCATTTAGGGAAAATACTCTCTCATCCAGAATCTATTAGAGCTGAAAGAGGCATTCAAGATCATTTGTAATATAAAACTCTCATTTTAGACAGGAGAAAACTGAGACTCTGGAGACTAGGGGAAAAAATTTCATCTTAGAAGACTAGAAAAATATTTCACACAAACATTGATTGTATGAAGGAGGTGACTGTGAATTCTACAGGGAATAAAGATGGATGGCATCCATCTCCCTCTCTGAAAAATGAATTACTACATTTTTTGTTTTATTTTCTAAAAACAAAATGTACTGCCAAAACACAATTATTTAGAAGAAATGTGACAACAGTGAAGAGTCTGCTATGCTCACACTATTAGCTATTAACTTCGTGTATTTCAGCTTTTTAGGCGGGTTTTATTGGCAGAAAAGTTTCTACGAATTAAGAAAGTTAGAGACGAGTTCAATTCCTCCTCTCATCCACCTCTCTAGAAAATCACCATCTAAAATCACCATCTCTAGGCTGATACTCAAATTCAAGCTATACTATCAAGCAATGGCAGCATTCACAGGTTCTGGATACTACTTCAGTTCAGTTCAGTTCAGTCAGTTCAGTTCAGTCGCTCAGTCATGTCCGACTCTTTGCGACCCCATGAATCGCAGCACGCCAGGCCTCCCTGTCCATCACCATCTCCTGGAGGTCACTCAGACTCGCGTCCATTGAGTCAGTGATGCCATCCAGCCATCTCATCCTCTGTCGTCCCCTTCTCCTCTTGCTCCCAATCCCTCCCAGCATCAGAGTCTTTTCCAATGAGTCAACTTTTCGCATGAGGTGGCCAAAGTACTGGAGTTTCAGCTTCAGCATCATTTCTTCCAAAGAAATCCCAGGGCTGATCTCCTTCAGAATGGACTGGTTGGATCTCCTTGCAGCCCAAGGGACTCTCAAGAGTCTTCTCCAACACCATAGTTCAAAAGCATCAATTCTTCAGCGCTCAACTTTCTTCACAGTCCAACTCTCACATCCATACATGACCACAGGAAAAACCATAACCTTGACTAGATGGACCTTTGTTGGCAAAGTAATGTCTCTGCTTTTGAATATACTATCTAGGTTGGTCATAACTTTTCTTCCAAGAAGTAAGCATCTTTTATTTCATGGCTGCAATCACCATCTGCAGCGATCTTGGAGCCCAAAAAATAAAGTCTGACAGTGTTTCCACTGTTTCCCCATCTATTTCCCATGAAGTGATGGGACCGGATGCCATGATCTTCGTTTTCTGAATGTTGAGCTTTAAGTCAACTTTTTCACTCTCCTCTTTCACTTTCTTCAAGAGGCTTTTTAGTTCTTCACTTTCTGCCATAAGGGTGGTGTCATCTGCATATCTGAGGTTATTGATATTTCTCCCAGCAATCTTGATTCCAGCTTGTGTTTCCTCCAGTCCAGTGTTTCTCATGATGTACTCTGCATAGAAGTTAAATAAGCAGGGTGACAATATACAGCCTTGACATACTCCTTTTCCTATGCAGAACCAGTCTGTTGTTCCATGTCCAGTTGTAACTGTTGCTTCCTGACCTGCATACAGATTTCTCAAGAGGCAGGTCAGGTGGTCTGGTATTCCCATCTCCTTCAGAATTTTCCACAGTTTCTTGTGATCCACACAGTCAAAGGCTTTGGCATAGTCAATAAAGCAGAAACAGATGTTTTTCTGGAACTCTCTTGCTTTTTCCATGATGCTACCCAAAGTCACATATTAAATCAACTGCTACTTACCTTCCTTTCCATTATTCTGATTGGATCTATCTGCTGAATACCTAAATTCGTCAACAATTCAAGGGCCCTAATCCTCTATCATCATGACGAGAGAAAGGGGCCAAGACTGAGGAAATTCCCTGATGCAGCCTTGCCTTGACCATAAAGAGCAGGCAGAGACCTGACCTCAGAACCAAAATCCACTTCCCATCCCCCAGATGCCCTTTGGGCTTTGGAAGCCCCTCAGACTACATCACCTTTATAAAGTGAAGTAAGGAAATAGGAGGCTTCCAGATTAACTGCTAACTAGCAGTTGTTTCTGCAATCAGTGCATGTTTGGCCTTGCCGAGGCTCCAGTTTTAGTGATGCTATGTAAACCCACAAAGCTCTAACACAATAAGACAAAGCAAAGAGCCAGAGCATCCATGTGCCTCTCACTTCTTACTCACCCACCACATCTGCCCTTTAACTGGTCCACCTGATGGCCTTCTTAACACTGAAACCCTAAGCATACGTTCTCCTACAAGCTTCTCACCATGCGAGTGGTGTGCTTCTGAACACAAGGCCAAAGACATCTGTGCACAAGTATAGCACAGATAACGCTCAGTATGCACAGATAGACTGTTTGGGGAAGACTGTTGTGAAATGAAAGACGGTAGGTTAGAAACTTATCAATGAAAAAATTACTTCCATCACTTTGTTATCAGCACCATTCATTCAATAAATATTGCACAGCCTTCAATATAAATGGACTGGTAAAGGTATTTTATAGCTTTCCAGTAACCTACTACATATTCACTATTCACCCATTCATGCACTGATTCATTAGCTGAAAAAATAATCATGGAACTCCAGTTATGTTAGACACAGAGAATATGAACAAAGATAGAGCCTCAATTCCCAAAGACAGTGATTCTGAGGCCAATTTAAATTTGAGAAAATCATTTGGGAAGTTGTCTAAAAAAATTAGGATTTTTTTTTCTTACTGCAAGAGACATGGATCCAGTAAGAATGGGATGTGAACAGGAAACCATACTTTTACCAAGAACCTCCAAGTAATTCTACTGTAGATGAACTGGGAACCAGTGATCTCAGAGAGGTTAGAATATATACAGAAAGACATATTCAAGGAATTATCTAGAGTCCAAATGAGTATCAGTGAACAGGACTGTAGGACTTCACTCAACTGAGAAACCTGATCACAGGTGTATGCAGAAGATGGGCCTTGTAGTGGCGTCACAAACATCACAGAACATGACAACATCACAAATATCACAAAACATGAAACCTGGGTAAATGGGAAAGAAATTGGTGTAAGGCAAGGTGAAACTGCTCTTTGAATATAGAACAAGAGAATCCACTTGACAGGGCAAGGATGTAGTGCCAGACTGCCAAAAATCAATTTCTTGACTCTTTAAATCTCATTTTCCCCCACACTATTCTACAGAACCACCCAAGCTACACAGTTCTGTTGTTTTGTTGCTAAGTCGTGTCCTACTCTTTTGCAACCCCACAGACTGTAGCCTCCCAGGCTCCTCTGGCCATGGGATTTCCCAGGCAAGAATACTGGAGTGTGTGGCCATTTCCTTCTCCAGGACATAGTTCTAAAGGATATAATATCATAATTTTAGGAAAGAGACTTACAAACACTGTATTTCACTTCTACCATGCAGTTACAAAAATAATTTATTGAAATGAAAACATATGGGAGTTTAAGAAACCCCTTATTAAATAGCTGCACAATCTGAGGGCCGCAATGGCCTTGTGATGAAGAACCAATCACACATGTCCGGAGAAAGGCAGTCTACAGTCCAGGTCTCCTGACCCCCAGGAAACCCTAACACCATACTATCCACAGGTCCTGAATGCCAACCTCCTAGTTTACCTCTAAATTGTCTGCAAAGGCCCATTTCCTGAACTCTACTGCAATTTCATACAGCTTGGACAGAAGGCATTGAAAGGGGAAAAGGCAATTTCATTTTCTAGAAATTAATTAAAACAGATTTTTATAAACAGCTGGTATTCCATATCACCGTATGCTGTGCTTGGGCGAGTGTTACTTCCAAAAATATTAAAGCTGCTCTGGTGGAATTGGATCCAAGATCGATTCTTAGCTGGCAACCTAGACAAATCCCTGCTTTACACTGAAGATCTAGAAAAGGGTAGCTGGCAGGACTTCATCCATTAATAGTTAGTCCCTGATATGCAGTTCTCCCTTTAGCTAGACAAAAACCTACCCAGAATTTTTGCTGGAAATTAAAGCTACCCATTAAAAACATCCTCCAAACAAGTCACTGAGTCTTCCAGCTTTGAATATATGTTGTTACTCTATTTTTTCTCACTTCCAAGTCTTAAAATCAGAGTCAAGAGGGCTGAAGTCACCGAGGCACCCTTCCTCTCATTAGGTAAGACCCTGACTTGTGCCTACTTACACACATAGATTAATACACACATACCCCATAAAAAAGTTATCTGGCCATCTCCAGAGCTAGATATGTAATTTTAAGCCTGGCACTGTGTTTGAGAAATAGATTAATGCTCCTCCTCTACTTCCTGACAATCTGAAGATTCTGTTTGGGCAAGGAGCCCTCAGGGGGGTGAGGGGCAGGGAAGGCTTGCACACTCTCACAGGGCCCCTGTACCAGCGATAATGCTACGTGCTTGACCTGTTTTGGCTCACTTGCATAACCACACATGGCACTGAATGACGGGCTCATATTCAAAAGGGGAAACTGAGGCTCGGGGTGCTCGAGCAACTTTCTCACGGCCATGTGGCCAGTCTCTGACATGCAGTGATTTTCACTTTGCGCTGCAAAAACACTCCTCAGGGGGACAGTGTTCCTTTGACTCAAGGGAGCTTGCAGGGATCGCATCATTTGTATATTCCTCTCCACAACCAGCCTCGCGTGGCTGGAAAAAAAGAAAGAAATGTCAGGTGTAGAGAGGTTAGAATACAGCAGAGGAGAGGCCAAAAGCCAAACCTCACAGACCACCACTGTGTGAGTGAGTCACTGTTACTGAGGCACTAGAAAAAAACACTGACAACAACAAAAAACACTCCCCGTGGTTCATGTACAAAGCGCCACACGGCCGCTCTGGATGCCAGGTGTCTTTTCAGCTGAGGCCATCTGGAGCCTCTATCTCAGGAGCTTTACCTGGGTTTAATCTTCTGTTTACGTGGTCATCACAGCAGATGAAGGGTATGGTAGGATGACAAATACCTTTACCTTCTCAGAGCACTACCAGAGCACAGCCACCTCAATGTGTTTTTTTTTTTTCAGCTGATAATATTCATCGCATTACATACAAATTCAGTTCAGTTCAGTTCAGTCACTCAGTCATGTCTGACTCTGCGACCCCACGGACTGCAGCATGCCAGGCTTTTCTGTCCTCCACCAATTCCCAGAACTTGCCTAAACTCATTCCATCGAGTCTGTGATTCCATCCTCATCTCATCCTGTCGTCCCCTTCTCCTCCTGCCTTCAATCTTTCGCAGCATCAGGGTTTTTTTTCCAATGAGTCAGTCCTTCACATCAGGTGGCCAAAGTATTGGAGCCTCAGCTTCAACATCAGTCCTTTCAATGAATATTCAGGGTTGATTTCCTTTAGGATTGACTGCTTTGATCTCCTTGCAGTCCAAGTGACTCTCAAGAGTCTTCTCCAACACCACAGTTCAAAAGCATTAATTCTTTGGTGCTCAGCTTTCTTTATGGTCCAAGTCTCACATCCATACATGATTTACCATCTCACACCATCCATACTGGAAAAACCATAGCTTTGACTATACAAACCTCTGTTAGTAAAGTCTCTGCTTTTTAAAATGCTGTTGGTCATAACTTATCTTCCAAGGAGCAAGCATCTTTTAATTTCATGGCTGCAGTCACCATCTGCAGTGATTTCGGAGCCCAAGAAAATAAAATCTGTCACTGTTTCTATTGTTTTCCCATCTATTTGCCATGAAGTGATGGGACTGGCTGCTATGATGTGATGGGACCAGCTGCCATGATCTTCATTTTTTGAGTTTTAAGCCAGTTTTTTCACTCTCCCCTTTCATTTTCATTAAAGTCTATTTAGTTCCTCTTCGCTTTCTACCATAAGGGTGGTGTCATCTGCATATCTGAGATTATTGATATTTCTCCCAGCAATCTTGATTCCAGCTTGTGCTTCATCCAGTCCAGCCCTTCTCTTGACGTACTCTGCATAGAAGTTAAATAAGCAGGGTGACAATATACAGCCTTGACGTACTCCTTTCCCAGTCTGCAGCCAGTCTGTTGTTCCACGTCTGGTTCTAACTGTTGCTTCTTGACCTGCATACAGGTTTCACAGGAGGCAGGTAAGGTGGTCTGGTATTCCCTTCTCTTTAAGAATTTTCCACAGTTGTTGTGATCCACACAGTCAAAGGCTTTAGTGTAGTCAATGAAGCAGAAACAGATGTATTTCTGGGACTCTCTTGCTCTTTCTATGATCCAATGCATGTTACAATTTGATCTCTGGTTCCTCTGTCTTTTTGAAATCCAGCTTGAACATCTGGAAGCTCTCAGTTCACATACTGTTGAAGCCTAGCTTAGAGAATTTTGAGCATTACTTTGCTAGCTGTGAGATGAGTGCAATTATGTAACAGTTTGAACATTTTTTGGCATTGCCTTTCTTTGGGATTGGAATGAAAACTCACCTTTTCCAGTCCTGTGGTCACTGCTGAGTTTTCCAAGATTGCTGGCATATTGGTGCAGCACTTTCACAGCATCATCTTTTAGGATTTAAAATAGCTCAGCTGGAATTCCATCACCTCTACTAGATTTGTTTGTAGTGATGCTTCCTAAGGCCACTTGAAGGCATTCAAGGATGTCTGACTCTAGGTAAGTGATCACACCTTTGTGGTTTCTGGGTCATTAAGATCTTTTTTCTAAAGTTCTTCTGTGTATTTCTGCTCCTCTTCTTAATCTCTTCTGCTTCTGTTAGGTCCATATTGTTTCTCTCCTTTATTGTGCCCATCTTTACATGAAATGTTCCCTTCATAGCTCTAATTTTCTTGAAGATATCTCTAGAGTTCCCCATTCTATTGTTTTCCCCTACATCTTTGCATTGATCACTTTGGAAGGCTTTCTTACATCTCCTTGCTATTCTTTGGAACTCTGCATTCGGATGGATATATCCTTCCTTTTCTCCTTTGCCTTTCACTTCTCTTCTTTTCTCAGCTGTTTGTAAGGCCTCCTCAGACAACCATGTTGCCTTTTTGCATTTCTTCTTCTTGGGGATGGCTTTGATCACCACCTCCTGCACAATGTTACGAAGTTCCGTACATAGTTCTTCAGGCAACCTGTCTCTAAGACCTAATCCCTTGAATCTATTCGTCACTTTCACTGTATAATCATAAGGGATTTGATTTAGGTCATACCTGAATGGTCCAGTGGTTTTCTCTACTTTCTTCAATTTCAGTCTGAATTTTGCAATAAGGAGTTCATGATCTGAGCCACAGGTAGCTACTGGTCTTGTTTTTTGCTGACTGTATACAGCTGTCTAAGTTCTTACACTGTTGCAAAAGTTCTAGGGTCCACAACAAATTTCCCAACCTGGGGACCCAGCAAAGGGACTGAGAGCCCCCAGGGAATTTGACTTTGAAGGCCAGTTGGATCTGATTACAGAACTTCCACAGGACTGGGGAAACACACTCTTGGTGGGTACAAACAAAACAAAACATACAAATTACACTCTCAGAGTTAAAAACCCTGAGCTTCACATTTATATTTTTTCATGCCATTGTAACTATATTAAAAATACCTTATAATTATGATTGCTTTATTTCTAATTTTTAAATTCAGATAATGGATAGTGTCTGCTTGTTAACATGTTACTTGTGTTACTTTTCTCTTTCTGGCAAAATCACTGCAGGCAAGAAGGCCACAGCTTCTGGTCTTTGAGAAGAGCATTCAGCTGGGCCATGAATGAGGGCTCCAGCAAAGTGGTTGGGGAAGGGGCACCTTCTGAGAGCTCTACTACTCTTCCCCATGAGAAAGTCAGCCTCTGCCTCTCGCAGTGAGCTTGGCTGCAGAGGACCCCAGGAGTCTCTGTACTGTGGATGCCGTGCAGCACTGCAGGATGGCTAGTGTCTCAGTGGGGGTGCTCAGACGATGACAGGTAGTGCTTTTGTTCCCTGAGTGTACTAGAAGAAGAGTGGCTTTAGAATCTGCCAAATATGACTGATAGTCCCAGTTCCTCTACTCAATGGCTTGAAAGTGGTATTGAATGTTTCCCATATCCCTCGCAGGAGAATCTTGAGATTAAATGAGGGCAGGTGCACACAACAGGTAGTCCAGGGCCTGACAGTGAGTCCAAGAGAAACAAAGTCGTCCAGGCTCAGAGTGAGGGGAGTTGGGCAGGGCAAAACCACAGTGCTGTAGTAAGGAGAGGCCAAGGCCTCTCTTGTAGTGGAGGCCTCCTCTCCCTTCACTCTTCCAGAAATTAAAGAGCTCAGAAACATATGAGGGACACAACGGGCAGAGCCCAGGGAAGATGGGAAAGGCATGTTGGAGGCCATGCATTGGAAAGGGGCTGTCAAACACCTGCAAGAATCTTGCAGAAAAACATATCCATGCACACATGTAACATTCTGCACTTCATCTCAGGTCGTCCCCAGACTCCCTAAGAACTCCTCATTCGATGGCCTTCAATTTACTGGGGAAGGGTAGCTGGTATGCATCTTGAAATAACTGCTCTAGATTGCCAGTGTTTCACTCTTTTTTTAAAAACAACAACAAAAACATAATTACTGCCATTTGAAAATAAATGCAAGCTCACGAGCCTTTAACAAAATAATGAAAACAAAACTGGACCAGGAAATAACAAGAGATAAGAAAACAACCAAACTACAGCCATTCTGAAGCTACATCTCAGGCTCAGCTTCCCTGGTGAAGGTTCAAGAAGGGACAGCTCTGTGGTTCTCTAACCTCAGGCCCCCTCAATATCACTGCTAGTGTTCCCAAATCCAGCCCCAGGCCAGAGGAAATCTGGAGAAACTCATGTGGGGTGAGATGCTCCTGACATATGGTACCGGGCAGAGGTCAGACCCCATCCCAGACTGCACCTGCTGAGGCAGACAAACACGACCCCCACGGGCTTCCGTCTGCTGTGTGCTGTGGCCCGGGAGACCTCTCCCACCCCCGAAGAGAGCCATCAGCTCAGACACAGAGGACCAGGTGCAGAAGTCCAAAAGAAAACAAGGAGAAAAGAACAGCTTCTCCGCTCTGCTGAATCAACCACAGAGCAGGGAGGCTGACTTGTGCTCTTTTCTCTAATTGCCTTGGGGGTAACCCTGGAGTGTGGACAGACTGCCTGGGTCTGGATCTCTGTGAGGACACAGAGTGACCTTGAGCTCTCTTTCACTTTGACAAATTATACCCTCGATATATGAAGTTCCACACATGAAGCTGATTAAGAAGGAAGACATCTACCCTACACCCTATCCCTACCAATTTCCACATCTTAGATCATTTCTAGAGGGCTCACTTAACCTTCTTCAGTCTTTGAATTTCCAAGACCAAGTAAAGGGGTGTGGAACTGAGAGACGGAAAAGCTAGACTGAAGTCCTGGTTCTTCTACTTACTAGCTGCTTCCCCTTTGGAAACTTACTCTCTGCCTAGCTCCCTCAGGTGTTTGTGTGTGTGTATGAGACATGTGCATGTAAGAGACGTGTGTGTGACTACCACACGAGGCTCCTGTTGAGAGGCTCCCATGAGGGGACAGAGAGGCATATGTTTTAAATAGCTCCAAACAGAAGCCATCGGCTGTACTGGTGGCAATGAGGAGGGGTGGGCTATAAAAGGACCATGTGTCCCCCAGCCCTGCAATTAGGATTCGGCTCACTCTACACAGCAGGACAAGGTGGGGCTCCCAGACAGGACCCAGGCAACAACAGCTGACATGGACAAAAACACGTATAGACCACTCCTGCCGAAAGAGCCAGAACACCATGCCCTCCCCTCCTCTGCTGTCCATCCACACTCAATGATCCAGAGTTAAAGGGCAGTCTATAGAGCTTGGTAACAAAGGGCCACCTAAAAGTACAGGTAAGAGAGGGGACCACTATACTCATGGCACGTTCATTAAACTGCAGCACAAACCCTTTCCAGAAAGGTATGGCCAGAGGCAAAGGGACTCCATCTGTCAGGCTAACCCCAACCAAGGCTTACAACCAAATACAAAAACAATGCTTATCCCAGACGCACTCTGAATATATATTCTTCATTTAACAATGGAAAATCAATGCTGCCCTTCTTCACTACCACAGGATTTCTACTTGATCCAAAATTCATCAACCAAGAAATTGGCAGTTTCCAAAGCCTGGGCCCAACACCCCATACAGCAGAGAGGATCACCGAAAACATCTACCTTCAGTTGCTGTATCCTTTCTCTACTTAAAGACACTGGGGTTCTCAAAGAAATGGCTGATTTCAGAGGAAAGGTGGAGTAGGGACAAGATGATCCTGGAACATGTCTTTATGCCAGAAAGTAATAAAAGTTCTCAAAAGAAAAAAAAAAAAGATAGGAAATACTACATGGGCATAAAAGCCAGCCAGAAGGGGCTCCCACTGGACAAGTCAGGGACAATTCAAGCACCAGATAATTGAATTCAACTGTGACTTATAAAGAATTGGAAAATAGAATTCATGAGTCTATATCAATAACTGATTGAGAGTTAGACAGAGAGACAAGAATGAAGGAAGGAATACTTGCTTAGAGTAGAATGCTAAAAGCTGACTGGTAAATATTGAAGGAGTATTGAATTGGAATTTCGTGATTTTGTGCTTATCATAGAAAAGATTGGATCTAGTAAGAATCAACAATGGATGCTAAACATTAAATGGATTTTGATGAGAAGCAGGATAGTTTCATGATCTTAAAGTATCTCCTCATAGATTTATTTTCCCTCTTCTGCAACTAGTAAGCAAACAGTAATGATACAGTCAAGACTCTGGATCACACCCTGGCAAAGTGATCAAAGTTCTCTCCACCAACAGGACTTATTCATCTCCAGTTGTGACATCCTGAGATGGATACAACATCATCTCTGCAATATTCCAACTGAGACTGTATAACCAGAATCCATCCCCGAGGAAACATCAAACAACTCCAAACTTAAGATCATTCTATTTTTTTTTAAGAGTGGAGGGGTATACTCTTAAAAACTGTAAATGTCACAAAAGATAAAACAAGGCTGTGGCAGTGTCTCAGATAAAACAAAGCTAATGAATGAAATAACTGGAATGATCTGAGCATAGACTAGATTCTGTATTGGAGGGAAAATATCATTAAAGATACTTCCTCAGGAAACAACAAAGACCCAGCTCTGCACCAGAAAACCACAGGTATTGCTCCATTTGAACTAATATTCTTTCATATTTCCAGCAGTCATATACGGATGTGAGAGCTGAACCATAAAGAATGCTGAAGGCAAAATACTGATGCTTTTGAACTCTGGTGCTGGAAAAGACTCTTGAGAGTCCCTTGGACTGTAAGGAGATCAAACCAGTCAATCTTAAAGGAACTCAACCCTGAATATTCATTGGAAGGACTGATGCTGAAGCTGAGGCTTAATACTTTGGCCACCTGATGCAAAGAGCCGACTTACTAGAAAAGACCCTGAAGTTGGGAAAGATAGAAGGCAGGAGGATAAGGGAGTGACAGAGGATGAGATGGTTTGATGGCATCACCAACTCAATGAGCAAACTCGGGGCGATGGTGAAGGACAAGGAAGCCTGGCATGCTGAAGTCCGTGGGTCGCAAAGAGTCGGATACAACCGAGTGACTGAACAAGTTTTTAGTTGGCACATCACTTTTTTTTTTTTTGCGGGGTTAGTCTTTGTAGAGGGATAGAAAAAATAAAGTTGAGAAGAGCTATGATAAAACATAGACATCTCATAGTTAGAGGCTGAATCTGGAAACAGGAGATTTTTAACTCACAGGTGGTCTGGGTACTCAATTCCAAATGTCCTTATTCCTATGGGAACACTTTTTAATCAAGCTACTTCCTAAGAGATTCCCGCCCTCTTAAGAAAACTACTGAAATTACTTCCCTGCTTCTGACAGATCCCTGACGAAGAACTGGAAGCTATCCTCCCATTTGGACAGTGCAGATGGCTTATTTGCATATTATAATTCTCCCAGTTGATGACTGTTTGGGGGGGATATGGGAAGAAGCAGATGGGTGGGCAAACTTCTTTTTTTTTCATGTGTCACTCTGGCAAGTAACCAGGCTAATAAGTAATCCCTAAATAGTAAATTTTTACCAAAACGCATATGTGAATTCATTAAAAGGTTACAAGAAGGTCACTTTATAAATACAGAAAATTCCAAAATGACAAATAGCCTGATTCTAGTTTCCCCAAAATATCATTTGAAAATAATCAAAAGAAGCCAGACTTCATGGTTCTGGAGGCAGGTATTCATAATTCTTTTTAAAAAATGCATAAAATACGAATACTGGTGATGGACAAATGATAGAAATTAAAGGTTGGAAAGTAAAGTTTTTACTGAGCAAAGTGGAAAACGAAGCACAAAACTAAGGCCACTACTGGCATAATTTCAGTCAACAAGTTTTCTTGATTTGCCCAAAATAAGCAGATAACATAGTAAAATTTGTCTTTGTCATAAATTATCCTTGTAATGGTTTAATTCTTCACTTATCACACACAGAGACAGGTAAAATACAAGTTGAAGACCAGGCATGTTTTGCTGAATTACAGGTCTTTATGCCATCATCAGCCAGACTTCAGCAGACAATCTCAAATGACTTTAAATATCATCCTGCCAACAGTACTTTAGACAGAGGTAAAGAACAACGATGATAATCTCCACATCCTTCAGATGAGCTATGTAAAAATTCTTGAGAATATGTGAATCAGGTCTTGATCAAAATGAAATAAAGACAATATACAAAAGTCTCATGTGATTGTGGTTAGGGGACATGTTATACAAAGTAGGAAGTGAATGATGGTGCCACAAAAATCAAGACAACAGTCAACCCACTGGCTGATCAAGAGGTACATCCTGTACACATTTGGTGGATGTAAATTAGCACAAGAAAGTAATTTTGCAATAAGTACTCATGTCCAACAGTTCCCATGCTGATCAATCTCCAAAGAAATAATCCTGAACAATGGAAGTGTTCTATGCGCAGACACTCACTATAAAATTATCTATAACTTATCTAAAGAAAAAATGGCAATAACCTATCCCTTCGCAGATTGTTGGTTATAGAAATAATGGTACAACCACATTATAAAGCTGTCTGTAAGCATTAAAATGAGTTTTTTAAAGGGCACTGAAATGACACAATAAAATGTTTACATTTTTGATACATGAAAACCAACGCCATCAACTAAAACTCTGTTGATATCTGTAAAAGCTGTAAAACCTTCTCATAAAGTATACATTGTAAATATTTAATGAAAAATAACTTTCTGATAAATAAACTATCTGGACATCAAACCTAATAACTCTCAAATATTTTGAAGATAATATCCTTCTGGGCATCTCCATCTTTCAAACCCCTGCAATATAACCAATTCAAAACTAGTCATCTCTACCTCCTCCTAAACATACTCCTCTTCCTACCCTGGTCTTCCCCAACCTACTGATGGTACCACCACACAGCAAATCTCTCAGGACAGAAAACCTAGGCTTGGTCCTCTTCCTTCACATCCAGTCTGATGAATTTACCAAGTCTGATGAACTCCATCTTGAAAAACCTTTCTTATCTTTCCATTTCTCTCCAACCCCAATGCTGGATCATCAGCTAATGCCACCATTTTTTCAGGCCCAGTTTACTGCACCAACCTTCTATGTCTGCCCCCAAAACTAGTAGACTCAGGCTTTGCCTAGGTTCAGATCTTAGCTCATCACTTAGTAGCTGTATGTTTGGAATGATGTTACTTAGCTTCCCTGTGCTTCAATGTCATCAATTAACTGGAGAAAATAATAGTACCTGTCTCACAGGGCAGTGAGAGTTAAATAAGTTAATATGTGTAAGCAGTTAGGACAGCGCCTGATACCTAAGAAGCACTACAAGTATTTGTTCTTATTGTTACTCCTTTTTCCTCACTGCAGCCCAGCACAAAGTGCAGTGTTTGGTACATAGCAAATGCTCTGTGAACACTTAGTGAGCGGCTATTTGAGTCATACACTGATCATATACCAGTAAGATTTAAAGCAAAATATTCCTCAATGTTATATATCCTTATTCCTGCCAACATTTCGTAATAATTTGAAATGGAGCCTCAATTAACTTCAGGGATCAACCTGAAAAGAAAATGGCTATACATTTTAATTTCTTTGAAATCTGAAGTTTTAAATTCATTTGTTCCAACTACTTGAGTGTTTTTTCTTGGGAAAATTTTAACTGGTATCCTGAAAATTTTTTTAAATTATACTAAATGCCCAGCCATCTGTCCCATCTTCTCAGAAAGCACCAAGATACTACATCTCAGAATAAGAAATGAGAAAAATAACTTTAACACTCAATGCTGATGAGCATGAAAGATTAGTGGGAGTATAAACTAGAATATTTTGCGGCATATATGAAGTGTTTGTAAAACGTTACACACTCTGGCTAAGGATGTCCTTTAAAAATATTCCCTGAAGAAATAACCAGAGATGTGAACAAATATTTAAAGATAAACATGTTTGTGTCAATATTCTATTGTGAAAAATAGAAAACAGTCTAAATGCCCAGCAATAGAAGGCTGTTTAAATAAATTTAGGGTCAATCAACTATCCTCTCTAGCTGTTTGACTATGGATGACTTGCGTCTTTGTTAGAGTTCAAAAAGGCTCAACTCTGCCATTTACTAGGTATGGGATCTTGGGCAAGTTACTATGCCACAGTTTCTTCACTTGTACACATAAACAACAGAATTCTGAAGACTGAATTAGTTAATTCACATAAATTGAGAATAGCCTCTGCCACATAGTAAGCACTGAACAGGTGGTTAATAAAATTATGTCTTTTTTGTACTTATTAAATTATTCACAATGATCTTATTTTTGAAGTAAAAAAAAAAATCAATAAACACCAGTAGTTCCTAATTTCTTAGAAGAAACCAAATTAAACAAAAATTCAGTTCAAAATATATAAATCTAAAATCCTTTACCAGAAATCTTTGGGGCTTGAAGTGTTTTCAAGTGCAGATATTTTCGTATTTTAGAAAGATGATACAGTGTGCACTGAAGACCAGATATAAACCCCTCAGGAAGGTGGGGACCAGCACCCTACTATCAAAACTCTAACATTCACACAAACTCAAGAAAATCAAGACAATAAGTCAGTGCAGGTGAGATTTTACTGCTAAATAAATTATGCAGAAACTTTACATTTTCAGAGCTTTTAAGATAGTAGAACAGTGAATAAAGAGTCCTGAATCTATATTTTCAAATGCAACCATCACGGCAGCAGCAACACTCCAAAAAGGCACATGCCTGATTAAGAACTTACTAAGTCTCCACCCCTGGCACGATCCTACTAGAGCAGATTTATCAACGGAGTGCCACTCATCTTTTGGACTGGATAATTTTTTGTTGTGGTGTTTTGTTCTGTATAACTGTAGGCTGTTTAGCAGCAGCCCTGGTCACTACTAGATGCCAACAGCACTTTCCTAGTCATAATACCCCAAACTGTCTCCAGACTTTACCAAATCTCCCTGGGGGTGGGGACAGGGGCTAAAAGCATGCTTCCTTGAGATTCAGGGCGCTAGAGGAAAAAACTATCTCTTTCCTCTCCATATTCCTCAGTAGAAACTCCAAATTCCAAGTTCTGCTTAGTGCTGCTTATTTGATTAAGTCTCACCACTCTCCTTCACCCACTACTACACCCCAAACCCCAGCCAAAATGAATTTTTTGCTTTTGTCTCCAAGTAGAAAATGATTTCACAACTCAAGGCTTTAATGCACACTGGGCTCCCCCCAGAACACTCGATCCCACCTGCCTTCATGCCCACGAACAGAACATACATATGTGGTCCTGACGTACAGCTTTTCCAAGGCATTTCTCACGTTCAGCACTCTGGTGAGAGATGAGTAAACGACAGGTGTCAAGAAATGTGACTAAAAAGGCAAGCAGTTTGTCAGCTGAAGTATCTACTGTTTAGCTAGTTTTCACAAACTACGAAACTGGGAGACAGGGAGGAATCACACAGGTCAACATTTCCCAAACTGATTTTTCCCAGAAACGATTTTGACAGATGTTAATATGCATATTGATATTTGTGATGCTCAAATAAGTTTGAAAACTCATCTTTGATTTTTTTTTTCATTGTTGTTAGCACCACATGATCACTTTAACTGTTTACTAATTTCCTTATGACGCTCCAAGAGAAAACAGAGAACAATGTATTTCCCAAGACTATTTGGCCATTAAATACTGCTTTTCCTTATACTCCAAAAATATTTACTTCCCTGAAGAGGGTTCTGAGGATCACCAGTCTGGGAAAAAATGACAGAGCCCCAACTTCCAGAGACAATTATAAAACCATCATTCAGC
Source organism: Oryx dammah (assembly GCF_014754425.2). Taxonomy (NCBI): domain Eukaryota; kingdom Metazoa; phylum Chordata; class Mammalia; order Artiodactyla; family Bovidae; genus Oryx; species Oryx dammah. The sequence goes on from NW_024070185.1 coordinate 26,154,794, forward strand.
TATTGGTTTCCACTTCCTTCTACACATACGTACCTAAGTTAACAAATTCATAAGTTATAGCATTATTCAAAAGATCAAACTGAAAACATTCACCAAAAGCACAAAGATTAAGTGATGGCATAATTCTAGTACAACAGAACACTAATATTTTGTATTATGCTGACTACATTATATACTCACACACACAAAAAAAAATCTAAAAATGGCTAGATAGTCTAATTTTACCAGTCCTTTTAGAATAGAAATTAAAGAAGTTATTAAAACTGCAGACACCACTAATAAAGAGGCAAAAAAAAAGAAGCAATCTTTCACTGATAAGATTCTAAAGGCAGATATTTTCTTTTTTTTTTTAAATAAAGGAGAAAATGTTTTTTGATAGAGTAGTAATGATATTTTATTTCCCATCATGACTTCCTCAAGATTCATCATCTAGTTATTCACTTTGCTCTATCATTTATTTGTAGCCTCCTTCAACCCCCAGGCCCCCAGCCTCCTCCCTCCCTCCCTCCGCACACACTTCACACAAAGAAAAACAAAATCACCACCTCCACAAAAAAATACAACAGCTTCTTTTGTTAGCTTAGTGCACATGGAATTCATTTTGGCAGATCTCTCCTCGGTGATTCCAGTTTTTAAAGGTATCACTACAACCAATCAACAGTTAGTACCCATATACTGGTTTCCCAGCAATGGAACAAAAAGCTGCTGCTGCCTTCCTGAAAAATGGATCACTGATTCACTGAGAATATCCCAGAAAGTCATCACACCTCTTTGCTAGCACTGTTTCTTTGTAACTTTCTGCTACTGAATAAAGGCCTCATTAGTTAAGGAGGCCCAATGAAGGCAGAATGCCGAATATATCAAAATCTCAATTCCCATAAATACCTTTGTAGATCCACTGAACATACATTTTAACTTTCTTTTTTTTTAACTTACTTTTTTCATTTTAAATTTATTTATTTTAATTGGAGGCTAATTACTTTACAATATTGTATTGGTTTTGCCATAGATCAACATAAATCCGCCACGGGTGTACACGTGTTCCCCATCCTGAACCCCCCTCCCACCTCCCTCCCCGTACACTGAACAGTAATTGCTTTACATTACTGTGTTGGCTTCTACAAAACACACATTTTAACTTTCTTATTCACAGAACTACAACCTGCCATACAGTAGAGAAAGTAAAATGGTGCAAAACTATTTTTAAAGGGCTACTAGAACAAATTATTAACCAATTAAAGTGATTATGTTCCACTTGACTGGGTTCTACAAGATTAGTGTTAAAATTTTTCTATAGGAAAAAAATATAGAATTATTTTATAAGGATCTCTTCATAATATGGTAAGTTTTTTAAATTTAACTTTTGTTCTAATATTTTTACAATAAGCATGTATTAATAGAGGGAAATAAAAAGGCATTACAGGGGAAATTTTGAAGATGAAAAGAGACATACATTTTTCAAAAGGCCAAATTTATTCATAGAAAATTAAGTGGTCAATTACATGGCTTTATTTGAGAACTGTCAAAAAGTTCCAGAAAACACTTCCTACAAAACAGACCCAAAAAAGATGTCCTTTTCATTATAGGGGACTGGAATGCAAAATTAGGAAGTCAAGAAATACCTGGAATAACAGGCAAATTTGGCCTTGGAATGCGGAATGAAGCAGGGCAAAGACTAATAGAGTTTTGCAAAGAAAATGCACTGGTCATAGCAAACACCCTCTTCCAACAACACAAGAGAAGACTCTACACATGGACATCACCAGATGGTCAACACCGAAATCAGATGGATTATATTCTTTGCAGCCAAAGATGGAGAAGCTCTATACAGTCAACAAAAACAAGACCAGGAGCTGACTGTGGCTCAGATCATGAACTCCTTATTGCCAAATTCAGACTTAAATTGAAAAAAGTAGGGAAAACCGCTAGACCATTCAGGTATGACCTAAATCAAATCCCTTATGATTATACAGTGGAAGTGAGAAACAGATTTAACGGTCTAGATCTGATAGATAGAGTGCCTGATGAACTATGGAATGAGGTTCGTGGCATTGTACAGGAGATAGGGATCAAGACCATCCCCATGGAAAAGAAATGCAAAAAAGCAAAATGACTGTCTGGGGAGGCCTTACAAATAGCTGTGAAAAGAAGAGAGGCAAAAAGCAAAGGAGAAAAGGAAAGATATAAGCATCTGAATGCAGAGTTCCAAAGAATAGCAAGAAAAGATAAGCCTTCTTCAGCGATCAATGCAAAGAAATAGAGGAAAAGAACAGAATGGGAAAAACTAGAGATCTCTTCTAGAAAATTAGAGATACCAAGGGAACATTTCATGCAAAGATGGGCTCGATAAAGGACAGAAATTGTATGGACCTAACAGAAGCAGAAGCTATTAAGAAGAGGTGGCAAGAATACACAGAAGAACTGTACAAAAAAGAGCTTCACGACCCAGATAATCATGATGATGTGATCACTAATCTAGAGCCAGACATCTTGGAATGTGAAGTCAAGTAGGCCTTAGAAAGCATCACTATGAACAAAGCTAGTGAAGGTGATGGAAGTCCAGTTGAGCTCTTTCAAATCCTGAAAGACGATGCCGTGAAAGTGCTGCACTCAATATGCCAGCAAATTTGGAAAACTCAGCAGTGGCCACAGGACTGGAAAAGGTCAGTTTTCATTCCAATTCCAAAGAAAGGCAATGCCAAAGAATGCTCAAACTACCACACAATTGCACTCATCTCACATGCTAGTAAAGTAATGCTCAAAATTCTCCAAGCCAGACTTCAGCAATACGTGAACCATGAACTCCCTGATGTTCAAGCTGGTTTTAGAAAAGGCAGAGGAACCAGAGATCAAATTGCCAACATCCACTGGATCATGGAAAAAGCAAGAGAGTTCCAGAAAAACATCTGTTTCTGCTTTATTGACTATGCCAAAGCCTTTGACTGTGTGGATCACAATAAACTGTGGAAAATTCTGAAAGAGATGGGAATACCAGACCCCCTGACCTGCCTCTTGAGAAATCTGTATGCAGGTCAGGAAGCAACAGTTACAACTGGACATGGAACAACAGACTGCTTCCAAATAGGAAAAGGAGTACGTCAAGGCTGTATATTGTCACCCTGCTTATTTAACTTATATGCAGAGTACATCATGAGAAACGCTGGGCTGGAAGAAACACAAGCTGGAATCAAGATTGCCAGGAGAAATATCAATAACCTCAGATATGCAGATGACACCACCCTTATGGCAGAAAGTGAAGAGGAACTAAAAAGCCTCTTGATGAAAGTGAAAGAGGAGAGTAAAAAAGTTGGCTTAAAGCTCAACATTCAGAAAACGAAGATCATGGCATCCGGTACCATCACTTCATGGGAAATAGATGGGGAAACAGTAGAAACAGTGTCAGACTTTATTTTGGGGGGCTCCAAAATCACTGCAGATGGTGACTGCAGCCATGAAATTAAAAGACGCTTACTCCTTGGAAGAAAAGTTATGACCAACCTAGATAGTATATTCAAAAGCAGAGACATTACTTTGCCGACTAAGGTCCCTCTAGTCAAGGCTATGGTTTTTCCAGTAGTCATGTATGGATGTGAGAGCTGGACTGTGAAGAAGGCTGAGCGCTGAAGAATTGATGCTTTTGAACTGTGGTGTTGGAGAAGACTCTTGAGAGTCCCTTGTACTGCAAGGAGAGCCAACCAGTCCATTCTGAAGGAGATCAACCCTGGGATTTCTTTGTAAGGAATGATGCTAAAGCTAAGGCTCCAGTACTTTGGCCACCTCATGAGAAGAGCTGACTCATTGGAAAAGACTCATACTGGGAGGGATTGGGGGCAGGAGGAGAAGGGGACGACCCAGGATGAGATGGCTGGATGGCATCATGGACTCGATAGATGCAGTCTGAGTGAGCTCCAGGAAATGGCAAGGGACAGGGAGGCCTGGCGTGCTGTGATTCATGGGGTCGCAAAGAGTCAGAAACTACTGAGCGACTGAACTGAACTGAACTGAACAAAACAGACCTTGGGTAGGTCATAGTCTCAACCCATTAGAGGGTGCTCACCAGAACTCAGCCTCAGATTCACCAAACTGTACAAGAAACAATAAGTTGTTACTAGTTACTTAGCAACTGTGAGCAGGCAGCAGGCAGCTGAAGTATCCAGTGTAGTTGGGAGAGGCCGCAAGGTCAGAGGACCCTCAGAGGAGGGAGGGTTGGGCATTCTCAGATGTACCTAATGGGGAGCTTGCCCTCATGAGGGGCTGTCTCTGACATCTGGGCACCTCTGTGGATCCCTGGAGGCCAGTAAAGCTTTCCTGCATCCCAGAAATGCTGCTTATAATTATCTGGATGCAGGGAAATTTGAATCTTAACTTTTCTGGGCCTCAGACTTTGCATTTATAAAGAAACAGTGGTAATAACCACAATAACAATAGCAATACATAGATCACAAGGTTGCTCCAGTATTGGTTGCCAGCCCCCTTGCCCGGAGTTTGACCTACTACCAAAAAAAAAAAAAGCTCTCCTGTGCCAATTCCGAGGCCACTGAATATACTGACACAGATCATTAGTGGGCTAGCCCAGCTTGCTCCCTGAAATCTAGCCAAATCAATTTTCCTGACATTAGGGCTCAATCCAATATTTCCTATTTCTTCCAACAGAGCAATCTGCTTAACCCAGTCATGTTAATTTCCAAGACTAAGTGAGGCAAGGATTTTTATCTTTTTTCCTCTTCTTGGAAACCATGCATTTTTAGCATTACACACACAAATGTATGTACACACAACAGCAACTTTGCTGGGATGCTGATGAGGAACAAAATGCTTAAGATTTACTGAGAATGATCAGTGTTGGAAAAAAAACAGTAGTCAGGTTAAAGAAAGAAAGTTACTTTCCAAAAAGATCTGTTAAGAAAGTACGTCCCCAAAAGTTGAAAAGATAAATGGCATTTTGGCCAGAGTCTTCTCAAACGGAGCCAAATAATTGAGTCTACCCACCAAAGAAGAAGGAGAAAGGGTATAAAGGAAGCACAAAACCCTTTAGAAAATGGCCACACAAAATCTCCAAGACTGTCAGTCATTTGATTTACCAGGCAGCCAGCCAAATAAGGCGCTGGTGATGCAGTGGCATTAAGATGAGCTTAGTGAAGGAGGACAGCACAGGGAAAAGGAGAGCTGCTCACACTGCTAAAATCAGAGTAAGCGTCTCCACATGACCGAAGAAGGCCATCAGAGCAGCAGCATGCTCAAAACACTTGTGGGCAGGTATGAAAGCACCTTGCAGCCATTCTTCCCCTGGTCATCACACATTACAATGCATTCTGAATTGATCTACAGACGGCCCAAGGGCCAGGCAGACATCTTCCTCAATCAGTATTCTGCAAGACAGATTTCTTAGGAGGTCGTTAAACATCTGAATAAAATGAATTTGTCCTTTATCTGATGGATAAAAATGCCAGATCTTAGCACAGACAACAAAAGGAAGGATGTTCTCTTCCTCTGGTAAGCTTAAAATTACTGAACATTCAGAACAGCAGGGAACAGACTGCTTGGGGGAGGGACAATTGTGGTTTCTTGCCAAAAATATAGCTATTGTTGTTATTTATCTGAACACAATATTTTGTCATTTTAATGTTCACCAACATCAGCTGGGTATTTTGTAAAGGCAGAGTTTTCAGCAAAGCATGGATGGCATACCACTGCTTTCATGGAAAAAGTGGATGAAAATTAAGGAATCAAAACTTGGAAAGAAAACGGAAAATAATACTTTTTATTCTTTTCAACTGAAAGCATGTAACAATGCTCCTAGTATTTCACAGTCACACACTTCTCAGATCCTAGAGCATGGGGCATTAGAAAGCAAAACCTGCACTAAGAAATTACTCTTGTTGACTCTTACCGTACAGTGAAAAAGCTGTCTCAACTTCATCAGGGCAAAGAAAAAAGGCAGTGTATCTCTATTCCTGTTCAAAATAAACTTACAAAAAGTAAAATGGCAGTAAAGAAAGAAATGAAGTATTGAGACCTGCTACAACACCTCAGATATGCAGATGACACCACCCTTATGGCAGAAAGTGAAGAGGAACTAAAAAGCCTCTTGATGAAAGAGGAGCATGAAAAAGTTGGCTTAAAGCTCAACATTCAGAAAACTAAGATCATGGCATCTGGTCCCATCACTCCATGGGAAATAGATGGGGAAACAGTGGAAACAGTGTCAGACTTTATTTTCTTGGGCTCCAAAATCACTGCAGATGGTGACTGCAGCCATGAAATTAAAAGACGCTTACTCCTTGGAAGGAAAGGTATGACCAACCTAGACAGCATATTAAAAAGCAGACATTACTTTGCCAACAAAGGTCTGTCTAGTCAAGGTTTTTCCAGTGGTGTATGGATGTGAGAGTTGGACTGTGAAGAAGGCTGAGCGTCGAAGAATTGATGCTTTTGAACTGTGGTGTTGGAGAAGACTCTTGAGAGTCGCTTGGACTGCAAGGAGATCCAACCAGTCCATTCTAAAGGAGATCAGTCCTGGGTGTTCATTGGAAGGACTGATGCTGAAGCTGAAACTCCATTACTTTGGCCACCTCATGTGAAGAGTTGACTTATTGGAAAAGACCCTGATGCTGGGAGGGATTGGGGGCAGGAGAAGAAGGGGACGATAGAGGATGAGATGGCTGGATGGCATCACCAACTCGATGGACATGAGTCTGAATAAACTCCGGGAGTTGGTGACAGACAGGGAGGCCTGGCACACTGTGATTCATGGGGTCGTGAAGAGTCGGACATGACTGAGTGACTGAACTGAACTGAACTGAACCACATGGGTAAAGCTTGAAAACATTATGTGAGGTAAGAAAATTCAGACACAAAGGACCACATTTTGTATGAGTCCTTTCTAATTCACAGAATAGGCAAATCCAATCCATAAAGGCTAAAGTACATTAGTGATTGTTGGGGCCTTCTGGGAAAGCAGGTGGACTTTGGGGAAGTGGTCAGTGTATGCTAATCGGTACAGAGTTGTTTTAGGTGATGAACAATTTTTAAATTGATCGTGTTTATGATTGCACATGTCGGTAGATACACTAAAAACCACCCAATTGTATCCTCTAAATGAGCAAATTACATAGTCTGTGAGTTACATCTCATTAAATTTGTTATTTTTTAAAAGTTGGGTGGGATAAACACACTCTCACATTTACACACATACACAAAATGAAGTATCTCAATGGCACACACACACTCACACTCCGCCTCCTCACTTTATTTTCAACTGGAGGATCTCTTGTCCTCTGTATTCTAGAGCTGGTGCTCTGCAAACTAAAGGTACACAAGAAGCACCGCAGACTTTATTATGATTCCTCTGTCTGGGGTAGAACCTGAAGTTCTACTTTCTAGCAAGCTCCCAGGTATGTTAACATTGAGAAGGTCACGTCTTTCCCACACCACAGATGTTATACCACGTATATGGATTCATAACATACTAAAGCGCCAAGCCCTGACAAGAGCTACTGCCCCAAGTCCTGTCGCAAGGCACACCCAGGAACATCCCAGGCAGCGTGTATCCTCCCTGCCCCTCCCTAGCAAAGGACTACACAGGCAGGTGGAGAGGCAGTGCCTCCACTGAACTCTTGGACTTCTTTACACACAGACGGGTCACGCATTTGCCTTCTATGCCAGCTTTGCTGCTGACAGGCCTTCCTCCAGCACCCCCACCTCTGAGACAACTTCCTTGTATGTATAACTGGACCTAATACCACCACCTGAGGACGTCACAGAGTTGTTCCCAGAGTGAGATAAGAAAATGCTTGCAGAAGGAACCTGAAGAACCATAAAGTATTATATTACCGTATGATGGGGAGAAGTGTTGAGATAGACAAGTTCTCATTCTGATTCCCCTGATGGACTCAAAAGACAAGAGAAGTGGATTGGACTCTGGCGGTGGGCAATTTCTGCTGCCTCCTCCTTGAAGCTCTGAAGGCAGAGGCCAAGGCAATGCCCTCTTTTACCCTTCAAAGCAGCTTAGCAAGGGGAGCACTGATTCCCAGAGCAGGAAGGCATCAGCAACCAAAGTGAGCCAGACATGTTCTGAGAGGTAGTAAAAGCTTTAGTCTATGCCTTTGGGATCCACCAACTTCCTGTGAGAAATATCACTGTGAGATCATGAACTTAATAATGGGGAACTTGGGTTACTAGTCATGGAGTTTCAAGTGTGATGTCCCACCCTCAACTCATGCATATCTCACACCCAGCACTGCAGTGCCATGAAAATTCAGCATCTCTGATTCTGCTGTAGCCAGAAGACACTGAAGCCAATAAAGTTCTAAATGAACTTTCCTTCCTATGAAATTGTAGTGCCCTGAAGATAAGAGAAAACTTGTCTTACTATAGAATATATTTTAGTTTTACACGATCAATTTCAACCAAGAGAAAAAATGAAAAAAGAAACCAAAATGTACCCTATTGCGGACCCATATTTACCCCATAAAAATGAATCTTGCTTTCATAATCATGAAAATACTCAAGTCTATTTCTCTAAAATCAGCTTCTAAAACAAGTTTAGAAGACTTGTAAAAAGAGAATCATCCACTAACTCATTACAAGACTGTCTTAAAATCAGATGAAACTATTTTACCTGTGTTATTTCTTTATAGCAAAATAATTGTTTAACTTTAATAAAAGACTAATAAAGCATATCTTACTGTTTGCAAGTTTCATTCATATGCTATGTCTACATTATAAAACCAAAAACTAAAGAAGTTATTCACACCTTTCATAAAATGAAATCTGTCACAATGATTAAGTACTGTCTTAGAAAAACAGGGCAGGGGGTGGGGCAGAGCTTCCCTGATGGCTCAGATTGTAAAGAATCTGACTGCAGTGCAGCAGACCTGGGTTCAATCCCTGGGTCGGGAAGATCCCCTGGAGAAGGGGGTGGAAACCTACTCCAGTATTCTTGCCTGGAGAAGTTCATGGACAGAGGAGCCTGGTGGGTAATAGTCCATGGGGTTGCAAAGAGTAGAGAAACAAGGGGGAAAATTAATTGCTGATTCAAAAAAAGATGCTTAATTAAAAGGAAATGAGAGCCTTATTTAACACCCTGCCATTATTAACAACTTTCCTTTATCCAGACAGTAATGTTTAAACTGTACTGACTTTAGTGTAAGGAGCCTAGGACCTAAAGAAAAAGATGAGTTAAGATAAATTATTCATTGAAAATGTGTTCCTATAACTTAAAAAAGGTCTCTTTTTAAAAGGGTCATTTCCCCTGTGAAATCTATTACAATTCTCCTGTGAATCACATAAATAGCTAACAGGAGAATATAATCTAAGCTTTTATTAAAAAAAAAAAAAAAAAACTTTAGAAAATTCACTAGAGTTCTTAGAATAGCTTTGCTTAAACTTTGTATAAATTTGTGCTGGCCTTCCAAAGGGGAAAAAAATCTAAACCTTGTTCACCCAGCACAATGTTTACATCCTCTTTTTTAAGTATATATTTTAACAGTGCAAAGGTCTTCCTAAGTTCCCACTTCAGGGTACATTCACCCCATTAAAGTGATTGTAGTCATTTCAAAGTTTTCAAACACTGAAACCAATCTCACCATCAGACACACAATTTTATGTGTATCTCACCCTATATCATCAACTCCCCGAGAACAGAAACAACTTTAGTTCTCCTAATGCCCAAGCAGCCAGAACGGACTGCAAACACAATCAGAGCCCTCTACAGTCTGGGGGTTTCTAAGAGGGGAGATGGCTGGAGGAGAGATGGAAAGGGAGGTTGCAGTTAGCAGATCTAAGAATTTATACACAAAATGCATAAACAAAGTCCTACTATATACCATAGAAAACTCTATTCAATATCCTGTGATAAGCCATAAGAAAATAAATACTTTTATATATGTATGTATAACTGAATCACTTTGCTGGACAGAAGAAATTAACAACACTATCAATCAACTATACTTCAATAAGAAAATAATAAAAATATGAAAAGAATCAGAGCCCTCTGCTCTCACACAGGACTGCTTTCTCTCAGAAAGCTCATTTGTTATCACTTCCATAAATCAAGTGATCAACGAAAAGGATGAAAAGAAAGGAAACTATTATTTGCTATACTTGCCTGGAGAATCCCAGGGACAGGGGAGCCTGGTGGGCTGCCGTCTATAGGGTCACAGAGAGTTGGACACGACTGAAGCGATTTAGCAGCAGCAGCAGCAGCAGCAGCAATATGTGTATTTCAGTATTTAATCCTTTCAGTACCCTGAGGAAGCTGAATCTTGAGAAGGCAGAACTTGCCCACAGTTGCCAAGCTTCAATAAGATGGGGCCTCAAACCAAATCCATGCCGAGAGAGTCAGCATTGTGTAACACACTGACCAATTTAGGAAAAATCTGAGTAGTACAAGGGTTCCACCCTAACTTAGCAAATAAGTACTTACTTGAGCCATACACTGGCCTCAGAAAGTACTCTTGTTAGTGGCCTGGAGATCTTGGGCCAGCAAAACAGTGCCTTGAGAAGCCCAAGTATGATGCAGCTTGCTGCAGCTTTTCAGAGCCTCCCATCTATCGATGAGTCAGGCAGGGATGAGCTGGGGAGCCCAAGCCCTTCTCAGGGGCAGTCACAGAGTTCAGCCGTAGCTCTGTAATGTCATCTCTATAACTTGAGTGAATGAAGTGTTTCCCCCACATTCTCAAACATTCTCCCCAACCACCTTTCATGTACATGTCCAGGGTTGCACACTAAAGATTGATAAACTTGTTATGGTACAAAGAGATCTATATTTATGACCCACAGATGTTTTTTAGACCTTTAATTATGTGTCCTTCTAAAGATCAGTCATGGGAAGCTCCCCTCCCCATGGCTACAGCTGCACTTTGAGGCTGCCCCCTGGGAGGCTCTCCACCTCACTAGAGCCCCAGCAGGCAGGCTTTGCTCTATCTGCCTCGCTACTGCAGGCATTAAGGTTATAATCATCCCTACCTGTCAGAGTTTCATAGGTACAGAGACCACGACCCTAAACGTGCTCAATCAATCTTCTTGAACACAAGGTTGGGCATCTTTACTTCTTCAGACTCAATCCTCCTTCACAAAATCCCAGAAAAAAGTTCTAAACTACTTAATTGGTTCTTGGGCTGCACACCCCTGACTACCTGGGTCAAAACTGTAATTCTCTCTCATATAAGTTGTGATTTTGAGCAAGCTATTATCACTCTGCATGTCACAGTCATACCTATAAATGGAGGTGCCATTAGAAACTCTTTCACTAGGCTATGAGCGTTATTGTTCATTAAGTGCTGAACAGTGTTGATCACTAGCACTTTCGCCTGCTGGACTAAAGCCCACTGAGGGCAAGACCACGTCTTCATCAGCTCTGCACCCTCCATGACCCAAACAATGTGATGCAGACAGAAGACGTTTGCATCAGTTCACCATTATGGATAAGAATAGTGAAAAAATAGGTCACCTTTACATGTCTGTGGGTCACCAGATCTTCATTCACCAAAACAGAACTAATATACTAAAAATGTGTTATTTTTGAAATTATAAATGACAGAATTTCAAGTGTCTTATATTCACTGGGACTGGTTAGACCGTTTTTTCCACTTTTGTGTAACTGAAAAATAATTCATGTTTTGATCCACTAAATTTCAACCCCAAAATCCAGCTGACAACTCCTGTGCTTTGAGCCTTGAATAATTTTATTTTCTGTCTCAAAATGTCTATGTAAGACAAGACAGTGAAGAATCACGAAACCATGAGCAACTCTGAAACTTCAGGGCTCTGTTCCGAACAATGCTTTCCTAGGGAATGTCAAAGCAGCTGAAAATACCACTGGCTTCATCCATCAACAAACCGTCATGTCACTTGATAAATTATGAGTCAAAAGAAAAATACTTGTCTCTTCCAACCTGGATAGATGAGAACTGGGTAAAGGAGAACCCAATATGTTTACTAACATTTCCTTTACCAGGTTTTTCTACTAAGATCTACGATCTAACCATAAAGAAGGCCACTTTCAAATTAAAAAAAAATGATTTTATTTCTAAATACGTAATTTCCTCAGTTGTTTATACACAAGTGCAGCCCAGCCCTCTACACACAAGTATTCTGCTTAAATTTCAACAGATGAGCTACAAGGAAAGAAAAATCTTGAATTTCTCCAGGGTGAAAAACATTTCTCATCATCAACACACCCAGCACTGAGCACAGATATTTGGGACAGAAAAGTATTCAACAAAAAAAATACAACAAAATGAATCGTATTTAACTCATGAGTCTGAATAATCAGTTTGTGATGGTATCACATTTCACACAATTATTTTCATGTACTCTCAACAGAGGCAATTCTGCTATGGGCTGAAACAAACACAAGACAACTCTTGGAGACTGCTGGAAGTTTTAACCATTCAAATTTTGAAAAGGGAGATCATATTATGCATATACCAGAATATGATGTAAATATATCCAGACTAGGCAGAGTAAGCCTGTAAAAAATACCCTGGAAAAGGACTTCATGATTTGAGCTTTCCTGGTGGCTCAGTTCTATAGCAGAAAAATAGAGATTATATGAAATACGGTGAGGTAGGGAAAGATGCATGGCTCAGACTGTCAAGAATCTGCCTGCAATGCAGGAGACCTTGGTCTGATCCCTGGGTCAGGAAGATCCCCTGGAGAGAAGGGAATGGAAATCCACTCCAGTATTCTTGCCTGGAGAATCCCACAGACAGAGGAGCCTGGCGGAATACAGTCCAGGGAGTCGCAAAGAGTTGGAGAGGACTGAGTGACTAACATGTTCACTTTATGATTTATTTCACTTAATCATTCAGCTAAATGTGTCATCATTTTAAAGAGACATGGTAATACAGTCCTTTCCCTGGCACATGAACTCTCTTCCTCTCATGTATTAGAAGAGGAAGAAGAAAGGCCAAGAGCTGGTGAAGGTGCTCCTCTGAAGCTCTGTGTGCTTGTCCTTCCATCTTTCACACAAACTCATGCAAAATCACAGCAAGGCCCCATTTTCCACTGCTGACATTCCGTCTCTAAGCTGCCATTTCACAACCAGAGAAGAAGCTGCCTAGACAAGAAGTGAGGCTGGTCAAAATACACCTTGAATTCCATGCATTTACCTGTCTATTGTGGTAGCGTTCTGCACTGAAGTACAGAGAGCACCGAAGACTAAATTCCTCCTTCACGCCTTCAGTCACTGTATACTGACTGTAGAGGGCTGAGCCCCTGCACGGCAAGATCACTGCATTCCTCTTTATAGCTCCAGCCTCTTACCCCCGGCCAGCCACACAGACGCTCAGTGCCTGTTTGTGACATGAATCTACCTTGAACACAAACGACCCTGCTAACAATCTTAATTTCAGATGAAGTCCTCCACCATAAGCTGGTGGAAGAGCTAACAAGAGCTGACAAGACAAGGAGCCGGTACTGAAGGAATGCTCAGCATCTCGGTCGGGGACAAAGTACTCGTGAGATAACCCTAACCTCTGTCCCGCCTTGAACTAGGCCAAGTCCTACCTGTAGGCCTTGGGCCAACGTCTAGGGACACCCCACCCAGAGAAGCCAAGGAGCCCTCCCTCAGTAGGCCCTGGAAAGCAGGCCCGTGAAAACACACCTGCAGCCTGGGGCCTGGACAAGGCTGAGCACGTGTGCCCCAGCACCACTCACAGACCAGGGCTGCAGAGCTGCAGCTGCAAGGCCGCTGCCTGCGGTGACTTCCCCTTCACCGTTATGACTGACCCAACTCTGTCGGGCTCCTCACTCTCTTCATCACAGCCATACCACGACAGGAGTTTCACCTGCCCCTGGCACACTCGGATTCACAAGGACACTATAAGCAGTTCAGCTCAGGGCAGGGAGCTAAGAAGTGATTACTGCTGAGCCTCAATCCCACCGCCTCGCTCTTCAAATCCTCCGCAGAAACTATGAACAGCAACAGGATGAGAACGATAATGATAATTTTAAACAGCTAACATTTGTCACTCACTGTATGCAAAAACATTATGCTAAGTGTTGAGCGCTAACAACCCCAAGGGACACTACTATGATTCGCACTTGATAGATTCAGAAACGGACAGGAGAACTGAACCTGTGGCTGTGTGAATGCAAGCTAAGCAGCAGAGGCAGAGTGAAGACTAGGCACTAGGACCCCACAGCCCGCCTCCTAGTATTCTCTTTGCTGCCTCCGCAGGAAACTGGATGAGCCAGAAGGTTGGAGGACTACACCCACCAATGAAGTAGGTACATCCCTTCACTTGAGAGCCAACTTTCTCACCTGAAAAACGAGTGTCAGAGCTGATGAGGTCTAACGTATGTTCCAGCTGGTAGTTCTGCTCACTAATCACAGGACCAAGAGAGCCAACCCAACTGTATCCCCAAAAAATGGATTAAAAAAAGAAAAATATAATAACCAACTGTCTTGCTGCCACTGTTGGTAATCCTTCTTTCTCAAATTAATAACACTGGGTATTTTTACATGGCTATAGGGCTTCCCCGGTGGCTCAGATGGTAAAGGGTCTGCTTGCAATGCAGGGTACTTGGGTTCAATTCCTGGTTCAGGAAGATCCCCTGGGAAAGGGAATGGCTACCCAGCCCAGTACTCTCGCCTGGAGAGTTCCATGGACAGAGCAGCCTGCTGGGCTACGGCCCATGGGGTCACACAGAGTCAGACACGACTGAGCGGCTAGCACACTTGATACTGCTGTGACCCTAGGGGGCCAGGCTCCCCTACAAAGGGGTCAGGTCTCACCTGAAGGGCAAGAGCCAGCACTCTGACCGTCTCATCAGACCAGCCAACCTCGTGGGGGCAAGGGTGAGAGAGAGAAGCAGTGGCGACCTCTCCAGTAGAAGCCCTACAAAACACTTAGAAAGAGGGAAGGAGATCAGCCCTGGGATTTCTTTGGAAGGAATGATGCTAAAGCTGAAGCTCCAGTACTCTGGCCACCTCATGCGAAGAGCTGACTCATTGGAAAAGACTCTGATGCTGGGAGAGATTTGGGGCAGGGGGAGAAGGGGACGACCCAGAATGAGATGGCTGGATGGCATCACGGACTTGATGGACGTGAGTCTGAGTGAACTCCAGGAGATGGTGATGCACAGGGAGGCCTGGCGTGCTGCAATTCATGGGGTCGCAAAGAGTCAGACACGACTGAGTGGCTGAACTGAACTGAAAGTTGCATAAAAATGTTTTGGATGAAATGCACCCAATCAGAGATAGCTCTGTATGCTTCACCCCACCTACCCATAAAATTAACTGACTTCAACTCTGACCTACCACAAACTCCCTAAGTATAACAAAAAGAGTTCAGGTAAGAGCAATTACACTGATACCACTGAGCAGGATTTTGAGGCAAATAAGCTAAAGTAACACGCTTACATGTGACGATGTATCCTGGGGAGGACAAATGGGCTGAAGTGCAGTCTGCCCTCCAGATCCATGGACGCAGAACCTGTGCACGTGGAGAACCAGCTGCATGGGGCATTTCGTATAATGGACATGAGCATCCGTGGATTCTGGTATCTGAGTGTGGGCGGGGATGCAGAATCCTGGAACTAACACCCTCCAGTGCCAAGGGATGACTGCAGTGTGTCAGAAGCCAAGCCTCAGGGCAAGAGAGAGGACGGGCAGACCCAGCTTGTTAAATAATACACTGAGAGCAAACGCAAAGGTTACTGCAAGCAATATTTTTTTTAAAAAAAAAACAAGCAATCCCATTTGAAGTCATGGTCCCATGAATTAAGATCATTTCTGTCTCCAGCTATCCTTATCCTGATGAAGGGTGCTGGGGCATCAAGAGCATTCCACCTCACGTCCAGAGGAGAAATCAAGGATATCTGACTGTCATTCTTCAATCTTTTCCTCTTAAGTCCTCCCACCAATAAACAGAGTTCTGCAGTTTTTATATAAAGAATGCCAATTTGGTTTTCAAAAAGATGCGAGACAGTCTGGGAAGGAAAAGTTGGGTTTCATCAAGGTAAGCCAGAAGGCTTTCTCGGATGCTCTTAAAATGGTAAGGTCTCAGTTTCACATATGTCAAATGATCTGTAAAACTCCCAGCTTAAAAATACAATTCACAGTTCCCAAGCCTGACCATTTCTCTTCTTAGCTACTTGAACCAGAACTATGTATAACCATTTGACAGAATCAAACCCAATATAGACAGATGCCCACAAGGACATTCTTTCCCCCTATGGCCACATCCAAATTCTGAGAATTCAGCAGTCACCCAATAAACTTAAATGATCTAAGAAAAACTACTTCTGGCTCTACTTGAGCATTCCAAAGTACATGAAAATTAACAGTGTGATTTAACCAACTCACTGGATTTCTCCTCCATATTCATTTATTTTTTAATTTACTTACTGTCATGGTTTAGTTTTATATATCACTTCACTTTTCTGAAGCTACTATGGGAAAAAGACTTGATTTGTGTAGCAACTAAACAAGACATTTTATAAGAGATAGATAAAGGAAATACTATCCATATAGCCCTCAGACAAAATAATCACATTCCTTTCGATCCTACAGAACCAAATATATACACGGATGTGCATGCTAAGTCGCTTAAGTCTTGTCCAGCTCTTTTCTATGTAGCCCACCAGGCTCCTCTGTCCATGAGATTCTCCAGGCAAGAATACTGGATGGGTTGCCATCCAGGGAATCTTCCCAACCCAGGGATAGAACCCAGGCCTCTTATGTCTCCTGCACTGGCAAGCAGGGTCTTTACAACTAGTGCCACCAGGAAAGCCAGACACACAGCCATGCATATGTACACATAAGTATGTGCAGTTAAACCAGCATTTCATCCTTTAAAGAAAAACATCCAGCCAAAGAGGGAAATATGAGCCATTAATTACACTCAACCATTTCACGGAAAGCAGCGAGCTGCTTCTAAGTCTAAAAATATCCTCTGAACATTAAGCCCTATGTTTATTTTTTCCACCTTTCACCCATTTTGCTATATGCTCCAATACTTTGGCCACCTGATGCGAAGAGCTAGCTCATTTGAAAAGACCTTGATGCTGGGAAAGATTGAGGGCAGGAGGAGAAGGGGACGACAGAGGATGAGATGGTTGGATGGCATCACCGACTCAATGGACATGGATTTGGGTGGACTCTGAGAGTTGGTGATGGACAGGGAGGCCTGGCGTGCTGTGATTCATGGGGTTGCAAAAAGTCAGAGCAACTGAGCGACTGAACTGAACTGAACTTTGGTAATAGATTGGTTCAGATTAAAGAATATGATCTTACTTAAGACACCAAGAGTTTCACAAATCAAATAAAAACAACGAAAACCCCCTAACAGGACCTAAATGGGATGAAGATGCTGAGCAGTGTGATAAAGGTGAAGATACAACAACATGCAGAAAGAAAAGCTCAGGTGATGCATCAATAGGACGGTTTAAAGTGCTGAGGGACACATTGATTAAGGGGGAGGGGACAAGAATCAAAGTGGCCATCACAGAGGTAAAGAAAAAGGAAAAAAATTTAAGAAAAAAATCGTATGGATCTGTTACCTCCTGCAGCTCCAACAACGTATTACAATTTCCGTGTCCTAAACCCTAAATTCCCACGGCACTTTTCACCTACACAGACAATTTATCCCATTCTTCCCTATGTTCTGCCTTCCAGTGTTCCCTCACTGTTCAATGTGTAAAGATTATCTCAAAAATCTCCAACGTGTCCACACATTGTAGATTATCATAAAACCATTCTTGAAAGTCCATTCCCCACAAAATCAAAAATAGTGATACTCACCAAACCAGGTAAGAGTGCTGAATATCAAATGCTGCTTAAGGATCTGAAATCAGCCTAACCCTACTCACTAAAGAACAAATATCTTACAAGAGGACAGAAATAGCATACTGTAGATTTATCATTAGCAAAATTATGTAGCTAGATTATTCCTGTCTACAGTGTGTGTAGGGCTGCTACATAATTAATGTTTTATTAAACTGTTCTCTGAAGATCTGAGAAAAGATCAGAATCTGAACAAACTGTGCTGTTTAACGTTATCTCTGAGGGAGGCGTGCATGGGGGTAGTTTGTTTGAAATTCTCAATCCAACATTATACTGTTATCTTTGATGCTGGTGGTTTCTTTTCTTCCCCTCTTTTGTCTTAGTTACTCCACCTTTTAAGACTAAAGAACATAGCACATTTAATTAAAAACAGAGAGTTTAAGAACAGTGATGCTTAAAAAGCTGTGTTTCCATTAAACATTGATCCAATTCATCCAGGAAGGCTTTGTGCTGTCGAATAAACTCCGGTATTCATGCAATTTTAATGAAAATGCTTCTGAACCCCATTTCCTACTTTGGTTTGTACTTTCTGTTCAGTATCCTGAGTATTTCAAACCTCCCTAATACATTGAATGAGAACAAAGTAGGAATAGCATTTATAGGAAGCAAAAGAAAAGTATTATAAGAATTTAAATACTATGGTTACCAAAGGGGAAAAGAGGTAGAGGGACAAATTAGGAGTTTGGGATTAATATACACATACTGCTACATATAAAACAGGGCTTCCCTGGTGGCTCAGAAGGTAAGGCATCTGCCTGCAATGCAGGAGAGCCAGGTTCAATCCCTGTGTCAAGAAGATCCCCTGGAGAATGGAATGGCTACCCACTCCAGTATTCTTGCCTGGCAAAACCCATGAACAGAGGAGCCTGGTGGGCTACAGTCCATGGGGTCACAAAGAGTCAGACACAACTGAGCAATTAACACTTTCACATATAAAACAGATAACCAACAAGGACCTCCTGAATAGCACAGAGAGTTCTCCAGTTCAAAAGAACCCATATTTTCCTTTTGTGTTTGTGAAAGTCACTCAGTCGTGTCTGACTCTTTGCAACCCCATGGACTATACACTCCATGAGATTCTCCAGGCCAGAATATGGTGTGGGTAGCCATTCCCTTCTCCCAGGGATCTTCCCAACCCAGGGATCGAAACCAGGTCTCCCTCATTGGAGGTGGATTCTTCACCAGCTGAGCCACCAAGGAATCCCTATTTTGCTTTTACCACTTAATAGTCTTTTACCTTTATACATTCCAATCACCTACAATCTATTTCAGTATAAATGTGATTAAAGGATCCAGCATTCCAAATGGATAGACAACTATCCAAACACTATTTACTGAATAGCCCCCTGCTTTCTCTATCATTTTGAAAACCTGCCTTTATCATACACCAAGCTACCACAGCACACATACACCGCTCATCACTGGACTCTGCATTCCACTCCACCAACTGCACGAATCCAGTGTTAAGTGACTGATTTAAAGTCTATTCTAGCATCCACAGGATGGACTGCCAGTGGCAAATTCTGCCTTCCCCATTAATAGCTGTGTTACTATTTCTGTTCATTTTTATTTATTTTTATTGAGGTATTGCTAATGTACAAGATTATATAAGTTTCAGGTATATAGCACAGTGATTCACAATTTTAAAGGTTATATTTTATTTATAGCTTTTATCAAATATTGGCTATACTCCTGCTGCTGCTGCTGCTAAGTCACTTCAGTCATGTCCGACTCTGTGGGACCCCACAGACGGCAGCCCACTAGGCTCCCCCATCCCTGGGATTTTCCAGGCAAGAATACTGAAGTGGGTTGCCATTTCCCTCTCAGATGCATGAAAGTGAAAAGTGAAAGTGAAGTTGCTCAGTCATGCCTGACTCTTAGTGACCCCATGGACTACAGCCTACCAGGCTCCTCTGTCCATGGGATTTTCCAGGCAAGAGTACTGGAGTGGGGTGCCATTGCGCATACTCCTATGTTGTACTATATATCCTGGTAGCTTACTTATATTTTATATATATGGTTTTTACCTCTTGATCCTCTACCCTGTCTTTCCCCTCCCTTCTTTCCTCTCCCCATTGGTAATCACTAGTAGTTTGTGCTCTATATCAGTGAGTCTGATTATTTTTTGTTATATTCACTAGTTTATTTTTTTTTTATTCCACATCTAAGTGATAGTATAGAGTATTTGTCTTTTCTCTGCCTGATTTATTTCACTTAATAGCTATGTTACTTTGGATAAGACATTTAACCTCTCTGTGCCTTAGTTTCCTCATCAGTAAAATGGGGATAACAGCACCTACCTCATAGGTTTTTTAAATGAGGTTAAGCTAAATGATAAGCACTATTTTTATGTTACTTATCCTTATCATCAAAAGTCACCAAAGTCACCCTCAAAAGTCAGCAAAGAGAAATTTGATCCCTGCCTTCAGGAATTTAGAGACGACTGAAGGAGATAAACATTTAACCAAAGGGCCACAAAACGCAATGATGAACCACAGTAAACAGACTAGAGGAGAACCTCATCCAGTCTAGCAGATCATGGAAGGGGCCTCCAAGAAGTAGCATTCGAATTAAGGGCCCAGGGATGAGTAAGGGTGAAGTGCCCCAGGGCGACGGGAGGGTGCGCACTCAGGGCAGCCATGAGGCCTGGCTGCCAGCCCCACATCCGCCTGTGCTGCGGCAGCTTCACAAAGGGCTGGTTTCCTCTCACCTCCAACGTCTCGGTTTAAATTCCTGTCCTCAGAGAGACACTCTATGATTACTCACTTCTGAAAAGCCAGAGATACCGTCATTGATAAGAAAGCTGATGCTGTATATCACTGTATATGATCTTGTTTTTCAACAGAAATTACTCCAGCTAGAGGAATCAGTGAACTAAAATGGACTGGAATGGGTGAATTTAACTCAAATGACCATTATATCTACTACTGCGGGCAGGAATCCCTTAGAAGAAACGGAGTAGCCATCATGGTCAACAAGAGTCCAAAATGCAGTACTTGGATTTTGGATGCAATCTCAAAAACGACAGAATGATCTCTGTTCATCTCCAAGGCAAACCATTCAATATCACAGTTATCTAAGTCTATGCCCCAACCAATAACGCTGAAGAAGCTGAAGTTGAACGGTTCTATGAAGACCTACAAGACCTTTTAGAACTAACACCTAAAAAAGATGTCCTTTTCATTATAGGGGACTGGGATGCGAAAGAAGGAAGTCAAGAAACACCTGGAGTAACAGGCAAATTTGGCCTTGGAATGCGGAATGAAGCAGGGCAAACACTAAGAGTTTTGCCAAGAAAATGCACTGGTCATAGCAAACATCCTCTTCCAACAACACAAGAGAAGACTCTACACATGGACATCACCAGATGGTCAACACCGAAATCAGATGGATTATATTCTTTGCAGCCAATGATGTAGAAGCTCGATACAGTCAACAAAAACAACCAGGAGCTGACTGTGGCTCAGATCATGAACTCCTTATTACCAAATTCAGACTTAAATTCAAGAAAGTAGGGAAAACCACTAGACCATTCAGGTATGACCTAAATCAAATTCCTTATGATTATACAGTGGAAGTGAGAAACAGATTTAAGGGCCTAGATCTGATAGATAGAGTGCCTGATGAACTATGGAATGAGGTTCGTGACATTGCACAGGAGACAGGGATCAAGACCATCCCCATGGAAAAGAAATGCAAAAAAGCAAAATGACTGTCTGGGGAGGCCTTACAAATAGCTGTGAAAAGAAAAGCGAAAAGCAAAGGAGAAAAGGAAAGATACAAACATCTGAATGCAGAGTTCCAAAGAATAGCAGGAAAAGATAAGAAAGCCTTCTTTAGTGATCAATGCAAAGAAATAGAGGAAAACAACAGAATGGGAAAGACTAGAGATCTCTTCTAGAAAATTAGAGATACCAAGGGAACATTTCATGCAAAGATGGGCTCAATAAAGGACAGAAATGGTATGGACCTAACAGAAGCAGAAGCTATTAAGAAGAGGTGGCAAGAATACACAGAAGAACTGTCCAAAAATATCTTCACAATCAAGATAATCATGATGGTGTGATCACTCACCTAGAGCCAGACATCCTGGAATGTGAAGTCAAGTGGGCCTTAGAAACCATCACTATGAACAAAGCTAGTGGAGGTGATGGAATTCCAGTTGAGCTATTTCAAATCCTGAACAATGATGCTGTGAAAGTGCTGCACTCAATATGCCAGCAAATTTGGAAAACTCAGCAGTGGCCACAGGACTGGAAAAGGTCAGTTTTCATTCCAATTCCAAAGAAAGGCAATGCCAAAGAATGCTCAAACTACTGCACAATTGCACTCATCTCACATGCTAGTAAAGTAATGCTCAAAATTCTCCAAGCCAGGCTTCAGCAATACGTGAACCATGAACTCCCTGATGTTCAAGCTGGTTTTAGAAAAGGCAGAGGAACCAGAGATCAAATTGCCAACATCCACTGGATCATGGAAAAAGCAAGAGAGTTCCAGAAAAACATCCATTTCTGCTTTATTGACTATGCCAAAGCCTTTGACTGTGTGGATCACAATAAACAGTGGAAAATTCTGAAAGAGATGGGAATACCAGACCACCTGACCTGCCTCTTGAGAAATCTATATGCAGACCAGGAAGCAACAGTTAGAACTGGACATGGAACAACAGACTGGTTCTAAATAGGAAAAGGAGTATGTCAAGGCTGTATATTGTCACCCAGCTTATTTAACTTATATGCAGAGTACATCATGAGAAACGCTGGGCTGGAAGAAACACAAGCTGGAATCAAGATTGCCAGGAGAAATATCAATAACCTCAGATATGCAGATGACACAAGCCTTATGACAGAAAGTGAAGAGGAACTAAAAAGCCTCTTGATGAAAGTGAAAGAGGAGAGTGAAAAAGTTGGCTTAAAGCTCAACATTCAGAAAACGAAGATCATGGCATCTGGTCCCATCACTTCATGGGAAATAGATGGGGAAACAGTGGAAACAGTGTCAGACTTTATTTTGGGGGGGCTCCAAAATGATTGCAGCCATGAAATTAAAAGACGCTTACTCCTTGGAAGAAAAGTTATGACCAACCTAGATAGCATATTCGAAAGCAGAGACATTACTTTGCTCACTAAGGTCCATCTAGTCAAGGCTATGGTTTTTCCTGTGGTCATGTATGGATGTGAGAGTTGAACTGTGAAGAAGGCTGAGCACTGAAGAATTGATGCTTTTGAACTGTGGTGTTGGAGAAGACTCTTGAGGGTCCCTTGGACTGTAAGGAGATCCAACCAGTCCATTCTGAAGGAGATCAGCCCTGGGATTTCTTTGGAAGGAATGATGCTAAAGCTGAAACTCCAGTACTTTGGCCACCTCATGAGAAGAGTTGACTCATTGGAAAAGACTCTGATGCTGGGAGGGATTGGGGGCAGGATGAGAAGGGGACAACAGAGGATGAGATGGCCGTATGGCATCACGGACTCGATGGACATGAATCTGAGTGAACTCCGGGAGTTGGGGATGGACAGGGAGGCCTGGCGTGCTGCGCTTCATGGGGTCGCAAAGAGTCGGACACACCTGAGCAACTGAACTGACTGAACTGAGAGATGCTCCAAGATCTTGGCTTCAGTAAAATGACAAGTAGCATTGACCCTCAGAGCTACCCTTTCTGAATGAACACACGCAGGTGCTGGTCAAACCATCATCGCCTCTTCATGAGCAAATATGCTTCCTTTCTCACACCTGGAGCTGTCTCTGCTGAGAAGAGCTTCCCTTGCTGTCCCTGATAAGCACCATGAACTGTCCTGCAGGCTGATCTTCAGTAGGGTCTCTCTCCACAACACGATGTCAAGTATGACCCCATCGCGCCACCCACCCCGTCATAGCACCCAAGCGTTTCTCCTTTGCATTTGTGACCAGGTGTAAGTATATATCTGCATGATTATCAGTCTGTCTCCCACATTACACTGCCAATTCCATGAAGGCAGGAAATGAGTATTTTATTCAACTCTCTGCACTCAGGACTCAGCACAGACCTGGCAGGTAATCAATTCAAGGCCCACTGTTTGTAAGACAGATGGATGACCACAGCATGGTGTGAGCAGACACTGCCACTCAGGGAGGAGAGGCAAGGAACAGTTCAGGCAGGCCCTGCAGCTCATGATTTTGGATTTTAGTCTCTGCAACCAGAGGTCATTGGAAGGTTTCAAGCACAGATGTGTCAAGGATATATGTAGCTTTGGATCTTTCTAGCTAAAACGTGACCTGACTGGAGGCAGGAAAGATGTCGGGTCACAGGTTGAATCAGGATGGTGGGGGTAGGGGGGTGTGGACTGTTTGAGGAATGCCCACAGCATTTCAAAATGGACATTCCAGGGACTTCCCTGGCAGTCCAGTGGTTAAGATTCCACGCTTCCACTGCAGGCAGCTTAGGTCTGATGCTCCAGGGAACTGGGATCCCACATGCCAAGGGTGCAGCCAAAAAATAACAGACATTATCAGTGTTTGATGGGGAGAGGTTTGGCATCAGAAAAGAGAATTCCACATGATTAGAAACCTCGATACAAATGTGAGACTGTACGACATAGGAAGAAGTCATTGTAATCAAGAAGCCTATAACACCAAATGGGAGTATGGACTAGAGTAAAGTCTCCTTCCCTTAGAGAAGTCCCAGTTCTAAGCAACTGCACTCACCCAAGGGACAAGCATTGTCAACTGTGAAAAGACAGCTCCCATGTATTAAAAACATCAAATATTATATCAGAACCACAAAGCTTAAGTGGCTAAAGGCCTTTGCACTGCCATATTTGCAACTCAACAGCACCATGGTTTATTAAATAAATAAATAATACACAATGTTACCAAAAAAACCTTTACAGGCTTAATCCTCAGTGCTCCTAGTGAAAAAGCTTTAGTCGCTCAGCGGTGTCCGACCCTTTGTGACCCCATAGATTGTAGCCCACCAGGCTCCTCTGTCCAGGAATTCTCCAGGCAAGAATACTAGAGTGGGTTGCCATTCCCTTCTCCAGGGGATCTTCCCACCCCAGGGATCTAACCAGGGTCTCCTGCCTTGCGGACAGATTCTTTACCTTCTGAACCACCAAGAAGCCCTCATTCCTCCTAACATTTCTGAAAAACCTATGACTGCATATTTTTAAGTTCTTTCTAATGTGAGAAGGGAATGGGTTTCTGTATTTGCAAAGGGCTTTTTGGCAGGGGCAAGCCATCTGTCTATAGGCGTTGCCTCCTGCAGCATTTTGAGAACATCACACTCCTGTATTGCTTCTCTCCCTGCTGATCCCACACAGCTTCATCAACACATATGGCATCGCTCTTGGTGGTTTAGGCACAAACGTCCTGCTGATTGGCAGGAAGGGTGCATAACAAATTTGGGCCACACTCTCCTAATACCATCACCTTTGGAGAAACTACAGGCAAGGTACTCAGACTCCATTTTCTCATATGTTATTATAAATGGTTCAGCATCAACATGCCTTTTCCGTAGAGAGGTGTTACAATAGTAAAATAAGTATATACACACTACAAAATGTTACAGTGTCACTTCACATGCATCAACAAAGAGGAAAAAAGTTAATGTGAGTTTCCCGGGATGGATGTCAGAAAATCATGTATCTGAGTAGTTTACTCATGAACCAAATCATAATGATCTAATTAATTGACACATTAAATAAAGACCTTTCATTTGGTAGAAGGGATTATTGAAAAGACTCTAACACTTATTTCAAAATACAGACGATGCTTCCACTTAAGAAATCATATATCAAAACCAAACTTTAGGAACTTCTGAAGGAGAACTATTATTTCATATATGGGTAATCTGCAAAAAATCTTTTTTTTTAATTTTCTTTTTTCAAAAAGAGAAATGAATGAAGGGAAAAAGGAAAGAATAGAAGGGGTGTGGAAAGGAAACAGGCAGAAGGATTAGTAAATCAGCTATTCACAGTCATACCCTGCTTTAAGAATTCCAAACATTTCATGATGGTTAGACTCAGGAAATTCTGCAGTACAGAAACATGCTTAACTTCGTTTCCAATATTTCTTAAGCTTATTTGGTCTCAGTAGGTATGTTTCTCCCATGTTCTATGTATTAACAGAAGATTCTTTGGACACAGCAGTCCTTAAAAATGAGAAGCTTGTTATGGGTTTTCGAGTTTTTAATTGTAATGTCTATGCCCCTCCTGAGATCTATTTCAGATTCCCATGAAGTAGGAACTAGGTGTGACTGATGCAGCCAGGTTTAGGAACCACTGCAATAGTGTTAAGTGGTCTTAAACTACTTGCAGAGATGCTAGGCTGGGGTGATAACTCACTACTAAATGAAGCATGAGTCAAAGATAAATCATACTCAAAAGTATAAAGAAAGTGAAATAATGTAATCTACAGAAACAGAACTGCACACCTTTTCCCAGTCCATGGGAACTCTATAAACCAATACTTTAGGATTCCCACAGTCCACTCAGGAATAAGAGACTAATGTACTGATACAAATAAGAACGCATCTTGCATTAAAAGTTTTAAAATCAAGACAATTCATTGAGTATCCTGTTAAAGCATATTTTAATATCCTGCCCTAAAAAAAATTTACAACTCAAATAGACTCACACCTCATCTTCCACCAGTAATGCCCAATTATAAGAGAAATGTCCTGCAGAACTCTTCCACTCTTCAGAGAAACACCTAAAAAGGGCACAGTGCAGAATGTATAGATAATGAAGTTCTATTATGCTACATACACCTTAACTGAAAACTCACTCTTACTCAGGGATATGTTCAATGTTCGACTCTAAAAATACTTATGAGGACCAAATCTGAAGTTCTGCAGCAAGTAAAGCATCAGTTTAGTAAATGCAGGATGACTGTGCCAGAAAATAAATTTCTTGAGGCAGAGTCTTCAACTCTTATTTCTCAATTTACAAACTAATATTCGTTCCAGAAATTTAAAGCAATTTTGCAAAGGCTGGAAAAACAAGCTTTAATCCAGAAATGACTTCACAGCCTATCTGTCTCAGAGCTTGAAGCACTTTTCATTGAATCTGTTAAAGAGTGCCAGGCCCCAGAGAAAGCCAAACCACCCATAAAGTCACACTTGTACCCAATCAGAAGCAACCCTCAATGCCCCAGTTGATCCTGCCAGGCAAAGCCTCTCTGGGAGGAAGCTGAAAGTGGCCTGGCCATCTCATTTCTTAGGCTGTGTTTTCTGGTCACGGTTTTTCCATTCTGTTCTATTTTGCTGGGGTGGAAAGAAGAAGGTATTATTTTTCTTCCACGTATGCCCTCCTAAACTCTGCATTTTCTATCTTCAACAGAAGCCCATGAAAGAATGTTAATAGAACTGTGTATTCATGCTCATTGAAGATCACTCAGAATGCCTATCTTCTGTGAAGGTCTCTATCATGCTTCATTCTTCTTTGCCGGGATGCACTGTCCGCAGGCCTTCTGCTGAGAAGCTAAGAAGCGGCAGATGCCCAGGAGATCCCCAGTATAGGGGCTGCAGAATGAGACTGCTCAGTGTGCACCAGGACTGAAAGCATGTTGCAGAAGAACTTTTATACTCGACATGTCCTACCTGCCCTCCTTCCTGTTACACAAACCGGAGTCAAAGCCATGGCATTGTCTTTCCTAAGGATAAGACTAGGGATCTGGGCAGGGGAAGTCATTAAGAAATGGCAGCAAATGTCATTAGCAGCCTTCTTACCCATGAGGCCTCTACACTTCTTGGAGAAACAGGAAAAGCAGCCATGCATTCAGAAGAAACCAAAGCAGCACAATTTAATTTAGGACCCTATGGAGGGTGAAGCAGGTGCTCTAATGCTCTTAAGCTAAACAGAGCAAACCTATATTGACTGATGGTTCCCAGCTAGGAAACTGGATTTGCTCCCATGATGACTTGTAAGATTCTTCTATTCCTTGTTTTAAATTTAACCTGAGGAAGTGGGGATGGGAATAAGAAGTAAGGATGATGGAGTGGAAAGAAAATTCACTGATATATAAAACTTCCTTGGTGGCTCCATGGTAAGGAATCTGCCCGCCAATGCAGGAGACCAGGTTCAATCCATGGGTTGGGAAGATTCCCTGGAGAAGGGAATAGAAACCCACTCCAGTATTCTTGCCTGAAGAATCCCATGGACAGAGGAGCCTGTCAGGCTGTAGCCCACAGGACTGCAAGAATTGGACATGACTGAGTGACTAAGCCACCACAACCAAAATCTAATTACAAAAGACAAATGCAGAAGCATAAACTGCTCCTCGATAAGACCAACTGACCAGTAAAAATCACTGTTTAAATGTTAATTTTAAAAATAATCTTAGAGCACTATAGAAAGTGCCTGGCATATAAATTCTCAGGGTATTTTATTTAATACTGCAGCCTTTCCCTTCTCCAGGGATCTTCCCAACCCAGAGTTTGAACCCAACTCTCCTGCATTGCAGGTGGATTCTTTACCAGCTGAGGCACCAGGGAAGCTCAAGAATACTGAAGTAGATAGTCTATCCCTTTTCCAGTGGATCTTCTCAACCCCAGAATCGAACCAGGGTCTCTGCATTGCAGGTGGATTCTTTACTAGCTGAGCTACCAGGGAAGCTCAATTACAAAAGACAAATGCAGAAACACAAACTGCTCCTCAATAAGCCCAACTGACCAGGAAAAACCACTGTTTAAATGTTAATTTTAAAAATAATCTTACAGCATTATACCCAAATGCCTGGCATATAAATTCTCAGAGTATTTTATTTACTATTGCAGCTCTTTTCCCCAACATTAGACCTACTGCATATCTGTTTTATGGTCTGTTCTTCTTACTTAGCAATCATCATAAATACCTCCCTACACTGATAAACACCTGCCTATGGACACAATGGCTATAGATACTCTGTGATACAGACAATTTACTTCTCTATCCCTTATCACTTAATATTTAGGTTCTTTCCAACTTTTCACTACAATAACTACAAAAGTGTACTAAGGTGCACACAAGTGTTGGAAGCTCACACATTTCTATAAATAGAGTCCTAAAAACAGAATTACAAGGAAGAAAACTGCTGATATCTACCCTCCCACCATTAAAAGAGAGCCCACACACTTATACCTTTGCTGACTCAGAATGTTATCAGCCCTTTTAATCCGTGCTGATGTAAACAACGATAAATGTCATAAACTGCTGTTTGATTTCCATGACTTTTTTATCTATATCCTGGCCACTTGCAATCCTTTCCTATACCATCAACTCTCTGTTATCACAGATGCAGAACCTGCAGATATGGAAGACAAACTGTACTTCACCATTATACAAGGGACTTGAGCTTCCATGGATTTTAGTATCTGTAGAAGTCCTGGTACAAATTTCCTGTGGATAACAAGGGAAAGCTGTATTGCTTTTCCATATTTGTTTCTATTTTTCTATTAAAGTGTTCATCTTTATCTTACTGACTACTAAACATTTTCATATATCTCTTAGTTTGACATTTAAGGCTGGCATTGGGCTCATAATTGAAATTTACCGGCAGTTATCAGCTCTGAAACTAGGCAGTCTGAACAAAAATCCTAACTCTGCCACCAAAGCTGTGTAACCTTGGGCAACTTATTTAACTACTCTGTGCTTTAGTTTCCTCATCTATGAAATGGGAATAATAATGTTCTTATGAGGCTGGTTTGGGTAATTAATGAATTAGCTACCATGGTAGCCATTTTTATAATTAAAGTTTATTTTTAATTTATAATTTTATAAAAGCATATTTTAACTTTTAAATTAACCCTTAAAACATGTGATGTGTCTTTAAGCAGAAATGAACTTAAAAATACATATACAAAATAACCCTTTTTAAATATATATGTGCTAAGTTGCTTCAGTTGTGTCTGACTTCAATTGTGTTTGACTCTTTGTGATCCTACAGATTGTAGCCCTCCAGGCTCTTCTGTCCTTGGGATTCTCCAAGCAAGAATAATGGAGTAAGTTGCCATTTCCCTCTCCATTAATGATACATAAATATGGATAAAAAGAAAAGAAACAAGAAGGATGCCTTCATTCAACAAGCATGTACTGAATGCCCACTAAGGAACACGTATTGAGGAAACAGTGAAGAGCTAACCAGAGTTCCTTTCTTTAGACCCACCCAGAGGGATATCAACAAGGAAGTAAACCAACAAGCAGGGCAGTGGGTCAAGCCCTATGCTTAAGAGACACACTAGCCAGGCAGTTTTCATCACACATGGCAGGGCATTTAACCCACGCCAAATGAGGGAAAGATATCTAAGAAATTATCAAGCTGAGACTGGAAACAGAAGCAGTGATTCGTCAACTATAAAGTGGAACAGAGGGGAGGGGAATTTCCACAAAGAGGCCAGCATAATGTGAAGGCTGAAAAGCAGGGAAGTGTGTGCAGTACCCAGAGAATAGGTAAAGGACAATCACACACTTAAAGAGCTGTGAGAGATGATACTGAGCGGGTAACACACCTCAGACCACACTCCAAACTCTCTCATGGGACTGATAAGGGCTTTAGGTTGGGAGCCATAAGGATCACTGATGAGTTTTAAGTGGGGGCTGGAGGGGGCAAAGTTAGAGTTGTTCTTTAGAAAGATGATTAATAGCTCCATTCAGATATGAATCAGAGGGGAACAAGACAAGAAGCTTGAATGTCAAAACCTATATTCATGTCCATCTTGCCTCAGCTGTGGAACTTAGGAATTGGGAGATTCAGGGGTTGAGATGAAATTAAGTGATTAGCAATTTGTCCAGTGTCTCAAAGGTCCTCAGAATGGGAAAACCAGAAGGACATCTGAAGTTTCTGAGCTCCTAAACCCTGGCCCCTACTGATTATGTTGCACACTAATGATGGCCAGTCTTGCACCACTTTCTGAATGATTTCAAGAGTTCCTCTTGAAGCATTCCTCTGCCTCCCTTCTGAACATTAAGCACAGATGACTCACTGCTGCTCTAAACAAATGACTTCCCTTTTATGATACACGATAAAATCATATCATGGGTGGAAAATTCCCTGAAGGTCAGAAAAGAGTCAACCATTTATGCAGTGAAATTTGGGAGGGGGCAAGTTTTAAACAACACAGTTGGTGCAGACTTGTGTCCTCAATAACAGTGATTCCCTCAATGAAGATATCATTTGCTTTAGTCTTCTTACAATCGTTCTGAAGGAAAAAGCCTTCAGTGTATTGTCAGGATATTCACTGTTTGCCTAACATTCATTAATTTCCTGTTTTAACAAAAGCAGAATAAACTTCAAGCTCATAGACTTACTCAAGCAAGAAGAGTATGTAGGACTTAACTCTCTTTTTTGTATGATAGTTTCCTATATCTCTATTTACCATAATGTGGCTTTTCCATCTATCAAAGTGATATGATTCATTTTAAATTAAAGTCAGTAAACTAAAGATGAATGAAGACGCCCAAAAGTCATGATGATAAAAATGAATGTCAAGTATGGGGAATAGTCAAATTATTCTGCAATAACCTATGGAAAGAGCCTAAAGAAGTCAGAAGAGCCTATAGAAATTCATCTGATCATTTGTGGCAACAACCAGTAGACAGCAATAATTTAAATTTATAAAGGGCAAGCAAATACACATCACACGATATCAGCGTAACTCACTGCTTCATAAAAGTAGAGTAACAGTAATCATATTTAGACAAATGCACTGATATAGAGATTTTATGATAAGCTTTCTGTTTAGAACATATTCTTTCATATAAGGTGATTTATGGTTAATATGTACCTAAAAGATTTAAATGCATATATCCTGAGACATAGAAAGTAGCTGAAAGAGCTTGTAAAAAATGAATTAAATGCATCTTAATTATCACAAAATACCTGCTGACCAATTTAAATTTTGTAAACAATTAAGTTTTCCTAGCTTCTGTTGGAGCTAAGAAAAAGGAGTTTTCCATGTCTATGTCAAAAAATTTAGATAAGAAATAGATGATGAGCATTATAAGCATCTCTCTAGAAATTCTGGTTTGGATTTATGGTAAAGGTAAAGACCAAAAAAAGTAGAAAATCTAAAGAACTTGGATTTGTGAGCTCCGAAAGGGCCAAAGATGCACAGAGAGTAAGGGATGCCATGGGCAGAAAAGAGCTAAATGGAAAACAAATTTGCCTGTTAAACTTAATTAAAAAGTGGAATAGGAGACAGTACTCAAGTGAAAAGTTGAGCATTTAAGAAGTAGAATAGAATCTCTGGATAATAAGATATTAACTTGCATGAGTAAAATCTTGGTAACTGTAATGAACAGAACATCTCCAGAAAGCACTTCACTCAGTCAGTCTACAAACATGGTGGAGGCCAGCCAGAGCCAAAGGTTTGGGTTTGCAATGCCTCTTGCCCAGAAGTAGCCACTTGAGCAGTTTAATGAATAAAATAAACATGGCCAGCATTCATGCAACATAAAGAAGCATCCCTGTCACTTCAGTGAGCAGCTGTAAATGCAGGGAACGACAAAGGTGAAAGCTGGAGAATTACAGAATGGTGATTACCCACTCTGCAATCAATTCCTACAGGATACATCACCTTTAGGTTACTTCACTCAGACCCAAAGAGTGTCTGACTTCTCTCTCCTGGACCAAGCTGTCCAATGACACCAAGTCCTCATGGGACACCTCAGGGTGCAAGACCTCATCCTTCCAATAGATATCTGGCACTGTCCATCTGCTACACCTAGAAACCCACTCAGGGCTTTGGATCTCCTAGTCATGTCAAAGAGCGTGAAGCAAACACATCACTGAGAAACAACACAAAGTGTGCCACAGGCATCTGGAGCTCTCAACAACTAGTTAATGAGCAACTTCAAACTACCATGTAGCTGTATAACGTGCGCGTGCAAGATAAGGGCATTTCCCTGCATC
Source organism: Oryx dammah (assembly GCF_014754425.2). Lineage (NCBI taxonomy): Eukaryota > Metazoa > Chordata > Mammalia > Artiodactyla > Bovidae > Oryx > Oryx dammah. The sequence goes on from NW_024070185.1 coordinate 26,187,453, forward strand.
CACACTGGCATCAGTCTTCCACAAGCAAACAGATGTACAACGAACAGTCAAGCATTCTACTCTCACTGGTAAAGATTCCCTGATGCCTTATTGGAAATTGACAATTCAAAAAACTCTTCAATGTTCTACAGCCTCTCCATTCCAAAGTTAACGAAATTGTCACTGTGCTACCAGCCTACCAAGCTAAGAGGATGCTCAGAAAGTAATTAACAGCCTCGTTGTTTAAAACTAATCAGGGATTACAAAAAGAAAATTGTGTTTCACCAGAGAAAAATATCAATAACTAAACATAGGGGGAGAACTATAAAATATAGCACATATTAAAAGAGGCTTATGTAATGAGAAAATCTTGACAGCAAATGAGACTTAAATTTTATGTGTCAGTGTTTACATTGTATGTGTATGTGTGTGCACATATATACAATCATAAGCACACATATAGATAAATGTGTTACCAGCACCCACTTCTACATTCTGGGTACATGGAGAGACCACAGTTCCCAGCCTCCTCCCTTCTTCCCTTGAATTGAGGCATTCCAAGGTTTGGCCAGGTTACAAGTTCCAGCCAACTGAACACAAACATAAATGATTATTCCTTCTATTAGTTTTCTGTTGTTGGATAACAAATTACCACAAACTTAACAGTTGAAAACAATAACTATTTGTTAGCTCAGACTTCTACAGGTTGGGCCAGATTGCCTGGGTTCCCTGCTTATGAGCCCGCAGGGTGTCTATCAGCTAGACTGGGCTCCTCTCTGCAGACTCTGGGAAGAAGTCTCCTTCCCTTCACATCGTTGGTAGAATTCAGTTCTTCAAGGCTGTGGACCTTAGAAGGTCCCTGTTTCCTTACCGGCGGCCATCCAAGAGCTTCTCTCTGCTCCTAGAGAGGAAATACACTCCTTCTCACATGGCCCCTTCATCTTTAAATAGCAACAGCACATTCAGTCCTTTCTGACCTCCTCTTCTGCTACCAGCCCAACTCCACCTTCCCCCCCCAAAAAATGCTCTTCTTTTAAAGGGCTCATGGGATTAGATTAATCCCAACTGTATAATCTCCCTTTTGCCATATAAAGGAATAATCTCAGGAGAATCTTTCCATAGTGACAGGCTGACCTACACTCAAAGGGAAGGGGCCTGTACAAGAGGGAGGGTCACTGAAGGTCTTAACATTCAGCCAACCACACTCCTCTTCCAGGTTTGGCCCATGAATATCTCCATGCTTGTTCCAACACACACTTTCCCTTTGGCAACCTTGAAAATTATGTGTTAAAGATGGCAGAACTTATTTTTGATTCCTGAAACATATAACAGGAAATAAGAATAAAAAGAGCTTTGAGTAGCAAAGATCCATTAAGACATGTTGGCTAAACCAAAGCATCAGAACATCTTTCAAAGTGCAGATAACAAAAACCAAATGTACTGGTTGAAAATGAGATCTAAGACAGATTGAATGGATCCAATGGAGAAGAGAAAGATTCCATGTGGTAACTGGCAGATGAAATGACAAGAAGAAAACTGGAGAAGCCTTCAGACTTTTTGAAGAAATGTCACCAGTCAAATCAGCCATGAGCAGTTCGTAGTTTAAAGCTTGGGACTGTAAAGTGACTACCAAATTTAAATAAACAGGAAGCCAACTAAAGAATCTATGCAGCATCCAGAGGCCACACTCCTTGTCACTCTCTCTAAATTTAGCCAGATTAGAGAGAGAACAAGAGAGTTCTTCCCAGATTGCAGAAACAGGGTAAAGCCAAGGAACTTCCTCTTCTGTAGGGGCTGGAGATTGCACAAGGCTTACTCAGCAGGTGGCACCACTGTTATGAAGCACAAAGGCCATGATTTCCATTCTTCCCTTTTCCAAGTGGGAGTGTTCACTGTGGATGATGTTTCTTGTACACTAAAAAGCAAGGCAAACCATATCTGCCTACCTTGATACTAAGATATTGCTTAAACTGCTGCAATGAGGATCTGTTCATAAATTCAATTGAATTATGAGAAAGATACTTCTGTTTCTATCAGATACCATAATTTGGAAGAGGCTAGACAATCAGTTCAGTTTAGTCCATCAGTCGTGTCCAAATCTTTGCGACCCCATGAACCACAGCACATCAGGCCTCCCTGTCTATCACCAACTCCTGCAGTCCCCTCAAACCCATGTCCATTGAATCGGTGATGCCATCCAACCATCTCATCCTCTGTCATCCCCTTCGCCTCCTGTCCCCAATCCCTCCCAGCATCAGGGTCTTTTCAAATGAGCCAGCTCTTCACATCAGGTGGCCCAAAGATTGGAGTTTCAGCTTCAACATCAGTCCCTCCAATGAATACCCAGGACTGATCTCCTTTAGGATGGACGGGTTGGATCTCCTTGCAGTCCAAGGGACTCTCAAGAGTCTTCTCCAATACCACAGTTCAAAAGCATTAATTCTTTGGTGCTCAGCTTTCTTTACAGTCCAACTCTCACATCCATGCATGACTACTGGAAAAACCATAGCCTTGACTAGACAGACCTTTGTTGACAAAGTAATGTCTCCGCTTTTTAATGTGCTGTCTAGGTTGGTCCTAACTTTCCTTCCAAGAAGTAAGCGTCTTTTAATTTCATGGCTGCAGTCACCATCTGCAGTGATCTTGGAGCCCAAAAAATAAAGTCTAACACTGTTTCCACTGTTTTCCCATCTATTTGCCATGAAGTGATGGGACCGGATGCCATGATCTTAGTTTTTCTGAATGTTGAGCTTTAAGCCAACTTTTTCACTCTCCTCTTTCACTTTCATCAAGAGGCCTTTTAGTTCCTCTTCACTTTCTGCCATAAGGGTGGTGTCATCTGCATATCTCAGGTTATTGATATTTCTCCCAGCAATCTTGATTCCAGCTTGGGCTTCATCCAGCCCAGCGTTTCTCATGAGGTACTCTGCATATAAGTTAAATAAGCAGGGTGACAATATACAGCCTTGATGTACTCCTTTTCCTATTTGGAACCAGTCTTGTTCCATGTCCAGTTCTAACTGTTGCTTCCTGACCTGCATACAGGTTTCTCAAGAGGCAGGTCAGGTGGTCTGGTATTTCCATCTCCTTCAGAATTTTCCACAGTGTATTGTGATCCACACAGTCAAAGGCTTTGGCATAGTCAATAAAGCAGAAAGAGATGTTTTTCTGGAACTCTCTTGCTTTTTCAATGATCCAGCAGGTGTTGGCCATTTGATCTCTGGTTCCTCTGCCTTTTCTAAAACCAGCTTGAACATCTGGAATTTCATGGTTCATGCATTGCTGAAGCCTGACTTGGAGAATTTTGGGCATTACTTTACTAGCGTGTGAGATGAGTGCAATTTTGCAATAGTTTGAGTATTCTTTGGCATTGCATTTCTTTGGGAGTGGAATGAAAACTGACCTTTTCCAGTCCTGTGGCCACTGCTGAGTTTTCCAAATTTGCTGGCATATTGAGTGCAGCACTTTCACAGCATCATCTTTTAGGATTTGAAATAGTTCAACTGGAATTCCATCACCTCCACTAGCTTTGTTCGTAGTGATGCTTCCTAAGGCCCACCTGACTTCACATTCCAGGATGTCTGGCTCTAGGTGACTGTGAGTGATCACACCATTGAGATTATCTGGGTTGTGAAGATCTTTTTTGTACAGTTTTTCTGTGTATTCTTGCCACCTCTTCTTAATATTTTCTGCTTCTGTTAGTTCCATACCATTTCTGTTTTTTATTGAGCCCATCTTTCTGAGCAAATCTCCTAGGAGCTAAATGGTTCTAAAGAATGGGGGATAGCTTCTCCACAGTCATCATACTGTATATAATTGGAGAAGTTTAGAGCAAAGCAAGAAGATCATTTCTGAATACAGAAGCTGTACTAGATGTAACATCTTCATAAATAGTAAAGTTATTTCCCAAAGTATCAGACTCAGCTGAGGTTTCCATATCATTTGAAAATGTTTTGTTGATAGTCTGCAGGAACACTTGGCAGGGTCTTACAACAAGGTATTTTAAAAGTTACGGCTATACATATTTCTCTTCTTAGTCTTTATTATCCATCATAGACTATATAAATCACTCTTAAACTTTGGGCTCCAAACTGATTAGGGAAGTAAAGAAAATCTAACCCACTCCAGTACTCTTGCCTGGAAAGTCCCATGGGTGGAGGAGCCTGATAGGCTGCAGTCCATGGGGTCGCTAGAAATCGGACACGACTGAGCAACTTCACTTTCATGCACTGGAGAAGGACATGGCAACCCACTCCAGTGTTCTTGCCTGGAGAATCCCAGGGACAGAGGGGCCTGGTGGGCTGCCGTCTATGGGGTCGCACAGAGTCAGACGCGACGGAAGCGACTTAGCAGCAGCAGCAGCAGCAGCAGCAGCAAACCACAAAAAAAAGAAAGAAAGAGAGAGGTTGCACTGTAAAATTTTTTAAACTTCATATTTTGTTTCCTGCTCCCTCAATATCCCCACACGCTCAAGCTGTGAGCACCCCACCCAGGTGACTAAGTGCACCCATGTGATAAGGTGGGCCCGACCACAAGGTCCTTTCTCTGCCTGTGACCTAGTGACATTCTCATGCATCAAGGAGAGTCCCTCATGCCTTTTCTTGTGTACTCCATCCTGACCTTCCATAAAGGTGCTTGTCCATCTTGTCCATGGGTCTCCTCTCTTGGCTCCCCACCTGCTGGGCTGAACCTATTTTCCTGGTCCCCCACCCATGTGGCCCCCTCTCAGTGTGCAGTGATTCTCTCTCTCCAGGACCTGTGAGTATAGTAAACTTTGTTTTCCTAAACTTCCTTGTTCTCTACTTAAGTCCACACTCAACTGATCACATAAAATATATATATAGAGAAAGAGCAAGGGCACAAAGGATTAAAAGAACAGAAAAGAGGAAAAGGAAAGCCATGGACATCCTTTGATTTCCTTACCCCTACTCTCTTGCCTATCTGGCCATCTGAAGGACTGATCATCCCAGGAAAGCCCCACCACTCTGAACCCTGGAGCTGCTCTTGAACTCACCTCACAGTTCTCATTATTCACTTATCAACAGTCTTCCCTTCTGCTCACTTCCTCAAACTGCCCACTCTAAAGAAAGCCCAGGGCTCCAGACACCTTCATGCAGCACAAGGGCTCTGCAGAATGGAATCTTCTCTGCCAGAGGAAGCAGCCCAATATAAAGTCCTCCCTCCAAAATCACATTTCTTCTCAAAACAGTCACCATCTTACCCAACCAAGTCTTACCATTTTCAAGGGTATTTATAATTAATTTGGAAGGTACTTTAAATTTTCCAAGGAGACTGAAACCAATATTCATATAAACTCAATTTAAAATATTAAGGAATCACTGTGGGGGTGGGGGGAGCACTTGCATAAATATAACCATGTCAACAACAAGCACTTTAATCACAGAGGATTTCAGGAGCTTCCCTGGTGGCTCAGTGGTAAAGAATCCACCTGCCAATGCGGGAGACACAGGTTCCATCCCTGGTCCAGAAAGATACTACAGGCTGCAAGCGGAGCAACTAAGTCTGCACACTACAACTCTTGAGCCTGTACTCTTGGGCCTGGGAACCGCAACTCCTGGGGCCACATGCCACATGAAGCCCAGCACCGTAGAGCCCATGCTCCACAAGAGAAACCATGGCAACGAGAAGCCTGCACACTGCTACCAGAGAGTAGCCTCCAATCCCCGCAGCTAGGGAAAGACCCAGAACAAAGACCCAGCACAGCCACAAATACAATTATTTTTAAAAAAGAAGAAGAATCTCAGCCTCAAGCAAAATGATTATCAGTCAACACATTCAGTTCAAACACTCAACAGGCCCATTTGCCAAGTGTATCAACAGTCACGTACAGTTGTGAGGGTCAGATCATAAAGAAGGCTGAGTGCCAAAGAACTGATGATTTCAAATCATGGTGCTGGAGAAGACTCTTGAGAGTCCCTTGGACAGAAAGAAGAGCAAAGCAGTCAATCCTAAAGGAAATCAACCCTGAATATTCACTGGAAGGAGTGATGCTGAAGCTCCAATACTTTAGCCCCCTGATGGGAAGAGCCAACTCATTGGAAAAGACCCTAGGAAGGATTGTAGGCAAAGGGAGAAGGGGGTGGCAGAGGGTGAGATGATCAGACATTAATAGCACCACCAACTCAATGGACATGAACTTTTGAGCAAACTCCGGGAGATAGTAGAGGACAGAGGAGCCTGGCGTGCTACAGTCCATGGAGTTGAAAAGAGTTCGACACAACTTAGTGACTGAACATCAATAACTACAAAAAACAATCAGGAAATTAGCGCTCACTAACCACTTTTTAAAAAACATGAGTCAAGTTATCCTAATTATAAAAGTATGGCACTCTCACAAACATCCCATTCAGTTCTGACATCTCTAGAAAAAAACATTTTTTAATATATGATTGCCCTAAAATTCACTCAGAGAAAGCTGCCTTTTGATCAGACATTCTAAAGCCCAGTAAAAAATAAATAAATAAATAAACGGAGGAAGGTATTATAAAAACCATTTCATTCTCTCCTGATGACATGATCAATTTCTTACAATGTATTTTTTATTCTAGGAGGAAGAAAGTTAGGGACTAGGAATTCCTTTAAAAAGCTGGTGGTAGGCTAAGGACACTCTCCCGCAGAAAAATGCACACATAAAATGTGGCATAATTTCAGGAAATAAACAGGCCCTCTGCAGTCTATTATGGACACCAGGCTAAGAAACTGACAGGATGCAGGAATAGAGATGAGCCATACTTGAAATTTCTAAAGCAGCAGAGATTTTACAGCTTACAGCAGGCAATTAAGGAACTGAGGGCCTCACTCAGATAAAATCATAGCTAATTAATTAAATACCTTAACCAGGTTTAAAGTATTTTTAGTTTTAAGGAGCAGCAGAGGATGAGATGGTTAGACAGCATCATCAATTTAATGGACATGAATTTGAGCAACCTTGGAGATAGTGAAGGACAAGGGAGCTTGGAGTGCTGCACTCCATGGGGTTGCAAAATCTCAGGCACAACTTAGCAACTGAACAACAACCAGTTTTAAATCTTGCTGAATCAACAAACGCATAAACAGATTCATGTAACATTCTCCAGAGAAAAGCATCTATATAAAACACAGCATTTTAAATGCGATGAAACCCTGAAGAAATTAGTTAAAACAGAAAGGCACAAAAGACCAATGTAATTAAATGTTTCCAGTTGAAAAATCTGAATGTGACAATAATTAATACCAGGCTATATCATATGTAATTAACACAGGCTCATCAAATACGTTTTATCCTTTTGAAATATGCTAGGTATGTGTACTAACCAAACTCACTGAAAAGAAGCCAATGTTACTAGCTCAATTGTGTCCAGCTTGTTGCAACCCCTTGAACTGTAGCCCACCAGTTGCCTCTGTCCATGGAATTCTCCAGGCAAGAATATTGGAGTGGATTGTCATTTCCTTCTCCAGGGAATCTTTCCGACCTAGGGATCAAACCCGGGTCTCCCACATTGTGGGCAGACTCTTTACCATGTGAGCCCCCAGGGAAGCCCGGAAAGAAGCAAGCATATCTCACGTGGGGCTTCCCTGGGGGCTCCGTCAGTAAAGAATCCACTTGCATTGCAGGAGACCCGGGTTCAACTCCTGGGTCTGGAAGATCCCCCCAGAGAAGGAAAGGGCAACCCACTCCAGTATTTTTGCTTGGGAAATCCCATGGACAGAGGAGCCTGGCAGGCTACATACAGTCCATGGGGTCACAAGAGTAGGACACGACTTAGTGACTAAACCACCACCAACCACCATATCTCGTTTTATGCAATAAAAAGTTATTATTTACAGAGTGAGCTGTCCTTTTACATTGAATCAAATACAATATTTAGAAGAAAACTGTAAATACTTTAGGAAAATAAGGACTTGTTATGGACTATTTATGCTCACCCCCAAAATTCACATGTTAAAGTCCTATCCCCCAGTATCTCTGAGTGTGACCTTATTTAGAAATAAGGTCATGCAAGTGTAATTACCTAAGATTAGGTCATACCCATCAAGTAGGTTGGACTTCCAACCCACCCTGTTATCCTGGTGTCCACAAAAGAGAGAAATTTGGAAACAAACAGGGAGACCACGATGTGAACAGGACGGCACAGATCAGGGTGATGTGTCTACAAATCAAGAAAGGCCAAAGACTCCAGCAAACCACCAGAAACTAAGAAAAAGGCCTGGGACAGATTCTCACCTAGTGCTTTCGGAGGAAGCAAAGCCCTACTGACACCTGACACCTTATCTTCAGAAGTGTGAGACAATACATTTATGTTGTTTAAGGCTCTCAGTTTGTGATACTTTGTTGCAAATGACACCTTGTCTTCAAAAGGGTGAGACAATAAACTTATGTTGTTAAAGGCACTCAAATACTGATAACTTCCTTGTTGATACAAAGTGACACTTAGTTGCAACCTACCAAACTAATACAGAGACTAAAAATTTCACTCTGAAAAACGTTCACTGTACAGCAAGATATGTCCCTACCAAATGCTTGATAATTTTTTTTTTTAAGCACAGATTTTGTAAGAACAGCATGTTAATTGGAACTGGAGAGCTATTTTTACCTAATCTGCTGCTGGTTCAAACCAACAAATGGGGGGTGGGGGGGGTGGGAATGGCATTACTGTTGCTAAAATGAAATTTCAATATGCATAAAACTCATAAAAGTAGAATAATGCATGCTTATTTGCCCTATTTGATAGTTTTAGTAAGGTGTATCTTATTTATTCTAATTGCATGATAAATTATATCTTTATAAGCAATTAAGTAATAAAGTATATTCAAGTTAAAAAGATGATCAATTTTTGCTATTTTAACATGTTCTCAAGCTTAAAGGATTTTCCCCTTTAATAAAATTTATTTGGCAAAAGCATTTTTTAACCTCTAAAGAACAGAGATGAAAATAATTGTAAGCAACAAGGCAGAAATAATCACTTCCAAACCAAAAAAACAGTGATGACACATCTAATCAGATTTCCAATCAGTGGGTAAACACTGAAAATTACACTGCTTTATTAATGCAAATATCACCCCTCACACACATAAGCAAAACGCTCGATTTCACAGAGACAAGACAGCTGTTCCTGAAGTGGAGCCTTTCACTTGTAAACACAGTGTATCTAATCTAGCATATCCATTCTCAAAAAGAAGTAATTCTAGGTCTAAAGTTTCCTCTGTAGAGAAGATCAGGTACCTGAAATGTATGGTGGGGGAGAGGGGGTTGGGGGAGGCCTGGCTTTAAAAGTAGGACATGGCTATTTCCCTTAGTATCTTTGTCACATGTAAACATTAGCACTGGCTTTAAAAGCCCTTGAAAATGCCCATACATGCACAGGAAGAAAAACATTTGCCTTGGGCTTTCTAAGACTGTGCTATATTAGGTTATAGACAAGGGATTGTATGTCACTTCACCTTTAAAATGGAAGGCTTTCCAGTAAAAAAAAAAAGAAAGCAAGAAAGAAAATGACACAGTGATTCTGTGTCTGGATTCTGTGTGATAGACACTAATCTCATCTTATTACAAACAGACCTCCTCCAAAGCTCTAAGAAGTTCCTTCATATCACAATTCAAGTTTTTATTCCGAACTTCAGAGTTGCACATAACTTAGCTAAAACGGAGTGGCTTGATTATTTTGTTGTTGTTGTTAAGGCAGCAAAGCTAGAAATCCTAGATGCTAGGATTTCCTCATGTCTCATTATTAATATAGATCAGTATTTTATACTAATAAAACTATTTTTACTAATAATTTATTGAACACTTTCCATGTGTGTTCTACAAACTCATTTGTCCTTATATCAATTCTAAGAAATGGTTCCTATTCTAGCAAAGACAGATTCAAAAGTTAAATAACTTGCTGAAGGTCACAGACAGCAGAGATGGGTCAATCTTTAGCCTTTCCCACTTCAAAGTCAAGGTTCTTAATTGCCTTTTAGGGCACCAAGGTTTATAAAGGAAGTCTTCAGCATCAAAGTGGAAAAAAGGTGTGGTGTTGGTCAGTTTGGTGCTGGGGGTAAGGGGGATCAGGGTGCTTTATAGAAATGACAAGTACTGGAAATAAAAATGGTTAGTTACATCAAGGAAGTCCTGCCTGATAATTTATGGATAGCATATATGCTGCTTCTGTAACCCTGAAAGAATGTGAAGTATATAGTTATTAGAAGCCTTCCAAATTACATCAATAATGCACTTATATTTGCAAATATTTCTGGCACAGAGGTCTCAGAAAGATCCAAGGTGATAAAGCAAAAATACATTAATGGTATTTTTTACCAAAATAGTCTTAGTTTTTTCCATTTCTCAAGTTGACAAATATAACAGGTTCTATAAAGGCAAGTCTGTGATGATGGAGACGGCACATGGGCACACAGGGGATTAAGTTCACACTGTGTCTGTCACTGTAACTTAACCAAAATTCTGTAAAACATAACCCTCACCTTCTCTAGAGGTGGTTTACAATAGAACTGTTATTGTAGCAGCCTTAGAAAACCTCACTAGATCTGAGGTTCTAAAAAATAATGAGAAAGCGTGGTATTAATTATGGGCAAATCTATGAAAAAATATTTAAGGCTAAATTAGGAGAAATAGTTAAAGAAAGCAACAAAGTTCTTAGCTTAAGATCTCTTAAACTAGAACTGTTTCAGAGGGTTAAAAAAAAAACAGTAACTGTACTCATTATATAAGAAATAGGTCACATTATAAGTATATTCTTATTTTTCCTATGTATGACTTTTCAACTCAGCCCAGCGAGACTTAAATGATTAGAATCTAAAATAAGTTGTATTATAATCACAGCTTATTAACCCCATAAAGATGAGCACATCCAAAACATAAAAGGCTCGCTAAAAATAATACGCTGAAATACATGATGATTTGGTAATGTTAAAGCTGCAAAACCCATTGGAAATTAAAGGCATACAGAATGCTGTCAGTCGAGGCTTGGCCTCAAAGGAGTTTCACGACTGAGTTCTCCAAGGAAAAGTTAATGCACGAGCTTCCCAGAAGGAAGCCCCAACCTCCCACTCCTTGGGAGCCGGCGGACTCTGTGGAAGGAGGGATTCCGAGAGCACAGGCGAGGAGCGCAGACCGCGGGCATCTCCGCAGCCACCCCGAGGGAGGGCCCCCTCTCGTGCCAGCACATCCCGGGACAGCCGGGCGCACCGACACCGCAAGGTCACCAGGGAAGAGGCGACTTTACATAATCTCCCGCCGCGCCGCCCGGGCCCCCCGGCCCCCTCCCTGAGGCGCCCGCGCTGGGCCATGCCGGGCGTCTCTCTGAGCGAGGAGGCTGGACGCCCGGGACCGGTGGAAGCCCGCAGCGCCGCCCGCAGCCGGGGGTGGAGGACGGAGCCCCGGGCTGCCCGGGTCGCTGCCGCGGAGGGCGGGGCGGGCGAGGCGGGGCGAGGCCCGGGAGGGCTCGGCGCGGGCCGGGGTCCCCAGGCTCCCGGCCGGCTGCCCGCGCCCGGCGCGCCCCCCGCGGCTCCTCCCGGGACCGCCGCGCGGCGCACCTGTCTAGTGCCTTACTTGAGTGGCTTTGTGGAACTGCTTCTTGAGCCCGGCCACCGACATGGTGCTGGAGGACGCGCGGGCGGCTGCGGTGCAGGGATCCGGCGGCGGCGGAGCAGGGCGGGAGGACCGAGCCGAGCGGCGCGCTGTCCAGGCCGCCGCTCTGCGTGCCGCCGCCGGGGCTGTGGGCGCGGGGGCGCGGAGCTGCGCGGGACGCGGGCTCGTGCGGAGAGACACCCTGACGTCAGGGGCGGGTGATGCAGCCTCTTAAAGGGGACGCGGGAAGCCCCGCCCCGGGCGCGGGGTTGGTGCGGCAGGTGCTGCGGCGCGCGCTACCTGGGCACTGGTGGCCGCCTCGGCACCTGGCTCTGCCGCAGCGGCCGGCAGCGTGTTCAGAGGGCCAAGGGCATTCTTCAGCCCCGGGAGTGTCCTCGTGCCCCGCGGACTGCGCAGCGGTGGCTGCAGGTTGGCAACCCAGGCACCCGCAAGACTCGGGTGATTTGCTTGGCTTCCAGGTAGCCGCAGAGGCGCTGCCTAAGCCAACTCTCCTGCCCTTTGAGCGTGCCCTCTTTGCCGCCTGGAAAGGAGTGGTATTCTCTCTGGGGTAATGAATAAGTCATTGCTCCTTGCTTGCTTGTTCGCAGAAAACCTTTCACTGTCCTGGTTTCACTGTCCCTTAAGCCTCCTTAACGTTGGGGAAAGCCACCAATGCTGGTTTTTTTGTTTTTCGTGTTGTTGTTGTTGTTTTCCCAGATCTGTCACAATTTGATGACTTAAAAAGAAGATGAAAAAAATGTTAAACCTTAAAGCTAGTCAGGTAAATAGAATTGAAGTAGGATATTACTATAGTAATAACACTTAATCCTCTGTTTACAGTTATAAAAACATATGACTATGACATTCCTTTATGACAGTAGATTTAGGATTTAATCTAAAATAAGCATTGGGGCTTCCCACTTGTCCAGTGGCCGAGAATCTGTCTTCCCATGCAGGGGACACAGGTCAGGGAACTAAGATCCCACATGTCATCAGGCAACTAAGCCCGAGTGCTACAACTACTGAGTCCCCCAGCAGCAATGAAGACCTATGGCAGCCAAATAAATAAATAAATAATTTAAATTAATTAAATAAGTATTACATAATGTAAAAAAGCATGAATCAAAGTTGTACAAATACTGCATATGTAACAAAGTATACATAATTGGGCTAAAGCAAACCCACTGTAACTCGACAAATACTGTTTCACTTATACGAGTTACCTAGAATGGTTAAATTCATAGAGTCAGAAAGTACATTGGTAGGTGTCAGGAGCTGGGAGTGGGAGGGTGGAGGGAATCGAGAGTTAGTGTTTAATGGGGACAGAGTTTCCGTTTAGGAAGGTGACCATCTTGGGAGATGAATGATGGTGAGAGTTACACAACCATGTGAATGTACTTGGTGCCACTGAACTGTACAGTTAGATATGGTTAAAATAGTATGTTTTATATTATGTGACTTTTACCAAATTAAAAATAAATTTAAAACTCTGCTGTAACTAGATGAATTGGTAGCGCAGCACTAGTTGGCTTCTGTGTTCTGGTCGTTAACCACTTGATCTGCTTTTTCTAGGACTAAGAAGCACATAGAGAAGAACTTGAATTGTGTCTCCTTATAGCTTTTTGTGGGGACCAAAAGCTATAAGGAGAAAAAGCCAGAATGGCAGAACCCAAGGTGAGAGACACTGCCAAGAATGAGTAAGAAACAGCATGGCAGAATAGGAGTACTGAGGATGCCTGGCATCATCTCTTCAACCCCTGCCACCTGGGAGGAACCACAGACCCGCCCCGACCCTTCCAGCCAGGCCTCTTGGGCACAGGGCGAACAGATAATCCTATACATCAGCTGATCTACCAATCACAGCCCTTGATAATGTGAATTGAAACTCATAAAGGCAGACTCAAGCAGTTAGTGGTGGGCCGCAGACCAACAAGAGCACATAGACTGCTGATCCCAGGCTGCCAAGTGAAGCAGGCAAAGAAGCAGATCTCCAAAGTGAAAGTCATTCCTGATGGTTACGTACCTTTCAGATTCAAGGTGGAATTGCATTTTCCAAACCCCTTGTGGTTAAGTGTGTGTGTGCTGTGACAAGTTTTAACTAGTGGGTTAGGGAAGAAAGTGACTGTCACCTCTTGGTAGAGAATTTAACTATTGGAACAAGATGTGACAAAGCCCTTTTCCCTCCCTAAGGGTAGCTCAGGTGGTTGTGGTCTGTCAACCAGAATCCAGAGTGCGGACGAAGCAGGGCAAGGTCTCAAAAGACATTTAGCATGAGTGAGGAATAGACCTGAGTCATTTCGATTCACTGAGTCTAGGGTGGTTACTGTGACAAACCTAGTCTTCCCTCCCTAGTGCACAAAAGAGAAAATGCTTTCCCCCTTCTCAGAAGAGGAAGGGAGACTATTTCCTGCCATGTGTATTTTAGTTTTTGTCGTTAGATGTCCATGAAGTGGCCTGTATGTTCTTACAAAAGCCTCACTTGGGGAGGTGTGTTCTCTTCTTTGCAGCCTCACTGAAGCAGTGGGCAGACTCAGCCCCAAGGCCTGAAGGTCAGAAGGGTGACTCCAGGCACTGACCCTACCCTGACCTCTTACCCTGTGTTTTCCTTACCAGTTAGAGATAGTTCTCCAGTAGTCAAGTATAGATGTGAGAGTTGGACCATAAAGAAAGCTGAGCGCTGAAGAATTGATGCTTTTGAACTGTGGAGTTGGAGAAGACTCCTGAGAGTCCCTTGGACTGCAAGGAGATCCAACCAGTCCATCCTAAAGGAAATCAGTCTTGAATATTCATTGGAAGGACTGATGTTGAAGCTGAAACTCCAATACTTTGGCCACCTGATGCAAAGAGCTGACTCTTTTGAAAAGACCCTGATGCTGGGAAAGATTGAGAGCAGGAGGAGAAGGGGATGACAGAGGATGAGATGGTTGGATGGCATCACCAACTCAATGAACATGAGTTTGGGTACACTCCGGGAGTTGGTGATGGACAGGGAGGCCTGATGTGCTGTGGTTCATGGGGTCGCAAAGAGCTGGACACGACTGAGCGACTGAACTGAACTAGAGATAGTTCACAGTTAGCTCTGGGGAGCCATAGGAAATTCTAAAGGAATGTCAGAGCAAGAGACAGTCCATGTTTCACAAGAACATCAGACAGGGAAAGATGAAAGTCCTGCTGATAGTCAAGTGGGACTACTGATCCATCAGCTCCCAGGACAAACCAGTAATGTGAGGTTAATCAGGTTCCAGCAGTGGTTTGCCCAGGGCACATTTATCATGTCCGTAAGATCTACCATGTTGATCTCTAGATTTTTTTTTTAATTTAAATGTATTTATTTATATATTTTAATACATTTATCTTTAATTGGAAGATAATCGCTTTACAATATTTTATTGGTTTCTGCCACACATCAACATGAATCAGCCATAGGTATACATACGGCCCCTCCTTCATGAACCTCCCTCCCACCTCTCACACCATCCCCACCCCTCTAGTGAGGGCTATATGTCATACAGCAAATTTCCACTGGCTATCTAGTTTTACACATGGTAATGTATATGTTTCCATGCTACACTCTTAATCGGTCCAATGCTCTCCTCCCTGCCCGTTCCCCCACCCACCCACCCACCCCCCTGTCCGAAAGTCTGTTATCTATGCCTTGATACTAGGAAACTCTGAAGGAATTTGGACTCCAGGACTAGGTGGAGCTCTAGGCTAGAGAGATAAGAGTGTTACAATGGCTGCTTTTGTACTCTTAACAGTTGATGAAGCTGGTATACACAAACACACACTCATGAAAAGGCTGCCATAACATGCTCATTACAGTTGTGCTGCCAGAGCCGTTCTCAAACTCTCCAGCATCAGAATCCCCTGAAGGATTTGTTAGAGCACACACTGCTGAACCACCTCCCAATTTCTGGTTCACTAGGACTGGGTGGGGCCTGAGAGTGTGCATTTCTAACAAGTCCCCAGGTGATGCTAACATTCTGGTCTGGGGACCACACTTTGAAAACCCCTGGGCTGGGGTAGAGATGTTAGGAATGAACTTTCTCCTCTATTCTCCCAATTTTTATAATGTTTTCCCATTACTTGTATAATACATGTATTTTATAGTTGGTTTTTCCTTCCTGGTTCCTTATCTGAGCAATGGAACATGTTCAGAAAAGGATAGGACTCAGGTGAAGGTGCTAAGAGAGTGAGAGGGAGGAATTAATCTACAAAGAGGAAGGGCCTAGGGGTGTGTGAGTTCTCATCTCTAAATGTGAACGGTGTGACGGGGGCCCTGGAAAAGCTCCCCCCTGACCCCGCCCCAGACCTCTGAGTACATGACAGAATCCTAAAAGTAACGAAACCAAGACTCTCTCTTTCCCTGAGTCTTCATCCACCAACTTAGCCTGCTCATCCCACTGTCCTTCAAAGGAACTACTGTGGGAGAAAGGACTTTAAATCATTCTGAAACCATGGCTAACTCCCCCAGATACCCTCTGGATTTCATGTAAAGCCATGATTTCTATTGAAGCCACAGCTTATTCCCATAAAGACCTTTAAGATGTTTTCAAAGAGATTTGTTGAGTTCCTTCCAGCAGGCACTGATAGGAGGCACGGCGGGTGAATATAGCGTGAACTACCAAGACACAGACTATACATTGCACCCCAAGGAGTTTCCACACTAGCAATTTGGAAAGCACAGACGTTTATTGTGACATGAACGTGGAGGAGAAAATGCACCAGACATTGAAAAAAATTCAAAGCTGGGTGCCCTCTTCAGTTGCAAAGAAGCCCTGACGGGGGCTTTATGGAGAAAGGCAGAAACACAGTGCAAGAAAGGGGAATAAAAGGTCAGTGAGGAAGAACTTTGTTTTACAAAATGTTATTGTAATGCAACATGCTGCCCTCCCATCTCTTGAGATCAAATCAGAATAAAATAGTAAATAAACCTAGATCTGCTTTGCAAAGTTCCAATTAAAAGAAACTCCACACAACCTCACCTCACTAATTGGGCGGGAAATTCATGGTCAGCAATAATTCCATCACATCATTCATGCACCATTTCTCCTTGCATTATGCCAAGGCTTCTGGCAAATACCAGACCTCTAGTTTGCACAGAGCTGCTGAACCCTGACCCCTTTCAGAGGGCGTCTCATTACAAGCAGGCAGAGGACAAGCAGTACTTCTCATCCTTTGCCCTTCAGCCCTGACGCCACTCCTCTGGCCCAGGCCAGGACAAACTGCTTCCGACTTTACCTCTACGTATAAGCTCATGAAGCACAGGAAACAGAGCAATGCAAAGGCATGACATTCCAGCTTCTTGTTTAACAGAAGGGCAAACCAAAACAAGGAAAGAAAGTGATGTAATCATTATTACTTTTTCTACTCCAGCCTCTGGCCTCAGTTTCAGCCAGAGACTCCCATCAGTGTTGATAAATATAGATGCGGATGAACGAGTGAAAGACTGCATTGCTTATCACTGTCACTGACGCTGTGTTCTTATTGCATTGGGTCTGATGTCCAACAATACTCACCCAGCAGCCTTGTATTTAAGCCTGGGTTGTGCAGGACGCAGACAGTTGTTCTGAAGTAGGTGGCACTTAACGTAAGAATTTGTGCCTTTGGATGCTGCCAGTAGCATTGGGCCCCCACCCAGTATCAACAGGGCTCTTGAGCCTTTCCCAGAGGCAGGAAATCAAAAAAAGGCCTCATTCATCTCCATGCTTTCACCCCACCACTCACATCCCATCAGATACACACTTTTGTCTCTTGGAGATGGAAGGTGTGGGTCTCTCTCTCCCCTCCAACCTTTGCTTCTCTCCCACACAGCCCTCCTCCCTTCAAAGCACAGGGACCTCTCCCTGCAGAACTTTTCTCTTCATTTAGTAAACCCTATGAACTCAATCAGGCGAGGAGGAGGAGGGGACTTCACCAAGGATGTGACTCATGTTAGGCTCTTACATCTGGGTCTCTATTTATTACTTGCAACCCATTTTGAAATGCTTCCAATTTCCCTAGCAAAATCCTGCCATCTCCAGTGCCATTTCCAGAGTCTTTCTTTTGAGGTCTTTCCCCATCCTTCTAACCATATATCTTCTCTTCGTTTGTGACACCTCAAAGCCCTAACTGGGCACCATGAACTGGGTATATATAACATATTTTACATATTGATATGTAGTGCTGGATTCCTAACTCTTTGAGTGTGGGGTCTTATCTTTGCTTTTACAACTCTATGCAGAAAATATAAACATTAGATATGGTCTGATGGCAAGTTGAAAATCCAAATGAAAATTTTAAAGCTAAATCCAGCAGAGGTCCAGAAAGATTGGAATTAGCTTGCTTCTCTCTATCTGAGCAGACGGAAGGCCTTAGCTGCTTCTCCCTTGCTGTATCTAAGCCCGAATCTCCAGGTTACTATAATTTTGAGAGTTCTCAAGGACCTTCCCATTGTTGTTCCTGTTGTTCAGTCAGTAAGTCATGTCCAACTCTTTGTGACCCTATGGACTGTAGCATTCTAGGTTTCCGTGTCTTTCACTATCTCCCAGAGTTTGCTCAAACTCAAGTCCATTGAATTGGTGATGCCATCCATCCAACCATCTCATCCTCTGCCATCCCCTTCTCCTTTTGCCTTCAATCTTTCCCAGCATCAGTATTTTCCAATGAGTCTGCTCTTCACATCAGGTGGCCAGAGTATTACAGCTTCAGCTTCAGAATCAGTCCTTCCAATGAATATTCAGGGTTGATTTCCTTTAGGATTGACTAGTTTGATATCCTTGCAGTCCAAGGGACTATCAAGAGTCTTCTCCAACACCACAGTTCAAAAGCATTGATTCTTTGGCACTTAGCCTTCTTTATGGTCCAACTCTCACATCTGTACATGACTATTGAAAAAACCCTAGCTTTGACTATATGGACCTTTGTTGGCAATGTCTCTGATTTTTAATGTGCTGTCTAGGCTTGTCATAGCTTTCCTTCCAAGGAGCAAGTGTCTCTCCATTTCATGGCTGCAGTCACCATCTGCAGTGATTTTGGAGCCCAAGAAAAGAAAATCTGTCACTGCTTCCACTTTAATCCCCTTCTATTTGCCACTAAGTGATGGGATCAGATGCCATGATCTTAGTTTTTTGAATGTTGAGTTTCAGGCCAGCTTATTCACTCTGCTCTTTCATCCTCATTAAGAGGCTCTTTATTTCCTCTTCACTTTCTGCCATTAAAGTGGTATCATCTGTATATCTGAGGTCATTGAAATTTCCCTCAGCCATCTTATTCCCACTTGGGATTTATCCAGCCTGGCATTTCACCTGATGTATTTTCCGTATAAGTTAAGCAAGCAGGGCAAAAATATACAGCCTTGTCGTACTCCTTTCCCAATTTGGAACCAATCAGTTGTTCCATTTGTTCTGACTGTTGCTTCTTGACCTGCACACAGGTTTCTCAGAGACAGGTAAAGTGGTCTGGTATTCCTATCTCTTTAAGCATTTTCCACAGTTTGTGGTGATTCACACAGTCAAAACATTTAGCATAGTCAATGAAACAGAAGTAGATGTTTTTCTGGAATTCTCTCGCTTTCTGCATGATTCAAAGCTTGTTGGCAATTTGATCTCTGGTTCCTCTGCCTTTTCTAAACCCAGCTTGTACATCTGGATACATAAATAAGTAGTAAATAGATTGCTCTTGACATAGTCAACCAATATTGCTTTCTGTTATTTGCAATCAACAAACTCCAAGTGATATACATCCCCTCTCCCCTCTAACCCTTGCAATAATGTTCTAATCTCTGTTCTTGTTCAGCTCTAGCAACACAAACACAGCAATTTAGACAACTATACTGACTGCTTAGCACTGTGTTAGCTTCCTTCTCAGACAAGGGTGGATAGATTAAGTGACAAGGAATACAGTCCTTTAGCAAGTGGCAAGTCTCCCTCTAAGACACTGACATTCTGATTTTCAAATCAAATCTTCTGTTTATTTGATTAGTACGTGTCAGGCCTCCCAGGGTCTGAACCTCTCAAGCCCCTGGGAATTGGCAGCTGAATGCTGGTAAATAAATGCCAAGCAGCTGCACTCAAGAGACAGCAGTGCCCACTCCTGGAGTTAGAACAACTTTAATTAAGTGCAAATTGTTAGGGCATCAGTACCATTGACTTATTTATTCTATTTCTGGATGGACATTATCATTAGAGTCTCTGAAGGCATGTTGTTAACCCTGAATGTAAGCTCTGGCTAGTCAGCCTGTTAAAGCATGGTGTTAAAGAGGCCAAGTTCTGTTGCTATTTCAGTAGCCAGTTAGCCATGCAGAGAAAAGCTATTCCTTAGTACAGTATGCATTCCACCCTGTCATCTCAAGGCTGCATTCATTCTCTTGATTACAGAAAAGCCAAGGTGAGAGAAAAGACATAACTTTAGTTCAGCAAAAACCTGTCAACGAAACTAAGAACTTGTAGTACAACCTACTAATATTCTATCAGCTGTATATATTTTTTAAAAATGCTATATTCTACTTTATATTTTTAATGAATAGTTTATATATAGGTCAATTATCTTTGCTCTGGGGGGACTTATTTTTCCCCTTTAAAAATTATTGATGATTTTATTTAATTTTGCAGCTTGTATTTTCTATGGCCCACACATACAAAGCTTTCTTCAGTGACAAAGAATCAAATATAAAGCAGTATTTCAAAAAAGCCTTTAAAATATTTAAGTTACCATGAATACATCACTCTCTCAAGAATACCAGTTTTCTCTCAAGGTCAGGAAATTTGTCAAGTAGCGAATTCCTTAGAACAAAGATTGTGGAAAGTTTCCTGTGAATAGAACTGAAAAGAATAGGGAGAACTCTTGACAGCAATTATTAAGATGTCTTTAATTTGAGGGACTTCTCTGGTGGCCTAATGGTTGAGAATTCACCTTCCAACACAGGAGATGTGCTTTATAACTGTGGGTTTGATCCCTGGTCAGGGAACAAAGATCCCACAGGCCATGAGGCAACTAAGTTCATGAGCTCCAACTGGAGGGTCCACACACTGCAAGGAAGACCTGGTGCAGCCAAAAAAAAAAAGATGTCCTTACTATTGAAGGGGCAGTAGAGGAGGAAGGAAAGCACATTCCAGCTGCAAGCAGAGGGCCAGTGAACACATACAGCAGAGAGGAAATGGCAGCTGAGAGTCACGGTGGAGACATGAAGACTCCTCGAGCCCAGTCACTGGAGGAAGCAGCAGGGAAGGGGAGAAAGCCCAGACAGAAAGATGAGGAACACCTCTTCCCCAAGACAGAAGAGTGGTGACAGGTGTGGAGGGATGAAGCCAGGCACAGTGAGGCAGGAGGGCATTCAGTGGCATCAAGACCGATGCTGCTTAGGCTGTGAACACATGGCACTAGGGGCCTGACAACACCTGGCCCCTCCCCCAGGCCTCCAGCCTCAGGTGCCCAGCGGGGCTCCTTTTCCCTAAAGCCCTTAATCCCCACGCTCAAACATCCCTCGCTGGGCACTCCCTCCTCTGACCAGGTCTTTGCAGGCACCCCTCTCTCTGCCTGGAATAGAAGGCAGAGAGAGGGGTGCTATAGAAGTCTTCTTTCTATAGAAGACTATAAATTCAGAACTACTCTGTAACTTTGGATAGCCCTTTGGGCTCACAGATCTTCCTAAAGAAAACCTGGAGATGTTTGTAAACCACTTATCTTCTGAGCACTTCTGACCTTTAAGCATTAAACCATCAGGGGGAGAGATGGAAGTGGTGACTCAGTATTCACCAGCTCACCCCTCAGCCTTCTGGAAGGACTGTTAGCCTGTGGGTGTGCCTTACACTTCAGCAACTTCTGTTTAAGAATTCTGCTAGTCAGAAAATGATAGAGCCCTCAAACCTACACTGTATTATGTAGTTCTTTTAAACACAAGTACATACAGAGATCTACACTAGAAAATATTTTTTTAAGTTTCAACTATTTCCATAAATGCAATTAGCCTGAGATATGCAGATGAGACCACTCTAATGGCAGAAAGTGAACAGGAACTAAAGAGCCTCTTGATGAGGTTGAAAGAGGAGAGAGAAAAAGCTGGCTTGAAACTCAGCATTCAAAAACAATGTTAATATTATTTGGCATTAAAGAGCTGATACATGCCATGATATGGATAAGCCTTGGAAATATTATGCTCAATGAAATATACCAGTCACAAAGGACTACCTATGGTATAACTCCACTTACATAAAATATCCCTGGTGGCTCAGAGGTTAAAGCATCTGCCCGCAATGCGGGAGACCCGGGTTCTATCCCTGGGTCAGGAAGATCCCCTGGAGAAGGAAATGGCAACCCACTCCAGTACTCTTGCCTGGAGAATCCCATGGAGGGAGGAGCCTGGTAGGCTACTATTCCATGGGGTCGCAAAGAGTCGGACATGACTGAGTGACTTCACTTTCACATAAAATATCAAAAACAGGCAAAACTATAAAGACAGAAAGTAGATTATTTTGGGGGGCTCCAAAATCACTGCAGATGGTGACTGCAGCCATGAAATTAAAAGACGCTCACTCCTTGGAAGAAAAGTTATGACCAACCTAGATAGCATATTGAAAAGCAGAGACATTACTTTGCAGACTAAGGTCCGTCTAGTCAAGGCTATGGTTTTTCCAGTGGTCATGTATGGATGTGAGAGTTGGGCTGTGAAGAAAGCTGAGTGCCCAAGAATTGATGCTTTTGAACTGTGGTGTTGGAGAAGACTCTTGAGAGTCCCTTGGACTGCAAGGAGATCCAACCAGTCCATTCTTAGGGAGATCCATCCTGGGATTTCTTTGGAGGGAATGATGCTGAAGCTGAAACTCCAGTACTTTGGCCACCTCATGCGAAGAGTTGACTCATTGGAAAAGACTCTGATGCTGGGAGGGATTGGGGGCAGGAGGAGAAGGTGACGACTGAGGATGAGATGGCTGGATGGCATCACGGACTCGATGGATGTGAGTTTGAATGAACTCCGGGAGTTGGTGATGGACAGGGAGGCCTGGCGTGCTGCGATTCATGGGGTCGCAAAGAGTCGGACACGACTGAGCGACTGAACTGAACTGAACTGGGCTGGGAAGGATAGAGAGTTAGGGGCTGATGGCTAGAAAGAGGGGTTTCATTTGGGGGTAATGAAAAGCTCTAAACTAGATGGTGATGAAGGATGCACAGCTGGTCCAGGTCTGGGCTTGCCGTGTGTGGTTATCTGATTATCTCCGCCACTACAATGTTCTCTGAAAACACCATCAGCTGCTTCCCCGAATTCCTTTCCTTGTCCAGTTCTCAACTCCAAATAACACTTTCCTCAACTCCCAGCCTTTTCTTTCCTTTCACTGCCTCTGTTCTTCTGTCTTTCCCAGAATCCGGCCTGTGTTTCTGCACATTCTCCGATTCTACAAATACAGACATCTAGGAACTAGCTGGCACAGACAGAAGTCCTTTTAAAGAGGACAGGAAATAAGCAGGCAAGGAAAATCCCCTCTGGCTAGCAAAGCACAGGAAGGTTATGATGGCAGTGATTTCTGTTCGTGCCATCACAGTTCAGCTTTCAGTTGAGAATCTCAAGGCTCATCTCACTCTTTTTGCCTCTTTCCTCCCCTCCCACTCCAGCTGCTGTCCATGGGAATCAGCATGCTTTTTGATGACACAAAAATTCCTTCCCTGATCAGCTCAGTTGGGGATAAGCCCATCTTCTCTGGTCCAGTAGGGCTTGATTTTAATAACTTAACTCATTCTTGGGGTTCATAATGTAGCTGGTGGGGAGGGAGGACAAGGTCTGAGTCAAGGTCAAACCACCTATTTTCAAATGAATGCTACTAGGACTCCATCAACAGAAAATAACAATAGATACTATTTGAGCATCTTTCTGTGCATGACATTTTTAAGACATTTCCTCATTAATTATCATATAACTATATGAATGGATTCTTTCCCCCATTCTATGAGTGAAGACACTGCAGTTTGGACAGATGGAGTGATTTTGTGGAGATGGTTGGACAGCACCACTGATTCAATGGACATGAATCTGGGCAAACTCCGGGAGATGGTTAGGGACAGGGAAGCCTGGTGTGCTACAGTTCATGGGGTCACAAAGAGTGGGACACGACTTGGTGACTGAACAACAACAAAAATTCGGTCAGAGGTGGAGCAGAAATTCTTCCTAGCTCTGTGTGTCTCGCAGGACTCTTCTCCCACCAGCTGCATTTCTTCTGCCACAGATGACGTCTGCTTCTCTTGTGTCTGGGTTATGGGCTTCTCTTCCTGCAGAGAGAAGAGGACTAAGTACAGTCTGGAAAAGAAAGTTCTTTCAGGAGCTAAGCTGACGGCGTAAAAGAATGAAACTTTCTTATGGCCCTGTATAATGAAGACTTGAATTTGAGGTAGGTCAAGTGGAGAGGATCACATGATCTCTAGGGAAGTTTTCACTAGATGTTGCTGTTGTTTAGTCACTAAGTCGTGTCCGCCTCTTTGTGACCCCATGGACTGTAGCCCACCAAACTCTTGTGTCCATGGGATTTCCCAGGCAAGCATACTGGAGTGGGTTGCCATTTCCTTCTCCAGGGGATCTTCCCGATCCAGGGATCAAACCTGTGTCCCCTGCATTGGCAAGCTGATTCTTTACCACTGAGCCCTTTTACTAAATGGTGCTTCTTAAAGATAAGCTTTCACATGCTGCAGATAGTTGCTGATGTCGATTAATCTATCCTTTCCATATTCCTGCAATTTTCCCCCACCCCAACCTGTCTACACCAGAGGATAAACCACTTTCAGACTCGTCCTTTTGCCAGCCCAAGTTCCTTGGCCCCTGTTATAGAGGATTCTCCTGCAGGAATTAATTTTTCCTTTCTCTTATTGAACTTTTGAGCTGCTTTCAGTTTTGGACTATCAAGAACAATGCTGCTGAGAACATTCTTGTATATGGTACTCTTGCCACACTTATGCAAGCATATTTGTTGGGGATTTACCCAGGAATAGAATTGCTCGGTCACAGGATAGTGTATGTTCAATTTTATTATCAAATGCCAAATGAAAAAATTATTGCACAAATTTACCCTTTCCCTAACAATGTTTGACAGCTTCCTTTGTTGCACATTCTCACTGCAACTTGGGAATGTTAGTCTTTTTGGCTAGCTTTTCTAGTAGATATGCAGTTATATCTCAAAGTTTTAATTTTCATTTCTCTGATTACTAATGAAGTGAGCATCTTTTCATATTCTTATTATTTGAATATTTTCTTTTGTGAAATAAATACCCATTTAAATCTACTGACCATAATGGATTGTCTTTTCCTTATTGATTTGCAAACAATCTTGATATATTTTAGAATCAATGCCTGTATCAGTGATGTATGTCACAAATAATGTTTCTATATTCCATTAGTCTTTGTTCAAGAAGGAGACTGGCCTATAATTTTCCTTTTCCTAAGTGTCCTTGTCAGGTTTGGATATCAAGGTTATGTTGGTCTCATAAATTATGTTGGGTGTATTCTCTTTTGTCTTATTCTCTAAAAAAGTGTATGTGGTATTGAAAATATTCCTTTCTTAAATGATTGGTAAAATTCACCACTAAGGCCATTAAGATCCAACGTTTTCCTTACGGGAGATTTTAAATTATATATAAATTTAACATTTTTGATATCTGCAAAACTATTTTATTTTCTATATCAAATTTATTTACTTTTTCCATGGAATTTGTATGTTTTTTATAAACTTTTTAATATATTTACATAAAGTTGTTTATTATATTCTCCTATATTTGATGTCTATAAGTTGTAATTAAAAAGATGTTTCCTGTTTCACTCCATAAAGTGGTTATTTTTTACTTCACTTTCTTAATCTGTCTCAGCTGGAATTTATTAGTTTTATTAGTTTCTCCAAAAAAGCAACTTTTGGCTTATTGATTTTCTGTATTTTATATTTGCCATTTCATTAATTTGTGTTCTTATCTTTATTCTTTCCTTTCTTTTACTTTAAGTTGATATTCTTTTCTAGCTTCTTATGAAAAATGATCACTCATAGATTTTTCAGATATCCCCACTGCATTTAAAGCTACAAATTTCCCATTAAGCACAGTTTTAGCTGTATACCACAGATTTTAGTGTGTAATAATGTACTGTTCAAGATATTTTATAAGTTCTATTATTATTTTTTCCTTGACCCATAAGTTATTTAGAAGTATATTGCTTAATTTCCAAATACATGGCAATTTTATAAAAATCTCTTTAGAATTGATTTCTAACTTAATTCCATGGTGAACTTAGAACATACACTGTGTAATGTGAAACTTTTGAATATGTTGAGATTTACTTCAGATCCCAGCATACAGTCAAATTTTGTAAACATGCTGTGCATTTTTTGAAACACTGTACATTCTGCCCTTGCTGAGTACAGTACACAATGTCTATGGGTGGTTTGATAATTATGTTTTTAAATCCCTATGTCTTCATTGATTGTTGTCTATATGTTTATCAATAACTAAAATTGTTGTGTGAAAATTTCCCACTATGAATGGGAATGCACCTCTTCTTACATTTCTGTCAAATTTTGCCTTATTTACTTTCTTAGCCTCATACAGTTTAGCTTTATTATATATTTCTGGTGAGTAAAACCATCTATTAATCATGTCCTTTATTTCAAAAGCTTTTTGATTAAAAAATATTTTGTCTGATATTAATATAGATGAAAGATAAATATTATACATTAACTTTCTTTTGGTTAGTCATTATATTCCAACCTTTCTGCATCCTCATGACTTAGGTGTATCTTTTATGAACCTTACATATATGTTTAACCTAGTCATATAAAACATTATTAATTTCTTTTAATTCAATCAGTCTACTTACATTTAGTATAATGTCTGATGTATTTGGTTTAAAACTGTCATCTTACTGTGAAATCTTATTTGTTGCACCTGCTTTATCTTCCTCATTCTTGATTTTCTTGTTTGGATTGACCCAGTGTATATTATTCCATTTTTGCCTACTCTTACCCTCAAAATTATAACGCTTTTTGCTATACTTTTTAATGACTACCAGTGAGATTGCAACATGCAATCCTGACTTACTAGAATGTAATGTTTATCAGCGCTCTTCCCCGACTCATGGACAGGGCAAGAACTCCAGGATACTTTAACTCCATTTACCTGCCTCCTGACATAAGTTTGTAAGATATTTTTATTATTGTTTTACACAGCCAATTGCATTCAAATTTATTCATAAACATCCCTTTCTGTTGCTCTTTTCTTCCTGCTTCTCCCACCTCCCATCTGGGAACATTTTCATTCTGTCTAAAAAATATCCCTTGGTATTTTCTTAAGAAAAGGTATGCTGGTGATGAATCCTCTAAGTGTTTGTTCATCTGAAAATGTCTTCATTTCACTTGCATTCTTTAAGGATAAAAATAGCATTTTGGGTTGGCAGTTATTTTCTTTCAGTACTTCATATATATACTCCATTATTTCTCATACAAAGTCGGTCTGCCATCAAATTGTAATTTGGGGGCAATATGTCTTCACCTCTCCCCACCCCTGGCTGCTTTTTAGAGTTTTCTACTTGTCATTTGTTTCCAGCAGTTCAGCTGTGATGTGCATAGCCGTGGATTTCTTTTATTTAACCTGTTGGTACTTTGTAGGGCTTCTTGATCTCTGCCTTAATGTTTTTCGTCAGTGTGGTAAATTTCTTGGTCTTTGTGCCTCTAAGGATGAATTCCGCTACAACCTTTCTAGGACTACAGCCTCTCACATTCTAGGCCTTTTCACTATATCCTCCATATATTTTATCTTCTCCTTTGACCTTTTTCCCCTTTTATCTCTCTATGATTCTTTCTTGCTTATTGTTTTGTCAGTTATATTCCTAAGTATGTTCTAATTCTCATTATTTAGATTTTTGAGATAGTATATAAAAATACAATGTATTTTTTGTATCAGTTCAGTTCAGTTCAGTTGCTCAGTCATGTCCGACTCTTTGAGACCCCATGAATCACAGCACGCCAGGCCTCCCTGCCCATCACCAACTCCCGGAGTTCACTCAGACTCACGTCCATCGAGTCACTGATGCCATCCAGCCATCTCATCCTCAGTCGTCCCCTTCTCCTCCTGCCCCTAATCCCTCCCAGCATCAGAATCTTTTCCAATGAGTCAACTTTTCACATGAGGTGGCCAAAGTACTGGAGTTTCAGCTTTAGCATCATTCCTTCCAAAGAAATCCCAGGGCTGGTCTCCTTCAGAATGGACTGGTTGGATCTTCTTGCAGTCCAAGCGACTCTCAAGAGTCTTCTCCAACACCACAGTTCAAAAGCATCAGTTCTTTGGGGCTCAGCCTTCTTCACAGTCCAACTCTCACATCCATACATGACCACAGGAAAAACCATAGCCTTGACTAGTCGGACCTTAGTTGGCAAAGTAATGTCTCTGCTTTTCAATATGCTCTCTAGGTTGGTCATAACTTTTCTTCCAAGGAGTAAGCGTCTTTTAATTTCATGGCTGCAGTCACCATCTGCAGTGATTTTGGAGCCCAAAAAAGTCTGACACTGTTTCTACTGTTTCCCCATTTATTTCCCATGAAGTGATGGGACTGGATGCCATGATCTTCGTTTTTTGTATACTAAGCATTTAATTCAACGACCTTAGTAAACTCATTTATTAATTGTAATAGTTTGTCTACAGATTCTCTGGGATTTTTCTGTGAATATAAACATGTGTTCTGGGAATTGCAATTGTTTCTCCCTTCCTAATTTAGTCTTATTTCTTTTTTGTGACTAGGACTGACCTTGGTAAAAAATGTTGACTAGCAATGGCAATAGGAAGCATCATTTTTATTTTTCCTGATCTAAGGGGAGAATTTTCAACATTCCCTCACTAAGTACTACATATGCTTTTATTTTTTGTAGGTAGTTTTTATTCTACTTTAAGAGATTCCCATTTATTACTAGTTTGGAACACAGCTGAATTCCATCATATATTTTGGCTGTATCTACTGAAATAAACAGACATTTCCCCTTTATTCTGTAGTAACTACACTGGTTTTCAAATATATAAATAAATTCAATTTCCTGGGAAATATACAACTTGGTCATACACAAGCACAATATACTTTCTGTGTATTAATGGGTTCAATTTGATAATATTTTACTTAGGATTTTCACAACTATATTCATAAGAGAAGTTGGCCTGTTATTCTCCTTTCTTGTAATGATACTTTTCAAGATTTCGGTTTGATTCTTTCAGACATCTGAAAGCACATGCATTCTAGAATCACCTTAATACCATTTATACTAAAGATAATCCCCAAATGGCTGGAGTTCCTGAGGTTACCAAGCTACATACTTCCTATCAGCCCTTACAACCCTCTGGATGTCAAGCCAAAACATGGATTTACCGGCCACCATGACTTGGGCAGGCCTTAGACTTCAATTTTGGTTTGCCTCAACCCTGGAAGTTTTTAAAAGTATTGCTTAGCTCTCAGGCTTCTAGTGGGCTTCCCTAGTGGATAAGGAATCCACCTGCAATGCGGGAGACTTGGGTTCGATCCCTGGGTTGGGAAGATCCCCTGGAGAAGGGAAAGGCTACCCTCTCCAGTATTCCAGCCTGGAGAATTCCATGGACTGTATAGTCCACGGGGTCGCAAAGAGTTGGACACGACTAGCGACTTTCACTTCTGAGCCTTCTGGCTGCCTTTTCCAGAATTTGCAAAGCTCCTCAAGATAAAGCAGCTCCAAAAACCATGTTTGCTACCATAGATTTCCCTCTTTTTGTAGGATTATGGCTTGGTAATTTTTCACTGCCTTAAGTCTCCAATGCCTTTAGATGACTTATAAAAAATATTTTGTTCAGCATTCCTAGTTGGCCTTAGCAAAAGGTTGACCCAGTTTCTTTGTAAGCCATCCCTGGAATCATATGTTCCTGGCTGCCTTTAAGTAATGCAGTGATTGTATAAAATAAGGCCTGAAATTCACAGGTGGCTACCAAAACACTCACTTCACAAAGAAAGAGCTGCTGGTCTGCATAATGCAAGGGATAGTAGATTAAAAGCAAAGTTTATAATACACCATCGATGATATGGCTGAATAAGACTTTAAGTTATCTGTTGAATAATTTTATTCAGGATAAAACAATTCTCTTAACAGAGAAACCAGGTTTTTTTAATCTCTGGAGAGGAATTAGGAAGTGTGTTTATAGTGCTTAGCAACAGTATTGAAAATTTTAGCATTTTTTTAAAATAGAAAAAAACTTAGATTGACACTTACATAGGTAAAATACAACTAAGATGGGGAACCATTAATAATTAATTTAGTGACATTAATATCATTAATCAACTACTTAACTAGTTTCACAGTCATGACTGAAATGTCCACCTAGTGGACACAGGCTCTCAACCCTTTATTTTGTAGAAAAAATAGTTAATGGCTCAGGCTCAGAGTGATAAGTCCTGTCCCCTACCTCACCCCCAGACTGGAGAGATGAGAAAATAAATATGGCAAATGCCCACATTCAACAACATGCCCTTTAGTTTGTAGTTAGTCTTACTCTTGCCTGGAAAATCCCATGGATGGAGGAACCTGGAAGGCTGCAGTCTATGGGGTCGCTAAGAGTCGGACACGACTGAGCAACTTCACTTTCGCTTTTCACTTTCATGCATTGGAGAAGGAAATGGCAACCCCCTCCAGTGTTCTTGCCTGGAGAATCCCAGGGACGGGAGCCTGGTGGGCTGCCATCTCTGGGGTCGCACAGAGCCGGAGACAATTGAAGAGACTTAGCAGCAGCAACAGCAGCAACCTTATTTTCACATCTTCAAACAGGTGATTCCTTTTCCTAAGATATTACCTAAAAAGAGGAGCCGACTAAGAGACTGTGCAAATGAAAAGTGCTAAAATCAGCTTCAAATAAATGGCTCTGGAAGAATTGCTTCCCAAGGATCTGTAATGCATGCCACTTCTCCTCCATTCCTGCAGAGGAGCAGAGGCAGGCTCTTGCTGAGTGATGAATATATTCACAGATAGAATCACCAAATCCTGAACGATCTGGAGACTGAAAATGGGGCTCTAAAATGTTATGAACAACACAAGAAATACTAAAGTAAAGCAAATAATATCTTGGAAGGGGGACATGCAACGAATGAATTCCCAATGTTACAGTGTGTTGTTGCGACAAAAATATTTGAATTTCCATACTGTTTAATGTAGTGAGATGAAAGAATCTGCTCCAAGCAGTGACCAAGAAAGAAAAGTCACATCTTAGATGGTAACTGGAGAACAGAGGCTTTGCTCTAATCTGTACATGTTTTACCATCAATGTCAGTGAATATTTATTGAGATCTCAGAAAGCATTTAGCCATGTCTGCTAACATGTGCAGTAAAAATTAGAGAGAAGTTGTAGGCCTTTCCCCCTAGGACATTCCATTCAGAAATACGCCTTTCCACAGGCAGATAACACTTTTATTTTCCCTTTCCCAACAGGGGGATCCTAAGCATCCACATCCCAAATGAGGATCGATGAACTTGAAATGTGTCTTTGTAGAAATGGAGAAGGAAGCCAGCACGACAACTGTATGCAAAAGTGTCCCCACTATAAGGAATCTAAGGAATCGTGAATTGTAGAAGAACTAGATGCAGCCAGGAATCATGAAATCAAATGTCAGGTGATGCAGGCCAGATCATCTCCATGTAAAGACAGGCTCTCCCCCTTTCTGCCAAAGTATGAGGCCTTCACCATTTCTCTTTGTTTTTATAGCCCCAGAAATTCAGAAAAATACTTCTCTTCTTTAAGAAAATCCACTGGCAAGTCTGATGATAAACACTAACCAGTCTTTGGTAGCAGGGGAGTACAGAGAACAGAATGGCCGGGGTGGATCCAAGTTTCGGGAAATCTAAAGCTTACACAATTGTGAAGGCCTCTTTACCAAAAAAAAAAAAAAAAAAAAACCACACAGAATGCAATGGTCAAAGGCCTTGGAGCAGCAGGGCTCTGGGGCTTGCATTTTCTTATCTTTGCAATATATGGGCCTCTTTTCTGTGTTGGTGAAGAGCCAACTCATTAGAAAAGACCCTGATGCTGGGAAAGATTGAGGGCAGGAGGAGAAGGGACAACAGAAGATGAGATGGTTGGATGGTATCACCCAACTCAGTGGACATGAACTTGGACAAACTCCGGGAGATAGTGAAGGACAGAGAAGGCTAGCATGCTACAATCCATGGGTCACAAAAAGCTGACACGACTGAGCAACTGAACAACAAATCTGTGTCTCAAGGACCTCTCCACAACCCCAGCTGACACTTATACTTAGGAAACCTGTTCAGAGTGGCGAGATCTTCTGGTATTGGAGGTGTATGGGAAATTTCCCCCATTTGAAAATATTAACAAAAAATTCAAGTTAATAAACTCTTCATAAGATTTGGCTTTTGCTCATCACTTTGGCACATCTGGCAAAGGGAGTCACTATGCAGTCATCAAGGTCAGGAAAGGTTATTGCCCAAAGGACTCCACTCACCTCTCAGCCGTTCCACCTGGTGGGAGCTGACTGAAACGCTTCAAGCTTAGAGGATGATTTGGGGCAAGTAGCTTGAGAAGAGGGTGAGAACATAAAGAAAACGTTGGAACACAGTGGCAGAAGGAGAAGACAGCTTGAACGTGGGAGGAGAAAGAAAAACTACTTCCAGACCTTGCTCTTTGGAAATAAATTGAATGATGACACCTCACACAGTGAGTTGATAGCTGGGGTACATGGAAAACTTTAGGGCAGCATTTCATAAAAATGTGGTCCACAGACCACCTGACCTAGACTACCTGGTGTGCTTGGCAGAAAGCAGTTGTCTGAGCCCAACCCCAGAAAGTACCTGTGAATCGCTGTCAGCGGGGCTCAAGAATGTCCACCTTTTTTACTTCCCTGGTTGTCCAATGGTTAAGACTCTATGCTTCCACTGCAGTGGGCACAGGTTCCATCCCTGGCTAGGGAACTAAGATCCTGCCTGCTGTGCAGCACAGCAAAAAAAAAAAAAAAAAAAAAAAAAAGAAAATGGGTATAAATAATGTTCAGGCTTCCCCGGTGACTCAGATGGTAAAACATCCACCTGCAATGCACGAGGCCTGGGTTCAACCCCTGGGACAGGAAGATCCCCGGGAGAAGGGAATGGCTACCCACTCCAGTATCCTTGCCTGGAGAATCCCATGGACAGAGGAGTTTGGTGGACTACTGTCCAGGGGGCTGCAAAGAGTCAGACATGACTGCATGACAAACACACACAAAGTAATGCTGACTTTAATCAGCACTGGGTGATTTGGGGGCAAAATGACATTTGAGAAACTGGAGAAACACTTTTTTTTTTTCCCCTTAATCTAGCCAAGTTCTGCCTAGGGGGTGGATGCATGGGAAGTTTCCAGTTACCAGAATTGACACTTCTGCAAAGTATCAGTAGGTCAGCTTCCAACCATTCACTGCCTTCTTTGTGGCCTGAGTACTTTGAGTTCTGACCCAGGATGGTGCTCCCAGCTGCCAAACAGAATGAGCCACTGACATTTTCAGAACTCAGTGTAAGCTAAACAAGCCACTCCCTGCAGATCTGACCCTCCGACTTCCTCCCCATCATCCTAGCTGACACATTACAACTATACTCAGCTATACTGTGTTGACACTTAGCAGATAAAGTGTCCTGAACACCCAATGTCTGCTTTAGATAAATTACAAAATGCTTACCACAGACAGTGTCAATCCCAGGGCCTTCTCAGTATCAACACCTTAATTAGATTAACTTTATAAGTCTTGTGTGAAAGGAGAGTTCCCAGGTGTATCTGTGTTACTATAAGCGTAAGTGTTTGTGGCAAAGAAACCAAGGAACCCCCCTTCTCGAAATATCTCAACTAATGCTGCCACGGGGCCTGAAAATGGAGTCTGTTTGTCTGCTCTTCCCTACTTAACATGAATAGTTTGATGTCATCTGTGTCTACACTGTTTTGCTCTATCAGAGTTTTAACTCCTTAAGAGTAGAGACTATATATATATATATATTTTTTTTTTTTTTTAAGAAGAAGTCAGTATCAATCAATTAGAAAAGAAGAGAACGTGTGTTAAGGCCTGCCTAGAAGCGCTTAAGGCTTCGCAGTGGTGCTAGTGGTAAAGAACTCACCTGCCAGTGCAGGAGACGTAAGAGACGCAGGTTCAGTCCCTGAGTTGAAAAGAGCCCCTGCAGGAGGACATAGCAACTCATTCCAGTATTCCTGCCTGGAGGATCTCCTGGACAGAGGAGCCTGGGGGCAGGGTCAGATGCAACTAAAGCTACTGAGCACGCCACACAAGAAGCACTTAAGATAACAAGAGAAAGGCCAAAATACACCCTGACAAAGGCAGACACAGGGAAGGAGACTGTCTGGCTTACTGAGGCTTTTTCAGTAATCTGAGCCGGAAACAAAGTCCCTGCATGAAGGGGCCCTGCTGTCTGGCACTGGCAGACTGCAGTCTTAAATATCTTATCCTACTCTTAGCATAGTTTGCTGTGCTCTCCTCACCAGCTGTGCTGTCTTTTCTCCGGACTCATCTATTAGCCCTTTCTGGTTAATGGGTATCTCTGTTCTTAGCTTTACTTCTAGGCTTCTGTACTCCTCTTTTTCCTTCTCCTTGGATAATTATAGAAGGAGTTTCCAGGCACCACCTCCTAGCTCAGCTTGCTCCCAATGGCCATCACTCTGTTCCCCGTCAAGAGCAACACACAGATGGAATGGGTAGGAAGCATTTAAAGGGAACTGGGAAGGGAACAGGGAGATGTGAAGGATATCTCATAGTTTAAGGTCCACCCCAACCACATGCATATCTCAGTTTCGGTATAATAAGAATGCCACATTACATTTGGATATAATTTTCATATTGCAAAAAATGACTGAGTTTGATGTCCTGTGTTTTGATTGGCATTTTGAATAAAGGATGCTCCAAGGTCATAGTTTTCAAAGTGGCCAAGAAGCTACTGGAGTGATGCCAGCTCTCTGTAGCAATTTGAACTCTTATGGACTGCTGGTAAACTGGTACTACCACTTTGGAAAACTGGCGGTCTCCCTCTGCATACCCTGGCAGTCTCCATGTGCATGACCCATCAATTCTACTCCTCAGTATACAACAAACAGAAATGAACACATATGTACATGAAAAGCCTGTACAAGGATGTTCTTAGCAATATCATTTATAATAGTCCAAAATTGGAAAACCACTCAACTTATCAAGAATAGCATAAATTAATAAGCTGAGGTCTATTCATACTTCAATCTCAAATACCTGAATCTCACAAACATGATTCTTGGACTAAGAGGCCAATCATAAAAACAGCACATATTATATATCCTTATTTACATAAAGTTTCAAAGGCAATGCTAATATGTTGCTAGATCAGAATAGTGGTGATCCGAGGGAGGGGCATACAGAGGGTTCTAAAGTGTTGGAAGTATCCTATTGGGGGACTTCCCTGCTGGTCCATTGGTTAAGAATCTGCCCTGCAATATAGGGGATGCAGGTTCAATCCCTGGTCAGAGAACTAAGATCCCACATGCCACAGAGCAACTAAGGCCACGCTGCAACTGAAGATCCTATGAAAATGCCCCAAGCTGCAACTAAGACCCAATTCATGTCAATGTATGGCAAAACCAATACAGTATTGTAAAGTAAAAAAAATAAAATTAAAAAAAGACCCAATGCAGCCAAATAAATAAATAATTTTTTAAGTTAAAAAAAAGTATCTTGTTTCTTGGCCTAAATGATGCTTAAATGGATGTGATCACTTTCAGAAACTTCATTAAGCTGTACACTTATACTCTTTGTGCTTGTCTACATGTTATTTTGTCTTATTGTGGGCTCCATAGACTGGGTGACTTAAATAAAGCCCATTTATTTTTCTAGAGATTGGGAAGTCCATGATAAGGCTTGGCAGATTTGGTATCTAATGAAAACTCACTTCCTAGTTCAGAAAGGGTGTCTTTTCACTATGTCCTTGAATGGTGAAAGAATTGCGAATGCTCCCTGGGGTCTCCTTTATAAAGGCACTAATGCCATTCATGATAGCATAAAACTGGTACAGTGGTAAAAGAACCCGCCTGCTAATGCAAGAGAGGCAGGTTCAATCCTTAGGTCAGGAAGATCCCCTGGAATGGAAAATGGCAACCCACCCCAGTATTCTTGCCTGGAAAATTCCATGGACATAGGAGCCTGGTGGGCCTGCAGTCCATGGAATCACAAAGAGTCAGACACAGCTGAGTGACTGAGCATGCATGCATGTGCTTGAAACCCAACATTAAAAACTAATGTCATTGTTTGACAGAAAAACCACAAAATTCTGTAAAGCAATTGTCCTTCAATTAAAAAATAAACAAAGTAGCAAAAAAAAAAAAAAAAAACAACCACTAAGATCATGGCATCCTGCCCCATCACTTCATGGCAAATAAGTGGGGGAAAAGTGGAAGCAGTGACAGATTTTATTTTCTTGAGCTCCAAAATCACTGTGAACAATGACTGCAACCATGATATTAAAAGACAACTTGCTCCTTGGAAAGAAAGCTATGACAAACCCAGACAGCATTTTAAAAAGCAAAGGCATCTCTTTTTCAACAAAAGTCTGTAGAGTCAAAGCTATGCTTTTTCCAGTAGTCATGTACAGATGTGAGAGCTGGACCAGAAAGAAGGCTGAGCGCTGAAGAATTGATGCTTTTGGACTGTGGTGCTGGAGAAGACTCTTGAGAGTCTCTTGGACAGTGAGGAGATCAAACCAGTCCATCCTAAAGGAAACCAACCCTGAATATTCATTGGAAGGACTGTTGCTGAAGTTGAAGCTCCAATACTTTGGCCACCTGATAGGAAGAGTCAACTCACTAGAAAAAAAACCTGGTGCTGGGAAAGACTGAAGGTAAAATGAGAAGCAGCAGCAGAGGAAGGGATGGTATTTAGATATCATCACCAACTCAACAGACATGAATTTGAGTAAACTCCAGGAGATAGTGAAGAACAGGGGAGTATGGCATACTGCAGTCCATGTGGTTGCAAAGAATCAGACATGATTTAGCTACTGTAAAGGACAATAATTCCCATTCACCAGGGCTCCACCCTCATGACCTAATTAACTCTGAAGGCCCCCACCTTCTAACACAATCAGATTGAGAACTAGTCTCAATAAATAAATGGCAGGCATGGACAGAGGCGGGGGGTACGGGGAGGGCAGGGAGAGGGGCAGAAACATTCAATCTTTAACATCATTAAATTAAACTTTATTAAAGAGAAAAATACCATTTTTCCAAAGTGACCTCCTTTGGCTCCCTAGAGGTAACTGATGGCTTTGGCAAATGGGGTGAGTGGAGACAAGGGGAGAGATCAGAGTAGGTTGCAGAGTGAGTGGAGAGTGCAAAGCTGGAGACAGAGTGTGTAGATAACTCATGAGAATAATGGGTAAGACTGGAAAACTAAGGCAGAAATCTGGACGGTCAAAGGATTGTGCCATGATTATTTGGTTTTGTTTTTTAAGGTGGGAGATTAAATTAGAATATTTGTTTGCTGACTCTTCCAGCTACATCACATTCCATACTAGAGAGAGGGCAGCCTTGAGGGTGGGGGAAAGGGAGGCAGCGAGGCAGTGAAGGGGGAGGAAGCACAGAAGACTCTGGGAAGAAAAGGAGACAGAGATTGGGGTGGGGGTGGCGGAGACGGGCGGAGGGGAATGCCTCTTCAGCAGCCTCAGAGCTTCACAGAGAAGCAGAGTCTGGTTGGAACAGCTTCTCTTGAGGGTTTTAGTTCCAATAACCTACTAAGTTTCCTTATCTTTTATTCCACAATAGTAGTTTTGCTCCAAGGTTATTTAAAGACAAAGCCAGAGGCCTGTGGCACAATTTTTTCAAACGACATTTGCCTTGGGGGTAAAAAAGTGATTGAAACCTCTAACTAACCCCACATCCACCCAATAAACTGAAATCAGAATCTCCGGGGATGAGGGAGGCCTGGGTATTTGTATTTTTTGACTCTAAAGATTATTCTAATACCCAGCCAGGTCTGAAAAACATGGGGTCAGGGGATAAATTTCATTTTGCTCTTTATCTTTTGTTGAGATGTCTACTCACAAGTTCTCTGATACTGAGAACCAGGGGCATTTTGCTGGTTATGAAGGCCCATTTGCTGGACTGTAAGGACTTGAGCATGTTAGTCACTCAGTTGTGTCCGACTCTCTGTGATCCCATGGACTGCAGCCTACCCTCCAGGATCCTCTGTCCATGGGCTTTTCCAGGCAAGAACACTAGAGTGGATTCCTGTTCCCTTCTCCAGTAAGGACAAGAAGGACATACCATTTCAGGCATTTTAAAATGGCAAAAGCAAGACTTCCCTGGTAGTCCTGTGCTTCCAAAGAGTATAATAAAATGAAATAAAATTTAGAGAGAAAAATAACATGGAAAAGCCAAGGATGTGCACATATGTGTGTGCTGCTGCTGGTTAGCCACTCAGTCGTGTCCAACTCTTTGCCACTCTATGGACTGTGGCCCACCAGGCTCCTCTGTCCATGAGATTTCCCAGGCAAGAATGGAGTGGGTGGCCATTCCCTTCTCCAGGGGATCTTTCCCACCCAGGGATCAAACCTGCATCTCCTCCTCGCAGGTGAATTCTTTACTCCTGAGCACCAGGGAAGCCCTGCAAATGTGCGAGGACACACATATTTACAACAATTATCCTGTGGCGATCCTTTCTGGTTTATTCATCAACACGGTCTCACCTACTCATCAGGGACCCTCAGTGGAGAATTCTTATTGTCAACGTCCCCATTTCACAGATGAGGACAGCGAGTCCCTGAGGGCAAATAAGAGCACCCCGCAGGGCTGCCCGGCTTGGGCCCTGCACAAGCGCTCCCCGGCAAAGGCACGGTGGAGTGAGAGGCAGCCTGCACACTGCTCTCACGTGCCTGCATGGGCAGAGTGTGACCGCTGTTGCAGAACTGGAGTTTTCCTAATTCACACAAAGGAGCTGAGGCGGGAATGCTAGAACCTGAGATTCCTTCCCTTCACTCTGCGCGATGACGTCTGCCATGGGGCCCCAGCCCTTGCGTGCCTCCTGGTGCCCGGCGCTGGAAGACGGGGGCTGGCGGGCACCCTGGCTAACAGGCTCTTCTGTGCCGCCCCCAGGCACGGTCAGGGTCAAAGAGCAGCCCGAGGCAGTCTCATCAGGTTGGGAGCACTAGTCTGAGAGTCAACGGCTCTGGGCATGCTTCCGGGGCACCCACTGAACCGGGAGACGGAACAACATGTTTACTTTCTCTGGGCTTCCATTTGTCCAGCTGCCTCACCTCTACATCTAACAATCTGCATGCTTTCAAACGTATTATTAGCTTCCTGGAACCATGTCCACTGAGCCCCAGGGCTTTATAAGAAGAAACCGTGAGGGAGTGACTGCCGATCCTACTTTAAGGAGACATTCAGACCTGTTAGAGAAATGCTTCGTCTCCACTTTGCTAAAATAAGAAATTCATCTGATTTCAGCATCCCTAGAGGTGAGATACATAGAATCTAAATAAAGGTTAAGCTCAAACTGACTGTGGTGTCTTTTTTCTTTATTTCTTTCCATTTTTAAAAAATTGTGGAAGTAAGCCAATCTAATGAAACCCAGAGTGTGGCATTTATAGTTTATGTATTCAGAGTTATGGAACATACACTTAAGAGTCGTGAAAATGGACTTTCCTTCTCCTCCTTCCTTTTTAACCACTTTGGGGCTGCAGCATGCCTGTTCCTGCCATGGTTTCTCTCTCTCTCATTCTACAGAGAGGCCCCAGTGTCGTCTCTGACATAATGTTCTTCCACAGCCACCCACAACGGGAAAAATCCATGAGCACAGGACTGCGCTGAGCCTCGGCTCCAGGGCTAGAGGGATTCTGTCCCTGAATCTCCTAAGAAGCAGCACGAGAGGGAGCAGAGAAAGATGTTGGCTTAAGACCACTTTCAGTGAAGGTGACTTTAAATGCTAGGATATGTAACCAGGTATCTCATCTTTCATGGAAAAACGAAGCAGCACAATGCAATCCTGTTTCCTGGAAGACTTTCTGATGGTGACTCAACACAACTATAACTGCACAGATGCATAGCACTTTAAAATAAAACTGTGTTTCTTTTGAATAAGCCTCTGAGCACTCTGACTTAAAAATGCCCATTTCTATTATGATGCTAATAATAGTCACCGAGTTAAAAGAAATGATTCCATAATGGCACATCCACTTCGGAAAGCAGTCTGGCTGCTCATCACAAGGTTCAACACAGAATTATCCCATGAAGCAGCAATTCCACTCTTAGGTATCTACCCCAAAGAAATGAAAATAAAATCCGCATTAACTTGTACACAGATGTTCACAGCAGCATTATTCATAATAGCCAAAAAAAAAAAACCACCAAATATTCATTAGCTAATGAATAGATAAATGAAATATGATGTATCTCTACAATGGAGCACTATTTAGCAATAAAGAGGGGTGGAGTACTAATACATGCTATAACATGAATGAACCTTGAAAACATTAAGCCAAGTAAAAGCAGCCACACAGGCAGGGGCATCTAAGATGGGACAGAGCCACCTGAGAACAGCCAGCCCAACGCCTGCCTCAGCGCAGATCCCGACTAAACCCAGGAACAGACATAAGGCTCCCCAGCCCCACGTCAATACCATATGAAAGAAGATCAAGTTGCATAATCAGGAGTCCTCTTTCCAAAACTGTGTGGTGGCTGAGACGTGTATCATGCCTGAATATTACAGGGGAAGATTACAAAGACTTTTCAAATGACAGGATATTGAGAATGAGGGAAAATAAAGAGACAAATATAGACCTAGAACTGCACACCTCGGGGCTGGACAAGAAAGATGCTATTAGCAGGAACACAAAGTGATCACAGTTCTGTGCAGAAGCCAGGAGTGACATTACTATGGAATAAGATTGGTTTGGGGGTGCTTCAGGACATTCAGGCAGTGG
Source organism: Oryx dammah (assembly GCF_014754425.2). Classification (NCBI taxonomy): domain Eukaryota; kingdom Metazoa; phylum Chordata; class Mammalia; order Artiodactyla; family Bovidae; genus Oryx; species Oryx dammah. The sequence continues at coordinate 26,227,926 of NW_024070185.1, forward strand.
CCCGTAGCAGGCAGACATGCAAGAGTGAAGGCAGAGCTAAAGGCTGGAATCCAGTTGTTGTAGGGTAATCATTCATTTATTTATTTCTCCAGCCATTCACCTGCTCAGCCACTCACTGAATGAATATTGAGTCCTAAGCATAAGTACGGAGAAGGCGATGGCACCCCACTCCAGTACTCTTGCTTGGAAAATCCCATGGATGGAGGAGCCTGGTAGACTGCAGTCCATGGGGTTTCGAAGAGTTGGACACAACTGAGCGACTTCACTTTCACTTTTCACTTTCACGCTTTGGAGAAGGAAATGGCAACCCATTCCAGCGTTCTTGCCTGGAGAATCCCAGGGACAGGGGAGCCTGGTGGGCTGCCGTCTATGGGGTTGCACAGAGTCAGACATGACTGAAGCGACTTAGCAGCAGCAGCAGCAGCAAGCATAAGTATGGAAGATTCTGAAAGAGATGGTAGTACCAGACCACCTGACCTGCCTCTTGAGAAACCTGTATGCAGGTCAGGAAGCAACAGTTAGAACTGGACACAGAACAACAGACTGGTTCCAAATAGGAAAAGGAGTATGTCAAGGCTGTATATTGTCACCCTGCTTATTTAACTTCTATGCAGACTACATCATAGAAACACTGGGCTGGAAGAAGCACAAGCTGGAATCAAGATTGCTGAGAGAAATATCAATAACCTCAGATATGCAGATGACACCACCCTTATGGCAGAAAGTGAAGAGGAACTAAAAAGCCTCTTGATGAAAGTGAAAGAAGAGAGTGAAAAAGTTGGCTTAAAGGTCAACATTTGGAAAACTAAGATCATGGCATCTGGTCCCATCACTTCATGGGAAATAGATGGGGAAACAGTGGAAACAGTGTCAGACTTTATTTTGGGGGGCTCTAAAATCACTGCAGATGGTGATTGCAGCCATGAAATTAAAAGACGTTTACTCCTTGGAAGGAAAGTTATGACCAACTTAGATAGCATATTGAAAAGCAGAGACATTCCTTTGCCAACAAAGGTCCATCTAGTCAAGGCTATGATTTTTCTAGTGGTCATGTATGGATGTGAAAGGTGGACTATGAAGAAAGCTGAGCGCTAAAGAATTGATGCTTTTGAACCGTGGTGTTGGAGAAGATTCTTGAGAGTCTCTTGGACTGCAAGGAGATCCAACCAGTCCATCCTAAAGGAGATCAGTCCTGGGTGTTTATTGGAAGGACTGATGTTGAAGCTGAAATTCCAGTACTTTGGCCACCTGATGCGAAGAGCTAACTTATTGAAAAAGACCCTGATGCTGGGAGGGATTGGGGGCAGGAGGAGAAGGGGACAGCAGAGGATGAGATGGCTGGATGGCATCACCAACTCAATGGACAGTGAGTTTGGGTGAACTCCGGGAGTTGGTGATGGACAGGGAGGCCTGGCGTGCTGCGATTCATGAGATCACAAAGAGATGGATACGACTGATCGACTGAACTGAACTGAAGCATAAGGATCATGCAAGTTCTGGGGAGATGGGTGTAAGGACAACACAGCTCTGCCCTCTGGGGTCTTACAGCCTCATGGTCCAAGAAGGTCACAGCAGTCTTTGCACCCAGAGGCCCCATTGCCCCTGGTCACAGTGGTGGTGGTGGTGGTGGTTTAGTCCCCAAGATGTGTCCAACTCTTGTGACCCCATGGACGGTAGCCTGCCAGGCTCCTCTGCACATGGGATTCTCCAGGCAACAATACTGGAGTGGGTTTCCATTTTCTTCTCCACTGGTCATAGTAATAGCATCTTATTTTATATAAGACCTTAGAAAATTCGGCTTCCCTGGTGGCTCAGATAGTAAAGAACCTGCCAGCAATGCAGGAGACCTGGGTTCGACCCCTGGGTTGGGAAGACCCCCTGCAGAGGGAATGGCTAACCCACTGCAATATTCCTGCCTGGAGATTCCCATGGACAGAGGAGTCTGGTGGGCTATGGTCCACGGTGTCACAAAGAGTCAGACATGACTGAACGACTAAGCACAGCACAGTCAGAGTTCAGAGTGCTGACTGGTACATTCTGAGATCTCAACAAATAAGCAAAAAAATGACCCCATCCTTTACAGATGAAACACTGAAGGCTTCGGAGACTTGGTCCAGATTTCTCGGTGGGTGGCAGAGCTGGACTAGTGTCCAGATCTTCTGATGTCATGTCTGATCTCATCCTATGGCTCCTTGAAAACCAAACATTAGAAAAAGAAGGGACTTCCTTGTGGTCTGGTGGTTAGGATGCTGCACTTCCAGTGCAGAGGGCACGAGTTTGATCCCTGGTCAGGGGACTAAGAGCCCACATATTGCACAGTGTGGTAAAAAGTATATATGGGGGGGAAGAAAGAAAGAAAAACGAAAAACCTGGTGCCTCAGACAGTGAAAGAATCCACCTGCAAGGCAGAAGACCCGGGTTTGATCTCTGGGTCGGGAAGATGCCCTGGAGAAGGGCATGGCAACCCACTCCAGTATTCTTGCCTGGAGAATCCCATGGACAGAGGAGCCTGGCGGGCGACAGTCCGTGCAGTTGCAGAGTTGAACAGGACTGAGCAACATCACTTTCACTTTCACAGCCAGGGCTGCCTCGAAATACAGGCAGGTAACTTGTTAGGAAGCACAAGGAAGGTGGCAGCAGCATTTGCCAGCATGTCATCACTGTGACACTTGGACAAGGCTGTCTTGGCAGGAGCGAGGGAACCAGGTCACCTGGATGCACTTGGCAATGCAGTTGCTCTGGCCCAGCGTGCACCCCTGGAGGGGGGCTCTGGACAGCTGATTGGTCGTTTAACTTCCACGATTCTGCAGAGCTGGCTCGACAGGAATCTATTACCAAATAACTCAGAACAATGGCGTAGACACCGTGCGCTGGCCTGTCTTTAGCATTCTCCTCCCAATCCCTGTTCTGGCCAACGGGATATAAGTGGAAGTCAGCTATGGGGACCCCAGAAAAGCACTAGGACTTGGGATGCAAGTTCTGCCTGCTCACCCTTTGCCCTTCTCTCCCTGGAATCTTACAACCATGAAGAAAAAGCCAGAACTATTACAGCACCTGCCCCTGCTACCACAGAACCACTGGACCAAGGCCAGCAGCCAAGCACTTGAGATTGTCTTCTATGTGAGAAAATAAACCCCTGCTGTTTCAAACCACCACAGACAAATTCTCCTACCATAGAAGGTGTTCTTGATTGATATCATGTGTGATGTTTGGAAACAGACATGTTCAAGTTCTGAGCACCAAAGGATTGATACTTTTGAACTGTGGTGTTGGAGAAGACTCTTGAGAGTCCCTTGGACTACAAGGAGATCAAACCAGTCCATCATAAAGGAAATCAGTCCTGAATATTTATTGGAAGGACTGATGCTGAAGCTAAAGTTCCACTACTTTGGCCAACTGATGCGAAGAACTGACTCATTGGAAAAGACCCTGATGCTGGGAAAGACTGAAGGCAGGAGGAGAAGGGGACGACAGAGGATGAGATGGTTGGATGGCATCATCGATTGAATGGAAATGAGTTTGAGCAAACTCCGGGAGATAGTGATGGACAAGGAGGCCTGGTGTGCTGCAGTCTATGGGGTTGCAAAGAGTCAGACATGACTTAGCCACTGAACAACAACATCTACTTATGGAATAATCTATAAAGTCTATTAAATTACTCTAAGTATATTAGATAGGAGTACTCTGTATTAGTACTTTACACATGAAGAAACCCTCAAGGTTCAAAAAATCTTAATTTGCACAAACTCCTACGGCTATCAAGGAATAGAGTGAAAGTGAAAATCTGAGAGATCTACTTCAGAGCACGTGTTCTATAAAAGGAGATATACTAATCACTGAGATTGAGCTAAAATAGCAAAGGACATAACAACATGAATCTTTCTGTGCTAAACAGCAGATTAGAATTAGAAAGAGGGAAACTAGAAACAATATACCAGAGAATATGATGAACCTAAGATTGTGTTTAAAAATCCTATCAAGAAAAAATCAAGACAATAGATTTCAATAGGATAATTACAAGCCTGGAATTCAAAAGATTCCCTGAATCTGATACATGTTTAGTGGAGTAGAAACGTTACTATCTTGAATACTTGGTAAGTTTCCGAGCATGTCTAGAACCCTTTTTATTGGTTTAGATCCCATGCTAAATAGTCCAAATCCCATGCTAAAAAGATCATGACATAGACGTGATTCTTCTCTTGAGATGTCAATTTCTAGTAGAGGATACAAAAGTTAAAAAAAAAAAAAGATTCTGTAACTAGGGAGTGGAATTAAAATAATTTAAGCCAAAAAACCCCTTTATAAATTTAAAATAAGAATTACATATTTCACTGTAAAAAATAAATTTTTTGTACCAAGAAATTATATGCAAATTATTTACTCAAATTATTTCAAATCCAGTTGCATATGTGTGCTGTTGCTCAGTCGTGTCTAACTCTTTGCAACCACATGGACTGCAGCGCACCAGGCTCCTCTGTCCGTGGAATTTTCCAGGCAAGAATCCTGGATGGTTTGTCATTTCCTCCTCCAGGGGATCTTCCTGACCCAGGGACTGAACCTGTTTCTCCTCCATCTCCTGCACTGGCAGGCAGATTCTTCTAGTGCCACTGGGAACTGAAATTCAAATCATATTTTCATTTGCAGAAGGCAACTGCATTTCTCATTTTGAGAGTATCTTTGCATACATAATAGTAAAGAGTGTGGACTCTGGTATCAGACTGCCTGGGTTCAAATCCCAGTTATAATAATTAGTAGGTGGTGTGTTCTTGGCTAAGTTATCTAACATTTCTGTACCCCAGGCTCCCCTCCTGTAGAATGGAGTAATTATGGTAACTTACCCCATAGGATCATTATGAAGATTAAAGGAATTTTGAACAGTAGCTGATTCCAGGGAAGCACTATATCAAGTCCCATTAAATAATAGCTATTTTCCAGGATAAACCTGCAGTTTATGCTTATTTCCTAACACATCTCAGATACTCGAGAGGTTCTTTTTCTCCTGTCTATAAAAACAAGGCAGCAGCTTTCCAAAGGTCTGAGACTAGGTATTCTATTTCTGGCTGAGTTTATTTTCCTGCCTTAGGTGCCCAGAGTCTAAAGGAATACCAGGAGCTACTGACTGAATTGAGGCACTTGAGAAAATATGAAAAAAAGAAAACACAAACGAACCAACCCCAGGGGCTTCCTAGTGACAGGGAAGCCAGAGGGGGGCGCCACTCTCTATCTTGCCAGAGCAACTCTGCTCAGGGGCCAAGGGGGATCTTGCACCTGGTCCAACCCTGAGGAAGGCAAGCTCTGGGCTCAGCTGGCTCTCCATCCGTTTCCAAGCCACAGGCAGCTCCCGGTCTCCTCATCGCTCCTCTCCTTGGGGCCTTTGTGCCCTTGCCCCAGTCATCAGGCAGAAGCCCACCACGTCGTCCCTGCGCTCCCCCTGGGGAAGCACTCTGTGGTTACGCTGGTCAGCACCATCACCCTTGTTCCAGGGGACAGGCTGAACATATCCCTCACACCTCTCAAACTGGAACGACAGGAACATGGAGATAAGCAAAGACAGTGGGTGATTCTACCATGAAAATGAGACAAAATGGTAAAAGACGATCATAAAAAAGGCCTTCCTAGTGTTGAGTCTAAGAAATAAAAAGGCACACAATTTACTTTGCAAAGTCCTATCAACTGTCAAGATAACAAATAAATTCTCAAAATGAATCAGACCTGACTGACTTAAGGACCAAAAGAATAACATTTTGGACCATGTATTTCTGTATAATACCTGTTGAACAACAGAACCTATTAGAGAAATTCATTTTCTCAGTGGAGACATAGCAAGCCATTATTTAATTTGATTGTTGTTGTTCAGCCGCTATGTATATATATTGCTGTTGTTCAGTCCGTTAGACCTGTCTGACTTTGCGACCCCATGGACTGCTGCATGCTAAGCTCCTCTGTCCTTCAGTATCTTCTGGAGTTTGCTCAAATTTCTATCTATTGAGTAAATGATGCCATCCAACCATCTCATCCTCTGTCGTCCCCTTCTCCTCCTGCCTTTAATCTTTCCCAGCATCAGGGTCTTTTCCAAAGAGTTGGCCCTTTGCATCAGGGGGCCAAAACATGGAGTTTCAGCTTCAGCATCAGTCCTTCCAATGAATATTCAGAGTTGATTTCCTTTAGGATTGACTGGTTTGACCTCCTTGCAGTCCAAGGGGATTTCAAGAGTCTTTTCCAGCACTACAATTCGTAAGCATCAGTTCTTTGGTGTTCAGCCTTCTTTGTGGTCCAACTAGGGACTTCCCTGGTGGCTCAGACGGTAAAGCGTCTGCCTACAATGCGGGTTGGGAAGATCTCCTGGAAAAGGAAATGTCAACCCACTCCAGTATTCTTGCCTGGAAAATCCCATGGACGGAGGAGCCTGGTAGACTACAGTCCATGGGGTCGCTCACGACTGAGCGACTTCATTTTCGCTTTCAGTTTTTCTTGATTTAAGTTTGGTGAGAGCAAAGTTGCATGTGTTGTGTTATACTACCACTTCGTGTCCATTGTCATTATTGCAAGAGGTAGAGTGGAAGAGAGCAAAACTTGCATTTGCTGTGTTATACTGCCCCCTGGTGTCCATTGCCATTATTGCAAGTATATATATATATACTGCTAAGTAGACACCACCCTTATGGCAGAAAGTGAAAAGGAGCTAAAAAGCCTCTTGATGAAAGTAAAAGAGGAGAGCGAAAAAGCTGGCTTAAAGCTCAACATTCAGAAAACGAAGATCATAGCATCTGGTCCCATCACTTCATGGGAAATAGATGGGGAAACAGTAGAAACAGTGTCAGACTTTATTTTGGGGGGCTCCAAAATCACTGCAGATGGTGACTGCAGCCATGAAATTAAAAGACGCTTACTCCTTGGAAGAAAAGTTATGACCAACCTAGATAGTATATTCAAAAACAGAGACATTACTTTGCCGACTAAGGTCCGTCTAGTCAAGGCTATGGTTTTTCCTGTGGTTATGTATGGATGTGAGAGTTGGACTGTGAAGAAGGCTGAGCGCTGAAGAATTGATGCTTTTGAACTGTGGTGTTGAGTCCCTTGGACTGCAAGGAGATCCAACCAGTCCATTCTGAAGGAGATCAGCCCTGGGATTTCTTTGGAAGGAATGATGCTAAAGCTGAAGCTCCAGTACTTTGGCCACCTCATGCGAAGAGTTGACTCATTGGAAAAGACCCTGATGCTGGGAGGGATTGGAGGCAGGAGGAGAAGGGGATGACTGAGGATGAGATGGCTGGATGGCATCACTGACTCGATGGATGTGAGTCTGAGTGAACTCCGGGAGTTGGTGATGGACAGGGAGGCCTGGCGTGCTGCGATGCATAGGATCGCAAAGAGTCGGACATGACTGAGCGACTGAACTGAATTGAACTGAAGTTACATATTGGAGAAGGTAATGGCACCCCACTCCAGTACTATTGCCTGGAAACTCCTCCCCCGGAGGAGCCTGGAAGGCTGCAGTCCATGGGGTCGCTAAGAGTTGGGCACGAGTGAGTGACTTCACTTCTCGCTTTTCACTTCCATGCATTGGAGATGGAAATAGCAACCCACTCCAGTGTTTTTGCCTGGAGAATCCCAGAGACAGAGGAGCCTAGTGGGCTGCCATCTATGGGGTCGCACAGAGTCGGACATGACTGAAGCGACTTAGCAGTAGCAAGTTGCACATATATATGTATATGCTGCTGCTGCTAAATCGCTTCAGTCGTGTCCGACTCTGGGCAACCCCACAGACGGCCTCCTACCAGGCTCCCCCGTCCCTGGGATACTCCAGGCAAGAACACTGGAGTGAGCTGCCATCTCCTTCTCCAGGGGGGCTTCCTGACCCAGGGATCAGACCTGGTCTCCCGCATATTCTTTCCCTGCTGAGGCACCAGGGAAGCATGTCATATACATATACACATATATATACACACACATGTTCAGTAGCTCAGTCAAGTCTGATTCTTCGAGACCCGATGTACTGCAGCACACTTTAAATTTCATAGCTGCAGTCACCACCTGCAGTGATTTTGGAGCCCAAGAAATAAAATCTGTCACTGTTTCCATTGTTTCCCCATCTATTTGCCATGAAGTGATGGGACGGGATGCCATGATCTTAGTTTTTTGAATGTTGAGTTTTTAGCCAACTTTTTCACTTTGCTCTTTCACCTTCATCAAGAGGCTCTTTAGTTGGTCAGTGAAGAGGTGACTCATTAGAAAAGACCCTGATGCTGGGAAGGATTGAAGGTAGAAGAAGGGGATGACAGAGGACGAGACGGTTAGATGACATCACCGACTCAATGGACATGAGTTTGAGCAAGCTCTGAGAGATGGTGAAGGACAGGGAAGCCTGGCCTGTTGCAGTCCACTGGATGGCAAAGAGTCGGTCACAACTGAGTGACTCAACAACAACAACAATACCATATAAAGTCTATAACATTAAAAAAGAACATAATCATTCTAATTTGGAATGAGACTATTTTAACAGCAATAATAGGTTTTTTTTTTTAAAAAAAAACATGAATTACTCTTAGAAAACACGCATCTAAAGCTTGTCATTATCTACATGTTAACAGTCATCACTGTTTGACTGAGTTACGGTGAACCCCAACAGAAACACATATAGAACAGAACAACCTGGGTTATTACAGGTTGCACTGGTGGGGGCTCTCACAATGGGGTGCCTAGGGCTCTGAAAAGACTTATTATATGATTTAAAGTTCAAGGAAGCAGGGCTTTGTCCTGGATTGGATGCTTCCATTTGTATGGTATGCACGTTTATATAAATGAATATTGATGTATACTTAAAATCTTTGTTTATTCATTTATTTATTTTTGACTGCTGCGTCTTCAGTGCTGCTCGGGCTTTCCTCTAGGTGTGGCAAGTGGGGGCGACTCTCCAGCTCCGGAGCGTGGGCTTCTCATTGCAGTGGCTTCTTATGTTACAGAGCACCAGCTCCAAGGCTCACGGGCTCCCAAGGCTGAGGCTCCCCGGCTCTAGAGCACAGGCTCAACAGTTGGTCACACAGGCTTAGTCACTCTGCTGCGTGTGGGATCTTCCCTGATCAGGGATCAAATTGGTGTCCCTTGCACTGCAAGAATCCTTAACCACTGAACCATCAGGGAAGCCCCAGTCTCGATGCATTTTTATTAATGAAAGTCCACAGTTCATTCATACTTTCTTAGTTTTAGTCTAATGTCCTAAAAAAGTCTAATTCCTTTTCCTGTTTCCAGGAGGTCAATCACATTACATTTAGTTCTCATGTTTCCTCAGGCTACCCCTAGGTATGAAAATTTCTTAAGACTTTCCTAGTTATTGATGAACCTTGACAGCTTTGAGGAATACTGGTCAAGCATTTTATAGATCCCACCGGAACCTGTCTGATATCTATTTCAAGACTGAACTGAGAGGATGAGTTGGGAGAGAAAAGCCACAGAGGTGAAGTGCCATTTCATCACATCATGTCAAGGGTACATACTCTGTCTGTACTAAGGAGATTTGTCACTGCTTGTACTGATCTTGAATCTTGAAGTAGAGCTTATCAGACTTTGCCCCTCTGAAGTTACCATGCACCTACATACCGTCCTTTGGGAGGAAGTCCCTAGAGCAGCCGACACAGAAGAAGCAGGGATTCATGCTCCCCTCCCTGAGGCAGGGGACCTACATAAATTATTTGGATTTCTTCTGTACAGCAGGTTAATCTGCTCTCCCCCATTAAAAGAACTGAATTACTTTTTCAAGCCAATATGGACTCACTTAGTTTACAATGTTCGGTGATAATCCAACACTACCCTTTATTTTGTTGATCCAATTATTCCAGCCATTGGGAAATCTTCCAGTTGGCTCCTGAGTCCCTCTAACAAAATTCTTCCATGTGGGTTTTCTTGTCTGGTTTTTCCTCGAGCACTTCCATCCTTTCTAGCATTAACAAGATGCTCCAAGTTCATCTTTCCTGCCTTTGTTCGAGAATCAGTCCTTTCTCCACTTAGCCCAACTTCCTTATATTAGAGATCAAGATCCAGCACACAAGTAAAGTGTGCTTGTTGCTCCTGGGGTGTTTTCCTTCTAGCCTTTCTCAGCTGAGAGCTAGTAAACAGGTGTGTGTGTACTAACCAGGTATACATACATGTTCTGTAAGCATTTCTATAAGGAAGTATCTGTATCTATATTAAGCTAAATATGAATCCATGTTCATGTCTCCAACTCTAATTCTTGACCACATGGATCCTAACCTCCTCTCATTGACCAGTCAGTTTCTGTCCCAACAGGAAGAAACCTGGCTCTCACCATTCCTCATCCATTTCCTAAAATCTTCAGTTCCAATGTACATGTATACTGGTATCCGAATTGTTAACATGTACACCCATGGGAAACAACTTTATCCACTAAGAGTACAATGAGAGCTTATATTTCAAGGATATACTTAAGTCTTGGATAGCATAGTCTGCTTGGAAATTTTTAGCTTTTTTTTTTTTTTTTTAATATGAACTACTAGCAAATGTAATTGGGCTTTCCTGGTGGCTTGGTTGGTAAAGAATCCACCTGCAATGTGGGAAACCTGGGTTCGATCCCTGGGTTGGGAAGATCCCCTGGAGGAGGGCATGGCAACTCACTCCAGTATTCTTGCCGGAGAATCCCATGGACAGAGGAGCCTGGTGGGCTACAGTCCATGGGATTGCAAAGAGATGGACACCACTGAGCACCTAAGCACAGTACAGCAAATATAACTAAATCAAAGACTAAGAGGCGTCCCTAGCAAGGTAGTGCAGGGTATAGGAGTTTGGACAACAGAGGCAAGCAACCATGGGCTTTTTTTTTTTTTTTCTATAGGCAAGTAAAAGAAGGTGGGTAAATCTGGGGCATCACACACAGCAAGGGGCTGTGATGTGTGAATGGAAAAGCAACATGATTTCATAAGAGGTTAGGTGACAAGATGAAAAGTGGTGAGCATTTGTGGTCAATAGAAGAGTATGTAAAACATAGAACTTATTAAAGTTAGTGGAGACTGCAGAAACAAACTGCGGTTTTCACGTTTTCCCATTACTGTTATATCTTTGAGAAGGTACATATGACTTAGCTGTTGGAGCCGATGAAAGACTTGAGTCTTCACTGGGTCTCTAATGGTTCACATGAGTCAGTATTCTATGTCCACATCTTTTGTGAACAAAGGGGAAAAGATGCTTGTGATCTAGAAGCCTGGAAAAATCCTTCGGCACACAATTACTATATCAGTCTTTGTGTTTATGCAGGAGTATGCTTCTTTTGGGCTTCCTTAGTGGCTCAGATGGTAAAGAATCTGCTTGCAATCCAAGAGACATGGGTTCGATCCTTGGGTCAGGAAGATCCCTGGAGAAGGGAATGGCTACCCGCTTCAGTATTCTTGCCTGGAGAATTCCATGGACTGGGGAGCCTGGGAGGCTACGGTCCACGGGATCGCAAAGTGTCAGACACGACTGAGCGACTAACACAACAACATGCTTCTTTTAACCTGAATGTATTCAATAACTGAGATGTTTGTCTTAGCATATTCAACTTAAGTACATTCCTCCAAAGAAGATTAAACTCTCTTTATAACTTGTCAGTTTTTGCATACTAAGTCAGGTAAGAAGTTTTGCATAACAATTACTTAATTAAAATTTGGAGAATCTATGACAAACCTAATTATGCTTAGTGCCCATTACTGATCCATGAGAACATACATCATATAATTTTGACTGTTAGGAAGAGGAGCATTATGTAATTATCCAAAGACACTTTTATATTTTGTTATTCTATTGCCATTTTAAGAGATATGAGTTATGTTTAGTAATTTGTGCTTCATACCTTTTAAAAATTTTATTTAGGAACTGTTCAGATTTTCAATGAACTTAATCATTTTTCTATGATCTTAATGTCACTGAAGGATCTGAAAACTACAATTTAACCAGTATTATATTTTTGATTTGGAGCACTGTAAACTCTCATGAGGTTAAACCTTGAAAAAGATATTAATTATTATCATTGTTTACTTGAGTATAATAATATATATAATATTTCATTTTAAGCAAGCCTTGGAAACAATGTTAGTTTACTCAATTCATAAAACCATGGTAGGAAATTTTTAATTATGAGAAATTTAACCCTGATTTTGAACAAATCAAAATATTTTGCTAACATTATTTCCATATGATAAGCTAAGTGTTAAAAACTCTGATCATGTTTCAAAGTTCCTCTTTTATTTTGAAATTAAAACCTTTTTTACTACCTTGTAGTTATAAAATCAGAATACTGATTAATCAGATACTTCCCAATACTCATTAATAGAAACACAATTTAATAACTTTTTTCTATTTTTTTCTTTTAGAAAATTCTTACTGTTTATCTGAACTATATAGCCCCACAGTACATGAAAAATGATTTTTTGATCAATTCTTTGGAAAATTTTTGAAACATAATTTTTTATGTCAGTTGACCTTTATAAGAAAGGAGGAAAGAAGAAAAAGAAAATGACATACACCTGGATTTTTCAAACTTGGGCCCTAGATAATATTATCAAGTCACACAGTTGAAAAAAAAAAAAATCCATCATTGATTAACCCTGAAAGTACAGAAGCAAAGAAGAGGAAAACTTCTGATGCCCTATGTTGAATAAAATGATCTCTTTTAGATGAGCAAGGCAATATTCTCATGAAAGTTTCTTTTTTGTTGTTTTTTTTCTTTTCAAATAAACAATTTTGTTCATGTCAAAACCTCCCCCAAATGATCACTGCAATTCCAAACTGTCCCTGGTGAAATTTTGCCAGTGATGAGAAAACACGATGAAGGAGGCAGATGTCAGGCTGGAAGAAGGGCCACCGCAGACTGAGACAATTCCATGAGGGCTGAGTGAGCTGATCTATAAAAGATAGTGCTGCGTACCTCTGAGCCTCTGCAACCGGCGAAAGCCCAAGAATCGCTGATCAGGGACTGATAACGGGCACATTAAACTGAACAAAGTTGAGCTCAAGAACATGAAGATGGAGGAAGAAGCCCTTATGAGGTTTTGATTGGTGACCAGAGACAAAGTTCGTTCAAGAAACACCGGCCCTAGGAGACCTTCTGAACTTCTCATCCCCAGGGCTGGTGCAAACAAAGTCATCAGACCCAGTCCATCTTGTACTTATGTACTTTTTCTCTTGTTAATGAACAATGTTCAAGTCACCCAACACAAGTGGACAGACACTCAAGACATGCAGACAGGCTGTAGAGTCCTATGTTAGAAAGTTAGAAAATAATTGTATCAAGGGACAAGATAACTCCAATCAGATAACCACAAAAAAAATTCCAAGGAATACAAAATAAGGCTTTAACAAAATATCAGAGCTCCATTCAGTGTGGATTTCTTTCTCAGGCAAAGGGCAGGTAGAGAACAGATAGAGAAAAGGGATCTCAAATGCACACTCAATTCCTGCTTTGCACGCAAGCTGGGGTGTGTGTTTGAGGGTATTTCTGGGTAAGAGTAACATTCGAATCATTAAAAAAAGAGTAAAGCAGATTTTTCTCCCTAACATGATTGGGCCTTATCCCATGAATGGAAGACCCGAATGGAATAAAAAGGGCGAGTGAGACAAACTCCTCCTGCCTGACTACCTTGATCTGGAACATCAGGGTCCTGCCTTCCAACCAGGACACAAACATGAGCACTGCTGGGATCTCTGGGAAAGACATCTTCAAGTACTGTAGTCTATAAGTACAAGATGAACTGGGGCTTCCCAGACAGTCATAGTGGTAAAGAATCCAACTCCCAATGCAGGAGACATAAGAGAAGCAGGTTTGATCCCTAGGTTGGGAAGATCCCTGGAAAAGGAAACGGCTACCCATTCTAGTAGTATTCGTGTCTGGAAAATCCCATGGACAGAGGAGCCTGGTAGACTACCATCGGTAGGGTCACAGTCGGACACCACCGAAGCAACTTAACACACATGCACAAGAGGGACTAGGTCTGATAACTCTTTGCTGGAGCCAGCCCTGGGGCTGAAAAGTTCAGATGTAAAAAAAAAAAAAAAAAGATTGGACATCACACCACCAGCTCTCCCAGTTCTCAAGCTTTCAGACATGGACCTGAAACTAAACCATCAGCTCTCGTAAGTCTCCAGCTTACTGCTGCTGCTGCTGCTGCTGCTGCTGCTGCTGCTGCTAAGTGGCTTCAGTCGTGTCTGACTCTGTGCACCCGCATAGATGGCAGCCCACTAGGCTCCCCCGTCCCTGGGACTCTCCAGGCAAGAACACTGGAGTGGGTTGCCATTTCCTTCTCCAATGCATGAAAGTGAAAAGTGAAAGTGAAGTCGCTCAGTCGTGTCCGATTCTTAGTGACCCCACGGACTGTAGCTCATCAGGCTCCTCCATCCATGGCATTTTCCAGGCAAGAGTACTGGAGTGGTTGTATTGCAATTGCAATACACTTTTGTATACTGTAATACACTTGCAATTCTCAGCCTCCATAATCTTGTGAGCTAATTATTAATAATAAATTTTTTTATCTCTATGAATCATTCTGTAAATGATTATACACTAATTATTCTCACGCATACACACACACACACGCACACACACACACACACATATCCTATTGGTTTTGTTTCTCTGGAGAAAGCTGACTAATCCAAATATCAAAGTACAATGAGCTGGTGTAAGTCATACACAGAAAGTCAGTTTACAAATAACCACTTCCTGAAACTTTCGTATTTTAAGAAACTTTCCACAGACTTGAAATAAGAGTAAAGGGATCTTTTCAAAAGGAAAAGCAAAGGACTTCATAATGAAAACTGTTCTTAATGTTCTTGGACCAAATAAATTTCTACAGATCGTCAGGGGTCAACCATGTGATGGAGGAACATGTTCAATTAATGAGTGCTCCCGAGTGCAAGATTTAATTGATTCTCTGGCATAGGCCCAAGCTTCTTTACAGGGTCCCCAAGACACCAGATATTCCAGTTTCTGAAATATAAATGTAAAATTTCTGGAAGTTTCAAAGATACTAAGCAAATGCAACACAGGAAGATTGTGAGAGGCCCAATATTCACTCAGAACACTCTACTGTTAAACAACAACTGAAAGCAAACAATCCAGAAAATCATCCTCAGATTCATTTTCCATTGTGAAAAGTTAACATAGAATATATGCAGGTTTATTTTTATTTACTAACGTGCTTTAAAGAAATATATGTGTATTTCAAGGAACAGTCTTACGGTTATAACGTTATAAAGTTTCTTAGACAAGGCAGTCTCTAAAGGAGTTTCTGGGTTGGTCATAAAGGAGCGATAAAGTTGGGGCCTCCTTAAGGCATTCTAGGCATCTATATTCTAAAGGTTTCCAAGTCTTCCATACACCCAGGGGTCCATTAGTACCTTTAACTCAATGATTTTGGAAATGAATCACCAAAAAAGAGGCAGAAACTTAGAAGAAAGTGCCTGTTGAAAAACAGATAAGACTCTGAAAGAGGGGACCAGAATTCAGTAAGACTTGGAGAAGTTGTCAGGAATCCACAGGATTTTGTCCGCAGATGTCATGCTGACAAAAGGAAAACCAAGGTGGACAAGAGCACGTTGGATCTGAGTTTGCACATCATGTTTCAGAACAAGAGTGGTTGAAAATATTTCCCTTTACTTGTTTATTCTCATGTCTGTCATACAAAAGGTGAGATGAGCACAGCCTCTTTTGACTCCTGTGCCATGGAAGAAAGCCAGGCTCACTGTCAGTGGTATGGCCACCAACGGTGCCTTTCCGAGCCAGTCCTAAGATTCAGGGCTTGGCAATGTTATATTGGAGTTTCAAAGACTGAATGAGGTCAAACCACAAGAATTTCTCTTCTGCAGGAGTCCAGCACAAGTGATCTAAGGCTGCACAAAGTGTGATAGCATTTCATATGCGGTCTGAAGAGTCAAGGGCAGGATGGTATTTTGATAAAAGGTTTGACAGTCTACAGGGTAAATATTCAGCATACCTACATAATGGCTCTGGGATCTTGGGCAAGTTAGTATCTGAGTCTCATTTTCACTACAAAGGTGTTTTAGAGATGAAACCAGTTGGCATAAGGCCCAGTCCATAACTCAGCAAACGGCAGCCATCTGAATTTTCATCACCTAAACTTCTCTCCAATGGAGAAAAGCCCAATTCACATTTAAGTGCTATTTTCTATGTGGCAGGCACTGTACTAGTCATTTCCAGGTGTGACCTCCTTTAATCCTTACAAAGTCCCTGAGAGATACTCTTCTATGTCATAGGAGTCTAGAACCTGAGACTGTATCACACCAAAGTACAGTAGAAAATGTACCGAGAGGGGACTTCCCTGGTGGTCCAGCAGCTAATCCATGCTCCCAATGCATGGGGCCCAGATTCGATTCCTGATCAGGCAACTAGATCCTATATGCTGCAACCGTGATCTCACATGCTGCAATGAAGATCCAGCACAGTTAAGTAAACAAATATTTTTTTAAAAAGAAAATACACTGAAAAGGGTAGGGGAGTTGTCTCATTGTAAACAAAATATTGCTAACTCCTCTTTCAGCTAACAGGTCCTAATTCTATAACCCAATATGGCCAAGGAGCAAGCGTCTTTTAATTTCATGACTGCAGTCACCATCTGCAATGATTTTGAGGCCCAATGAAATAAAGTCTGTCACTATTTCCATTGTTTCCCTATCTATTTGCCATGAAGTAAAAGGACCAGATGCCATGATCTTAGTTTTTTGAATGTTGAGTTTTACTTTGCCAACAAAGGTCTGTATAGTCAAAGCTATGGTTTTTCCAGTAGTCATGTATGGATGTGAGAGTTGGACCATAAAGAAGGCTGAGCACCAAAGGATTGATGCTTTTGAACTGTGGTGTTGGAGAAGACTCTTGAGTCCCTTGGATGGCAAGGAGATCAAACCAGTCCGTCATAAAGGAAATCAATCCTGAATATTCATTGGAAGGACTGATGATGAAGCTGAAGCTCCAATACTTTGGCCACCTGATGTGAAGAGCTGACTCATTAGAAAAGATCCTGATGCTAGGAAAGACTGAAGGCAGGAGGAGAAAGGGATGTCAGAGGATGAGATGGTTGGATGGCATCATTGACTCAATGGACATGAGTTTGAGCAAACTCCAGGAGATAGTGAAGGACAGGAAAGCCTAGTTGTGCTGCAGTCCATGGGGTCACAAAGAGTCAGACAAGTCTGAGCAACTGAACAATATGGCCAAGAGAATATGGATAGAGTTATAGTCAGATTTTTCAATATTAACAGGAACTTTAAAGGAAAATAAACCTTTCAAAAACTGTATTACAGTGATCAACATTCGCAAATTTTCTAGAGCAATGCTTGGGGCGGGGGGAAGAAAACTGTGAGTCTAATTGTTTCAGAATTTGTCTAAGCGATCCAAAATCTGAAATACCGTTTTTCCTCCAAGGTTTGGCTTATAATGTCAAAGACAGTCAAAATGTCAGTGCTGTTTGATGCTTGAACAGCAGTTTCTTCTCTCACCTGCAAAATTGTGAGTTGCCACCTGGTGATAGCAGTGTTCCATTCGTGCCATCCAAGAGGAGAGGGTGATCTTAAGTCGGAAAGAAATCACAAAAATGCTGACTGGTTTTTATTCAAGGAATAGGTTTCTCTATTTTTAAAAAAAACCAGCTAAAATCTAGATTATTAAGTATTATCTACACAGACAGACTCAAGAGTGAATTAGGGGGAAAAGGAATTTTGCAGTTGAGCAAGTCTCTCGCTGGTCCTCTTTGCTAGAACCAGCTAACTCATGTTCCTGTTCTGCTGTGTTACAGAACCTGGTCCCAGGGCTGTTCTGGCTCCGTTATGGCTTAGATCATTCTAGCAACACCTCTAGCAACACCTCTGCAGCCTCCTCTTCACTCACAGGTCACTGCAATTCTTCCCGTTACTCCTTACGTGCCATCTCTCCCACTCCTCTGCCCTCCCTCCGTTCTCTAAGGCATTTTGAAACTGCAGGGGACCTTTTCCTGTCTTCCAGGAACCTTCACATCCCCAAATAACAGCAGAATCTCTACCCAAAGCTTTCAGTCCTTCTCCTTTTGTTAAAGCTTCATTTTGACAGTTACTTTGTGCCCTTTCTGGCTGTACTATTTGCAGATAAACAATCTAAAGGTTCATGTATTCATTTTATAAACTTGTGTTGCAATCCGGTTTTCAATTTTACTGCAAGTAACAGTCAGTAGAATTTTTCATGCTTCGGAACTGAATTACGTTTTGTAGCCAGAAGAAGAGGGCAGCTTTAATTAATTTCTTTATTACACAATAGATCACTCAAAATATTGCCACTGTCTGGACTCAGTCACCAAGACATTAAGGCCAGGGGCTGCCTTGACCATGAAAATTAAGGCTTTGTTTTGACGAAAGCACACATCTAACATCTAATGGAAACAATTTCAGGAAAAATTAAAAGTGCATCAGCTGATATTTTGTCCTTTTTTTCAATATTTTTTTATTAACAAAAGCAAAAAGGACTAAACTCAATCCTTGATTTTATCCTACCACTGCCTATACTCCAATTATTAGTTAAAATAAATAAGCCTTGTTTTTCTTTTTATGTGAACCATATTTTAAAAGTCTTTATTTGTTATAATACTGCTTGTTTTATGCTTTGGTTTTTTGACCATGGGATGTGGGATCTTAGCTTCCTGACCAGGGATTGAACCACACCCCTGCACTAGAAGGCAAAGTCTTAATCACGGACGGCCAGGGGAGTCCCAATAAACCCTGTATTTAATAAACAGAGTTCTCCTTGCCTTTTGTTCTCGACTGTGCTGGGTTTTCTGGTCATCTCATCAGAACCATCTTTTACTTTCAAGGTTGGGTGCCATGTTTCCCAGAACGCCCTTTCTGTATGGTTTGATTTTCTGCCATCAGAGGAACTTGCATGGGACTTAGAAAGCTAAGCCATTTTCTCAGGAGGTCACAGGGGCCAGGGGTGATGGCATCCTGGGTTTTTGGCTAATTTCAGCTTCCTTCTCCCCTGCAGTTCTTCAAGCTGACGTTTCTCCAATCCTCCCCCTGTAGCATTCTCCACAAGCTCCTCGACATGTGTGTAAGCCCTGATACCTTTATTAAATCCCTTTCTTTCTGTAATATTTGCAATGGCTGTTTTCTGGACTGAACCCATTTCCATTACTAAAAATTGTAGTAATGTTTGTTATAGGATATCAGGCAAGGAAAAGCTTCACAAAGTCCTAAGGTTTGTCCAGTGAAAGGAAGTAATTAAAAATATATATATAAATTTATTTATTTTAATTGGAGGTTAATTACTTTACACTATTGTATTGGTTTTGCCATACATCAACATGAATCTGCCACAGGTATACACGTGTTCCCCATCCTGAACCCCCCTCCCTCCTCCCTCCCTGTACCATCCCTCTGGGTCGTCTCAGTGCACCAGCCCCAAGCATCCAGTATCATGTATCGAACCTGGACTGGTGATTCACTTCATATATGATATTATACATGTTTCAGTGCCATTCTCCCAAATCATCCCACCCTCGCCCTCTCTCACAGAGTTCAAAAGACTGTTCTATACATCTGTGTCTCGCATACAGGGTTATCGTTACCATCTTTCTAAATTCCATATATATGTGTTAGTATACTGTATTGGTGTTTTTCTTTCTGGCTTACTTCACTCTGTATAATAGGCTCCAGTTTCACCCACCTCATTAGAACTGATTCAAATGTATTCTTTTTAACGGCTGAGTAATACTCCATTGTGTATATGTACCACAGCTTTCTTATCCATTCATCTGCTGATGGACATCTAGGTTGCTTCCATGTCCTGACTATTATAAGCAACTCCTGCAGCTCAATTCCAGAAAAATAAATGACCCAATCAAAAAATGGGCCAAAGAACTATATAGACATTTCTCCAAAGAAGACATACAGATGGCTAACAAACACATGAAAAGATGCTCAACATCACTCATTATCAGAAAATGCAAATCAAAACCACAATGAGGTACCATTTCATGCCAGTCAGAATGGCTGCAATCCAAAAGTCTACAAGCAATAAATGCTGAAGAGGGTGTGGAGAAAAGGGAACCCTCTTACACTGTTGGTGGGATTGCAAGCTAGTACAGCCACTATGGAGAACAGTGTGGAGATTCCTTAAAAAACTGGAAATAGAACTGCCTTACGACCCAGCAATCCCACTGCTGGGTATACACACCGAGGAAACCAGAATTGAAAGAGACACATGTACCTCAATGTTCATTACAGCACTGTTTATAATAGCCAGGACATGGAAAGGAAGTAGTTAATGGAGCAAATTGAAAAGAAGAGTTGTCTATTTTTACAAACCACTGAATTCACACAAGAAAAAGAAATATTTGAATGCAAGGGAGGATTTTGTATTATGCATCTTTACTGGTAAAACGCCTACATTTTTTCACTCTTGAAAACCGGTTTTTATTGCTTCCTCTCCTACCTTTGAAATGGCTTACTGTATTTTCCAATTCCCAGGAGTAATTTAGCATATTTCCCAGCATGCCTCTGGCCTCACTCCAGTTACACTTCAGCTTTATGTACTGTTTATTAATATCTGAAATAGAAACTCTACTGGCACCTAATGCATTCTGTTGACACTGGCTAGCAGATTTTTTGGAATAATCTGACCTTCTTATGAGGGAACTTCCCAGGTGGCGCTAGTGGTAAAGAACCCATGTGCCAATGCAGGGGACGTGAGAGATGCAGGTTTGATTCCTGGGTCGGGAAGATCCCTTGGAGAAAGCCATGGCAATCCACTCCAGTATCGTTGTCTGGAGAATTCTGTGGACAGAAGGAGCCTGGTGGGCTAGAGTCCATAGGGTTACAAAGAGTCGGACATGACTGAAGTGACTTAGCACGCAGCATGACTTTCGTATCCTCGTTGCATTTTAAAATTACTTAAGGAATGGATGTGCTAAAAGTTCGGGCACTGAGCTTGTTGGAGGAAAAGGTCACACAACTCCAATAAGTACATAATTTTATTTTTCACTGGTGATGAAGTTCATGCTCTAATACCATACACCTTGCAAAGGAAGTAGAGAAGAATAGTGAGCTCTCAGAGTGCTGGGGTAGTGTGTGGGGGTAGTCTCGCTTCATCCTGCAAATTTATCCACATGTCCATCTATGACTGCACAAGATTTCTAACAGCATTCTAGAGTAGTAAACTTTTGCTTTACATTTTAAAATGGTTTACGTTTTAAAATTTAATACATAATAAGATCAGTTCTTACTTACATATTAAAAAAAAGAAAAGTTTATAGTTATGTTTTAAAACTTTATTAGCTGCTCCTGTGAGGACCACGTCAATGAAAATTAAAACAAAAGAAGAGTTAATTTTATGCATCTGACTTTTTCCCCATGCAATACTGTATTTGTCAGGATGGGGTAGGTTTTTCCATAGTAACAAGCAACCCCCACATCCCAGTGGATTCCTCACTCACACAGATGATACACTGTTAGCCATGAGGGAAGCCCTGCCTGTCACCCTCACCCAAGTGTCCTGGTTACTGGAGACTCCAGTGCACTCTGTGTTACCACAATCACAAGAGGTGTCCTGGTTACTGGTGACTCTAGAGTACCCTGTGTTACCACAATCACAGAAGCAGGAGGAAGAGAGGTGGAGACTCTTCCACTCACTCTTCAAGCTTCTGCTTGGAAGTGACACATGCCACTTGCATTCACATTTCAGGGCCTAAAGCAAGTCACATGGCTTCACTTCACTTCAGAGTGGGTGGAGAATTAAAATCCTATCATATGCCAGAGGGAGAGCTGGAATACGCATGCATGCTGTGCTTTGCTTAGTCCCTCGGTCATGTCCGACTCTCTGTGACCTCATGGACTGTAGCCCGCCAGGCTCCTCTGCCCATGGGGATTCTCCAGGGAAGAATACTGGAGTGGGTTGCCATGAGTTCCTCCAGGGGATCTTCCCAACCCAGGGATCAAACCCAGGTCTCCCTCATTGTAGGCGGATTCTTTACCATTGAGCCTCCAGGGAAGCCCAAGTATACTGGAGTGAGTAGCCTATCTATTCTCCAGGAGACCTTCCCGACCCAGGAATCGAACCAGGGTCATCTGTAATGCAAGTGGGATCTTTACCACCTGAGCTCCCAGGGAGTCCCCATGCATGCAGATTATAGAAAACTGTTTAATTCATTGCCATTGTTAGACTACATTACAACCTAGTGAGTTGCATGCATTATCTATGAGACAACAGTCTCCCTAGAGGATGAATACTGGTTCTTTAAGGGTTGGGGGCCAAAATTTAGATAGCACAGTGATCTGTATGTACCCTCCAAAGTGACACATTATATAAATACACATACTATGATATTAAAAATTCATTTGTGGGTTGATTGGCAAAAAAAATCTAAAAAGGCTCCTTAAAGGGAGTTGATAATGAAAATAAAGTTGAGAAGTACTAGGTTAGGGAGAAGCATACTGAATTTGAAGTTGGACTGCGAAGAAGGCAGAGCACCGAAGAATTGATGCTTTTGAACTGTGGTGTTGGAGAAGACTCTTGAGAGTCCCTTGGACTGCAAGGAGATCCAACCAGTCCATTCTGAAGGAGATCAGCCCTGGGATTTCTTTGGAAGGAATGATGCTAAAGCTGAAACTCCAGTACTTTGGCCACCTCATGTGAAGAGTTGACTCATTGGAAAAGACTCTGCTGCTGGGAGGGGTTGGGGGCAGGAGAAGAAGGGGACAACAGAGGATGAGATGGCTGGATGGCATCAGTGACTCGATGGACGTGAGTCTGAGTGAACTCCGGGAGTTGGTGATGGACAGGGAGGCCTGGCGTGCTGTGGTTCATGGGGTCGCAAAAAGTCAGACACGACTGAGCGACTGAACTGAACTGAACTGATACTGAATTTGGGGCTTTCCTGGTAGTTCAGCTGGTAATTCAGCTGCCTGCAATGAGAAAGACCCTGGTTCAATTCCTGGGTTGGGAAGATCCTCTGGAGAAGGGATAGGCTATTCACTCCAATATTCATGGGCTTTCCTGGTGGCTCAGATGGTAAAGAATCCGCCTGCAATGTGGGAGATCTGGGTTCAATCCATGGGTTGGGAAGATCCCCCTTGGAGGGCATGGCAACCCACTCCAGTATTCTTGCCTGGAGAATCCCATGGGCAGAGGAGCCTGGTGAGCTACAGTCCATGGGATCGAAAAGAGTTGGACACGACTGAGTGACTAAGCAAAGCACAGCAGCATTCTGAGTCTGAGAATCAGGAAGGAGGCATTCTAATTCTGGCACTGAGTGAAATCAATTAGTCGACCACTCAGCTTGAAAAGCTTAGTTCTTCTTCTCATCCTTTGTGTTAGTTTTCTTGGGCTGCCATAACAAATGATCACAAAATGGGTGACTGAACAGACATTTATTCTCTCACAACTCTAGAAGCTAGATGTCTAAAACACCAAGGAATCAGGTGTCAGTAGAGTCATGCTCTCTATGAAGGCCCTGAGGGAGAACATGTCCCATGGGTCTGCTCCAGCTGCCAGCAATCCTTGGTGTTCCTTGAGTTGTGACAACATAATTCTAATCCCTGCCTCGGTCTTCACTTTGTCTTCTCTCTGTGTGTGTCTGCATGTCTCCAGATCTCTCTCTCCTTGTAAAAACAATATTCACTGGAATTTGGCCCATCTTAACATACTATGGTACCATCTTAACTTGATACATCTGGAAAGCCCTACTTCCAAATAAGGTCATATTCACAGGTACTTGGAGTTAGGAGTCCAACATATCTGGTTTTTTAATCAACAGTACTAGAATTTATACCCTTTGATTCCATACCTATCAATGTGACTTTTTTTTTTTTTTTTGCAGTGCCCACTACATTCTAGGCTCTCTGATTGACACAGAAAGATTCCTTTAGTTAGTGCAAACTTTCTAGTCCCTACTATGTGCCAAGCACTGTTCTAGGCACTAGACTTACAGTTATAATAATACAACAAAGAAATCTAGACCAATTTCTACCGATTTTTTTAGGGCTTATAATCCACAGTAGAAATGGATGACAGATATAAGTAATATTAATACAAAAACACTGAAGAAAGACAGGACAGAGTGAGATGATAGAGACTGACAGAGTGGAGGATGTAATTGTGGGTATGGCAGCTGGCAGAAGCCTCTTTATGGAGGTGAGTTTGAGTTAAAGGCTTTGAACGAGGGGAGGGAAAAACCATGTGATTACTGAGGAAGGAGAGTTCCAGACAGAGAACAGCAAATGTAAAAGTCCTGAGCTTGCAGGCCCAATAAAGGGTAGTGCAGGCATGTGCAGAAGAAACGTGCCATAGGTGAGTGTGTTTGATGGGGACAGCATGGCAGAGTGGAGGGAGCAAAACAGCAGAGGAAAGAAATGAAGTGTGAGAGGTCATGGGGATCAGATCAGACAGTGCTTAAAGGCTGTAGGAAGTATTTTGGCTGTTATTTTGAACATTCTTGCCTGCTAAGTCGCTTCAGTTGTGTCTGACTCTGTGTGCCCTATGGACTGTAGCCTGCCAGGCTCCTCTGTCCATGGGATCCTCCAGGCAAGAATACTGGAGTAGGTTGCCATGCCCTCTATCAGGGGATCGTCGTGACCCAGGGATCAAACCTGTGTCTCCTGAGGCTCCTGCTTTGCGAGTGGATTCTTCGCCACTGAGCCACCAGGGGAAGCCCCCACTGACGCTTAATTTATCGCTCCACTGATCATATGGTGTGGCACTGTCGGAGGAAAGGACACATGGAGCAGGGAAACAGAAGAGAGAATTCAGAGGTAGACTCACACAAACTTCTCATGTAAATTTGACAAAAATACAAAAACTCAATAAAGGACTGTGTTTTCAATAAATGGTACAGAGCAACTGGATATTCCCAGGCCAAAAAGAAAAGGAAAAAATGAGCCTTGACCTAACCCTCATAATTTATGTAAGAATTAATTTTTTAAGTCACCAATTAAAAAATAAAATATAAATCCATGAAAGTTTTTTAAAATAGGAGAAAATGCTTGGGACCTAGAGCTATACAGAGTTCTTAGAATTGCCACCAAAAGTATGATCCATAAACAAAAAGGTTTGACAAATTGGACTATTTGAAACAACTTTTGCTCTGTAAAAGCCCATGTGGAGAGGATGAAAAGATAATGTATAGACTTGGAGAAAATATTTACAAACACACATTTAACACTGGGCTTACCAGGTGGCACTAGTGGTAAAGAAACCGTCTGCCAATGCAGGAGATATGGGTTTGATTCCTGGGTCAGGAAGATCCCCTGGAGTAAGAAATGGCAACCCATTTCAGTATTGCTTCAGTATTTAATGGCAACCCACTTCAGATGGGTTTAATATGGGGAGATATGGGTTTGATCCTTGGGTCAGGAAGATCCCCTGGAGTAGGAAATGGCAACCCACTTCAGTATTCTTGTCTAGAAAATCCCAAGGATAGAGGAGCCTAGTGAGCTACAGTCCAGGGGGTTGGAAAGAGTCGGACCCAACTGAGTGCACACCCACATACACAACATATAAAGACCTTTCACACTGATTAGCAAGGAAGAAACAAACAAACAAAACTCCCCAAACAATCCAATTAGAAAATGCACAAAATTCATGAAGAGGTATTTCACTGGAGAGAATATGCAGATGGTAAATAGAGACATAATAGTCGTTTCGCATCATCAGTCATCAGAAAAATGCAGATTTTAACCACAGTGAGATATTACTACACACCTATCAGAATTACTAAAATAAAATGGTAACAACATTAAATGCTATCAAGAATGTGGAGAAACCAAATCAGCCATACATTGCTGGTGAGAGTGTAAAATGGTACAACCACTCTGGAAAACATTTGCCAGCTCTGAAAAAGCTAAATACCTAATTACCAAAAAAAAAGTGATTGTAGTCTTGGGTATCTATCCAGAGGACTCAAAATTCATGTTTACACAAAAATCTGTATACAAGTATTCATAGCAGCTTTCTTTGTAATACCTAAAAAGAGGCATCAGCCCAGATAATCTTCAACAGATGAACAGTTTTAACAAACTGTGGTACATCCATGCCATGGAATGCAACTTGGCAGTAAAACACTTTTTACTGTATGTATTGATACATACAAACTGAATGAATTTACAGGGAATTGTGCTGAGTGAAAAAAGTTACAAATTCTAACTCCAAAGGTTATATACTATATGATTCCACTTTAATAACATTTTTGAAATGACAACATTTTAGAACCAGAGGACAGTTTACAGTGACCAGGGTGAGGCATGCAAGTTGGAGGGAGGCAGAATGGTTATAAAAGGCCAAATGAAGGGTTATTGAAATGAGGGAACCATCCGCTATCTGGAATGTGATGGTAAATACATGAATCTATGCATGTGATAAAATTGTATAAAGGAGAACACAGATAAACATACAAATGAATACAGGTAAAAGTGGGGAGATCTGAATAAGATTGGTAGGTTGTATCAATATATATATATATATATATATATATCATACTTTTATAAGTGCTGCTATTTGAGAGAAACTGGGGAAAATACACATTAGTTCTCTTCTGTATTATTTCTTACAACTGCATGTGAATCTACAATTATGTCAATAAACATTTCAATTAAAATTTTATCTGGAAGAGAAATTACACAATAACAGGCATGTAAAAATACAACAAACACAAACAAAAGAATACTAAAGGGGATATATCGAACTAGAGATCAAGAAGTAATATAAAGCCATAATAATTAAACAGAGTGTTATTAGTACAGGAAGTCAATTGCACATATTAGAGAATCCATAAAGAGAACCATGTATATTTGAGAAATAGTATATTATGAAAGCAAAACTTCCTATCATTGGTGAAAGGAAAGGCTAAGTGATAGAAAAATTTACCATTAATTTGGAAAAATAATAGATCACTATGTAATACTACACATAAAATAAATTCAAGATGGATTAAAATCAGCATGAAACTACAGAACCAATACTAGACTGAACATAGGAGGATACTGTAAAGTAGATAATTATAGCTAGGAAAGATGTTTCAGAGAAAGACAAACACAACAGAAAACGGACAAGCCGGTTTTAAGGAATAATTTGCATACTATTTATCAAACAATTGTCTTTATTAAACTAATTCTGAGACCACAGTTTGTCAAATTCCCTTGGCAGTTTCTTCTTTGCGACACCTAGAAGACAATCAAATTTCCCAGGTAAACTGATGAATCTGCCTTCCTAGATGTGACTGTGTTGTAAAATAGGATACTGCCCTGACATACGACTTGGTGGGTGTGACTACAGATTGTAGTGGACAGCTCTGTTCTGGTCACACAGTCCCTTGATGTGCCACGTTCAAACAGTAGTCTGCCTGGAGATGCTTTTTGCAGACAGTGTGATCTTTCTCCAGAAACCTAGAGGTCTGCAATCTGACTGTCCCATTGAGGCTTTTCAGAAAACCCTCATGGCATTCTTATTTACTGAGGAGACCCTCAGCACCATGGGGTATGCTGGGTTCAAGTGGGAGTGATGCTTATACCAGCTTGAATTAGTTGCAGAGCTCTCTCTTATACCAGGCCTTCTGAGGCACCAATGTATATGTGTGTGTTAGTCACTTAGTCACGTCTGACACTTTGCAACCCCATGGACTGTAGGCAACCCCAGGCTCCTCTGTCCATGGGGATTCTCCAGGCAAGAATACTGGAATGGGTTGGCAATTCCTTCTCCAGGGGATCTTCTTGATCCAGGGATTGAACCCAGGTCTCCTGCATGGCAGGCAGATTCTTTACCATCTGAGCTATATACATAGGTCCGAAAGTATTCTTAAGTGAAACATATGCTATCTCCAAAGTCTGAAGTGGCCTACCTAGTGCTGTGCTTTTTTTCTCCATGGGAAGAAGTACCAGGATTTATCTTACATTTTTGAGGGGGTGTTCTGGAATGCTTCAAACTGTTAGATTTCTGAAATTTTCAGATAGGACAGTCCCTTGAGTCTTTGTAGGGCTGTTATCTGTTCTCTGGAGTATGTGTCTGGTCATATCCTCCAGAGTACTTGCCGCTTCTTGTTCATCTGGTCCAATTACCATAATAGTGTTAATATAGCGGACCAGGCTCTATTCTGTACAGTGTACAATCAAGATCTCTTTGGGGGCTTTCCTGGTGATCTAGTGCTTAAGAATCTGCTTGTCAATGCATGGGTTCGATCCCTGGTCCAGGAAGACCCCACAGGCTGCAGGGCAACTAAGCCCATGCACCAGAAATACTGAAGCCTGAGTGCCCTAGAACCTGTGCTCCCCAACAAGAGAAGCCACCTCAGTGAGAAGCCCATGCGCTGGAGAAAGCCTGCCTGGAGGAACAAAGACCCAGCACGGCCAACAATAAAATGAAAACAAATATTTCTTTTAAAGAAAAGAATCCCTTTAGACAAATAGTGGGAGAGTTAGTACAGCCCTGGTGCAAAAGCGTGAATGTGTTTTCCTGTCTGTTTCAGGTAAACGTTCACTTGCATACTGCTTTGATCTTTCCTGATGGGATCGAAAAGAATACTTTTTTACCATACCAAGAGCTGCATAGCATTGACCTGAGGCACTGTTGATTAGCCTGTTAAAGAGACCAGTCCAGTATGGAAACTGTAATTGGAGCTTCCACTTAGTTGAGTTGTGTAGATCACCATCAACGGTTACAATTTCTGCAAGGTCTAGACAACTAAAATGATTGGAGTAATGGATGACCACCATCTTGGCACCTTTGTTTTTGGTATTGGCTTAATTTCTGCCATTATATTCAAGATGCTGCATTGTTTTTGATTCACTATCTTGGCTCAGGGAGAAGGCAGCTTCCGAGATTTCCATTTGGTCATTCCTACAGTTATGACTCTCCCAACAAGTCAGGACACCAATATAATGATTCTGTCAAACTGAAAATTATTTTGAGGATATTCCCAGTGGGACTAGGACAATGACCACATAGTAGATGCTTGGATCCACTGAACCAATGTGGTGTACTCTTGGACCAGAACTCCACTGATCTGATCTCTGTATGACCCACTTTAACTGGGGGTCATGATAATGTTTCAGGTCCCGGGTACCAGTGTCAGTTCAGATGCTGTATCCAAAACAAAGAGTACTGTATTCCATTTTCCACAGTATGAAATGACTCTGCAACTGTAGGATCCTCTGGGGGATGAAGTGGAAAATCATACCATATATCTAAGGTGTTGCAGAGCACTTTATCAAAGCAGTCAGTTCAGTCACTCAGTCATGTCCAACTCTTTGCAACCCCATGGACTGCAGCACACCAGGATTCCTTTTAGTTCAGTTCAGGTCAGTCACTCAGTCGTGTCCGACTCCTTGTGACCCCGTGAACCACAGCACACCAGGCCTCCCTGTCCATCACCAACTCCTGGAGTCCACCCAAACCTATGACCATTGTGTTGGTGATGCCATCCAGCCATCTCATCCTCTGTCGTCCCCTTTTCCTCCTGACCCCAATCTTTCCCAGCATCAGGGTCTTTTCCAGTGAGTCAGCTCTCCCCATCAAGTGGCCAAAGTACTGGAGTTTCAGCTTCAGCATCAGTCCCTCCAATGAACACCCAGGACTGATTTCCTTTAGGATGGACTGGTTGGATCTCCTTGCAGTCCAAGGGACTCTCAAGAGTCTTCTCCAACACTACAGTTCAAAAGCATCAGTTCTTCAGCGCTCAGCTTTCTTCACAGTCCAACTCTCACATCCATACATGACCACTGGAAAAACCATAGCCTTGACTAGACAGACCTTTGTTGGCAAAGTAATGTCTCTGCTTTTCAACATGCTATCTAGGCTGGTCATAACTTTTCTTCTAAGGAGTAAGCGTCTTTTAATTTCATGGCTGCAGTCACCATCAGCAGTGATTTTGGAGCCAAAAAAAATTAAAGTCTGACACTGTTTCCACTGTTTCCCCATCTATTTCCCATGAAGTGAGGGTAGGCATTAGCTCTTCTCTAAATGTTCGATAGAATTCTCCTGTGAAGCCATCGGGTCCTGGGCTTTTGTTTTTTGGGAGATTTTTGATCACAGCTTCAATTTCAGTGCCTGTAACTGAGTTGTTCATAATTTTTATTTCTTCCTGGTTCAGTCTTGATAGATAGAACTTTTCTAAGAATCTGTCCATTTCTTCCAGGTTATCTATTTTATTGCCATATAGTTGTTCATAATATTCTCTAATAAACTTTTATATTTCTGCATTGTCTGTTGTAACCTCTCCTCTTTCATTTTTAATTTTGTTGATTTGATTCTTCTTTTTTTCTTGATGAGTATGGCTAAGGGTTAGTCTGGCTAATTTTATCTTCTCAAAGAACCAGCTTTTAGTTCTATTAATCTTTACTACTGCTTCTTTCATTTCTTTTTCATTTATTACTGCTCAGATCTTTATGACTTCTTTCCTTCTACAAATTTTGGGGTTTTCTTCTTCTTGTTGTTCCAATTGCTTTAGGTGTAAAGTTAGGTTGTCTACTCGATGTTTTTCTTGTTTCTTGAGGTAGGATTGTATTGCTATAAACTTCCCTCTTAGAACTGCTTTTGCTGCATCCATAGGTTTTGAGTTGTCATGTTCTGATTGTCATTTGTTTCTAGAAAATTTTTAATTTCCCTTTGATTTCTTTAGTAGCCGGTTGGTTATTTAGAAATGTGTTGTTTAATCTCCATGTGTTTGGGTTTCTTACAGTTTGTTTTTTTTTTTTTCATGTAATTGATATCTAGTCTCATAGCACTGTGGTTGGAGAAGATGCTTGACATAATTTCAATTTTCTTAAATTTACTGAGGTTTGATTTGTGACCCAAGATGTGGCCTATCCTGAAGAATATTCCATATGCACTTGAGAAGAAGGTGTACTCTGCATTTGGATGGAATGTCCTGAAGATATCAATGAGATACATCTCATCTAATGTATAATTTAAGACTTATGTTTCCTTATTCATTTTCTGTTTTGATGATCTGTCCATCGGTATGAGTGGGGTGTTAAAGTCTCCTAATTTTATTGCGTTACTGTCAGTTTATCCTTTTATGTCTGCTAGTGTTTGTCTTATGTATTGTGGGGCTCCTATGTTTGGTGTATAGATATTTACAAATGTTATGTCTTCCTGCTGGATTGATCCCTTGATCATTATGTAATGTCCTTCCTTATCTCTTATAATATTCTTTATTTCAAGGTCTATTTTGTCTAATGAGAGTTGCTATTCTAGCTTTCTTTTGCTTCCCATTTGCATGGAATATAGTTTTCCGTCCTCTCATTTTCAGTCTGTATGTATCTTGATGTCTGAAGTGGGTCTCTTGTAGACAGCATATATATGGGTCTTGTTTTTGTATCCATTCATCTAGTCTGTGTGTTTTGGTTGGAGCACTTAATCCATTTACCTTTAAAGTAATTATTGTCTTTATGTTCTTATTGCCATTTTCTAATTGTTTGGGGTTGATTTTGTAGGTCTTTTTTCTTCTGTCGTATTTCTTGACTATACAAGTCTGTTTAATATTTGTTGTAAAGCTGGTTTGCTGGTACTGAATTCTCTTAACTTTTGCTTGTCTGAAAAGCTTTTTATTTCTCCATCAATTTTGAATGAGATCCTTGCTGGGTACAGGAATCTTGGTTGTAGATTTTTCCCTTTCAGTACTTTAAATATATCCTGCCATTCCCTTCTGGCCTGCAGAGTTTCTGCTGAAAGATTGGCTGTTAAGCATACGGGGTTTCCCTTATACGTTACTTGTTGCTTCTCCTTTGCTGCTTTTAATATTTTTTCTTTGTTTTTAGTCTCTCTTAGTTTGATTAGTATGTGTCTTGGCATGTTTCTCTTTGGGTTTATCCTGTATGGGACTCTTTGTGCCTCCTGGACTTGATTGGCTATTTCTTTTTCCATGTTGGGGAAATTTTCAAATATAATCTCTTCAAAAAAATTTCTCATACCCTTTCTTTTCCTCTTCCTTTTCTGGGACCCCTATAATTCGAATGTTGGTACATTTGATATGGTCCCAGAGGTCTCTGACACTGTTCTCAGCTCTTTTCATTCTTTTTACTTTATTCTGCTTTTTGGGGGTTATTTCCACCATTTTATCTTCCAGCTCACTGATTTGTTCTTCTGCTTCAGATATTCTGCTGTTGATTTCTTCTAGAGTATTTTTAATTCCAGTAATTGTGTTGTTTGTCTCTGTATGCCTATTCTTTAATTCTTTTCTTTGATTATTGATTCTTGCATTTTCTCCATTTTGTTTTCAAGGTTTTTGACCATCTTTACTATCATTATTCTGAATTCTTTTTCAGGTAATTTTCCTATTTCCTCTTCATTATTTGGACTTCTGTGTTTCTAGTTTGCTCCTTCATTTGTGCAGTATTTCTCAATCTTTTCCTTTGGCGGGGGGCAGTCATTGTGTTTGAGGTCTCCTTTTCCCAGGCTTCAAGGAAAGTTGAATTCTTTCCTTGAAGAAGGTTGAATTCTTTCTTCCTTTTGGTTTCTGCCCTCCTAAGGATGGTCCAGTAGTTTGTGTGAGCTTCATATAGGGTGAGATTTGTGCTGAGTTTTTGTTTATTTGTTTTTCCTCTGATGGCCAAGGCTGAGTGACGTCGCGATCCTGTCTGCTGATGATTGGGTTTGTAATTTTGTTTTGTTTGTTGTTTAGATGAGGTGTCCTGCACAGGGTGCTACTGGTGGTTGGGTGATGCCGGGTCTTGTATTCAAGTGGTTTTCTTTGTGTGAGTTCTCACTATTTGATATTCCCTAGAGTTAGTTCTCTGGTAGTCTAGGGTCTTAGAGACAATGCTCCCACTCCAAAGGTTGAGGGTTTGATCTCTGATTAGGGATGAAGATTCCACAAGTGGTTTGTTAAGGCATTAAGGGAGAGTAAAACAAAAAGCCAAAAACGAGAAACCAATGATGAATCCCAGACCAATGGCAGTTACAAAGTCAGGCAAATAATAATTAAAATAATGGAATATACACATATACATATACA
This sequence comes from Oryx dammah, assembly GCF_014754425.2. NCBI lineage: Eukaryota > Metazoa > Chordata > Mammalia > Artiodactyla > Bovidae > Oryx > Oryx dammah. Next base: position 26,260,886 of record NW_024070185.1, read on the forward strand.
CCCATGAGCAAAGTGAAAACAGCCCAACGAATATAAAGTACAGTAGATTGATCTGGCTAACAAAGGAAATCAAAAATTATATTTCCCTGTTAAGAACAAAACTAACTTAAGCACAAACTGGAAAAAGAAAAAAACTTAAGCAAGGTGCCAAGTGGGGAATAAAGAATGAAAACACAACTAAAAAATAAGTTGAGAGGAAAGGAAAGAAAGAAAGAATAGATATGCAAAGTTAAATAGAGGTAGATGAAGATTTATATACCTTAAAGATTAACTGCAAGGAGAAAAGAACAGTAGGAAAGGCAAACAAAGGGATAAATGGAGAAAAAAAATAATAGGTTTAAAAAATTAAAATTATAAAAAAGAGAAAAAAAAAACAGAAGAAGAAAGAAAAAAGGGAAAAAAAGGAAAACCACAGAACAGCAAAAGCCCAATGTAGAGGCAGAGGTTTATAACAACAATAGAAAGTGTGACTGAATATACACACATACATATACAGTTCAGTTCAGTTCAGATGAGATCAGGCACATTCAGGGGTGGTATGGCCATAGAGTCAGTTCAGTTCAGTTCACTTGCTCAGTCGTGTCTGACTCTTTGAGACCCCATGGACTGCAGCACGCCAGGCCTCCCTGTGTGTTATCAACCCATGGAGTTTACTCAAACTCATGTCCATTGAGTCAGTGATGCCATCCAACCATCTCATCCTCCGCCGTGCCCTTCTCCTCCCACCTTCAATCTTTCCCAGCATCAGGGTCTTTTCAAATGAGCCAGCTCTTCACATCAGGTGGCCAAAGTATTGGAGTTTCAGCTTCAACATCAGTCCTTCCAATGTACATATACATCCATAAGCAAAATCAAAACAGTCCAACAAAAATTAAGTACAATAGATTGATTTGGCAAACAAAGGAAACCAAAACTTATACTGACCAGAACAAAACTAATTAAAGGACAAACTGGAAAACAAAACAGCAAGGTGCCAACTGGGGAATAAACCAATGAAAATAAAACTAACAAATATAGAAAGGAAAGGAGAGAAAGAAAAGAAAGGAAGAATAGATACGCAAAGTTAAATGGAGGTAGATAAAAAAGATTCATATATGTTAAAGATTACCTGCAAGGGGAAAAGAACAGTAGGAAAAGCAAAGAAAGGAATAAATGTATAAAAAATAATAATAGGTTTAAAAAATTTTTAAAGAGAAATGAAAAAAAAAAAAGAGGAAAACTCCACAGAACTGCAAAAGCCCAACATAGAGGCAGAGGTTTATGACAACAATAACAAATGTGGCTGATGAAAAAGAAAAAAAAAAGGCTCAAAAGCTTAATTGGATTTCTTAGTGCCAATAAAATCGACAACTACAACAGAGGGGCAGGGAGAGGGAAAAAAGAAAAATTCCAAAAGAATCTACAGAACAAGTCAAAAAATAAGAATAATAAGTGTTTTTCTTGAGTCACTGATGTCAAAGTCCTTCCCAGCGCTGGGAATTACAGTCCACCTTACTTCCCTAGGATGCCCTCCAACACTGTGCTGATCTCTGCACCTGCTGTGGAGGCAGCTCAGATTCTAATCTGGCCCTACTCCTGTGTGTTCTTGCTTCCAATGTCCACAGCTATCAGAGCTAGTGCATTTTCTTTTGTGGGAGATCTCAATGTCCTTTTATACATTCCATAGACACAGTGTCTGCCTAGTTGTTTGTGTGGATTTAATCTGTAGCTTGTAGAGCTGGTTGGAAGGTTTTGGGTCTTCTTTCTTAGCCATGCTGCCCCTGGGTTTCAATTGTTGTTTTATTTCCACTTCTGCATGTGGGTCATTCACTGGGATTTAGCTCTTGAGGCTGCCCTGAAGGGCTTGGGTTTACCCCTATGAGGGCCAGGTGTGGAGGTGGTGCAGCTGCTTGGGTTGCAGGGGTTCTGGCAGCACCAGGTACTCAGGGGAGTTGGCAGCTAGGGTAGTAGGAAATATAGTGCTCCAGAAGGGTATGGCAACCAGTATTGGCCAATACACTCCAGTATTCTTGCCTGGAGAATCCCCTCTCTTACAGAGAAGTCTGGCAGGCCAGTCTACAGCATTGCAGAGTTGGACATGACCGAAGCGACCCTGTGTACATAAACACAAGACTTTTTTTTTTGGCCTGAGGCAGCTCTGTCCCAGTGACAGTTGAGCGTGAAGGTGGTGCAGCTGCTTGGCTTGTGGGGACCCTGGTGGCACCAAGTGTGCAGGCACACAGACTGCCTCCACAGCAGGAGTTATGGCCCTATCAGAGTCTTTTTGCGAGCCTCTTGTAGCTGGCAATCAGTAGGCCTCGGGCCAATCTTTCTCCGTAGCTCCACCCATTCAGGACTTAGAGGGATCCCTTGCCTGGGATCTTTCTCTGAGTCACCCTGGATGGGGTCCTACTCTGTAGTTCAGTGTGTCAGGGTTTGATGGGCCAGCCTCTCTGTTGTTCAGCTGCCAATGTTGGCTTGTGGGAAGAGAGAGGCTATGGTGATTGCTCCACCCTCTATGGAGGACTCAGCAATATTACCTTGCTTCCATGGCTGCCTGGCTTTCCTCCACAGGCATTTCCCACCACAGTCTCCTCCCTCACATCCCCTCGATCCATCTCTCCAGACTCAACATCAGCCCTCGTCCTGGGATTGCTCCACAATCCCTAAACTCCAGCTCCCAGCCTCTGCCCCTTCCAGGAGACCTGAGTTTCTGCCTGGGGGTATGTATGGCTGTGGCAAGGACTGTCTGATTCTCATTCCATTTAGGCTGCCACAGATCATCTGTTTCACTCTCAGCCTTAAATGTTTCTTCTCTGACTCAGACAATTGCCCTGATGTGGGGATTGGATCCCTGCTTCAGTTCCCCCACCCGCCGAGGGCAGGTCCAGTCCTACTAACTCTCCTCTTTTCCCCTCTAGTTCTTTTGTCCTACCAAGTTTTGTGTGGTGCTATATATTTGTTTCCACTGGTCAAGTACTCCGGTCCACTCTCAGCTGGTGTTCTGCATGCACTTCTGTGTCTGAAGATGTATCCTGATGTATCCATGGAGAGAGATGTACTCCACATCCACCTGCTCCTCTGCCATCTTGTTCTCCCCTTATCTCTGCTTTTTAATATGCTGTTTAGGTTGGTCATAGCTTTTCTTCCAAGGAGCAAGCATCTTTTAATTCCATGGCTGCAGTCACCATCTGTAGTGATTTTAGAGCCCCCCCTCCCAATAAAGTTTCTCATTGTTTCCATTGTTTCCCCATCTATTTGCCACAAAGTGATGGGACCAGATGCAAAAATCTTAGTTTTCTGAAAGCTGAGTTTTAAGCCAACATTTTCACTATCCTCTTTCACTTTCATCAAGAGGCTCTTTACTTCTTTTTTGCTTTCTGCCATAAGGGTGGTGTCCTGAGATTATTGATATTTCTCCTAGCAATCTTGATTCCAGCTTGTGCTTCATCCAACCTGGCATTTTGCATGATGTATTCTGCATATAAGTTAAATAAGCAGGGTGACAATATTCAGCCTTGATGTACTCCTTTCCTGATTTGGAACCAACCTGTTGTTCCATATCCATTTCTAACTGTTGCTTCTTGACCTGCACCTCCTTTCTCCTTCTTGACCTCCTTTCTCAGGAGGAAGGTCAGGTGGTCTGGTATTCCCATCTCTTGAAGAATTTTCCACAGTTTATTGTGATCCACACAGCCAAAGGCTTTGGCATGGTCAATAAAGCAGAAATAGATGTTTTTTTGTAACTCTCTTGCTTTTTTGATGATCCAAAAGATGTTGGCAATTTGATCTCTGGTTCCTCTGTCTTTTCTAAATCCAGCTTGAACATCTAGAAGTTCATGGTTCATGTACTGTTGAAGCCTGGCTTGGAGAATTTTGAGCATTACTTTGCTAGTGTGTGAGATGAGTGCAATTGTGAGGTAGTTTGTGCATTCTTTGGCATTACCTTTCTTTGGGATTGGAATGAAACCTGACCTTTTCCAGTCCTGTGGACACTGCTAAGTTTTCCAAATTTGCTGGCATATTGAGTGCAGCACTTTCACAGCATCATCTTTTAGGATTTGAAATAGCTCCACTGGAATTCCATCACCTCCACTAGCTTTGTTTGTAGGATGCTTCCTAAGGCCCACTCGACTTCACATTCCAGGATGTCTGGCTCTAGGTGAGTGATCACACCATCGTGATTATCTGGGTCATGAAGATATTTTTTGTGTAGCTCTTCTGTGTATTCTTGCCACTTCTTCTTAATATGTTCTGCTTCTGTTAAGTCCATACCATTTCTGTCCTTTATTGTGACCGTTTTTGCATGAAATATTCCCTTGGTATCTCTGATTTTCTTGAAAAGATCTCTACTCTTTCCCATTCTATTGTTTTCCTCCATTTTTTTGTGTTGATCACTGAGGAAGGCTTTCTTATCTCACCTTGCTATTCTTTGGAACTCTGCATTCAAACGAATATAACTCTCCTTTTCTCCTTTGCCTTCTGCTTCTCTTCTTTTCTCAGCTATTTGCAAGACCTCCTCAGACAGCCATTTTGCCTTTTTGTATTTCTTTTTCTTGGGGATGGTCTTGATCACTGCTACCTTTACAATGTCACAAACCTCCTTCCATAGTTCTTCGGCACTCTATCAGAGCTAATCCCTTGAATCTATTTGTCACTTCTATGGTACAATCGTAAGGGATTTTATTTAGGTCCTACCTGAATGGTCTAGTGGCTTTCCCTACTTTCTTAGGCAGCCTTCCATCAAAAGCCTCTAGGTCTGAGAACAGGTTCACGTTAAAAAACAGTGAGGGATTATGATTTTTTTTTTTTAATCACAGCAGCTGACATCAATCTTTTCCTTACCTAGACATGAAATTATTTGATTATTTAGGTCAAGAAATAACCTAGTTGGTTACCTATCTGCCGATTTCACCCCTAGGAGAACTGATTTTGCAGTATGGCAATTACCAACCCCCGACTTCATGGAGTCATTCTGACAACATATTAAGACCAATCTCAGGTGTCCTTGGCAGGATGTTAAACCATGAGTCACAGAAGAGTGTCCCATATCTACAAACTTCTTACCCAGCCTTATATTCTGTTCAGTGCTCTCAAGATCCATTTTCAGGAGTATTCTCAAAGTTCTTGCTGATATTATTTTAGCTATTCTGTAGCTCTTTTGTGAAATATGTCTTTACTTCTGAAGACTAGGCAGTGCTACCATGGCTGAGCCATGCTGCAACTTGAAATAACTATTGATCTAAAATGAACGGTGGGGTAAGGATAAAAGTAGAACTGGACATGGGAGAGTGGACTGGTTCCAGATTGGGAAAGGAGTACGTCAAGGCTATATATTGTCACCCTGCTTATTTAATTTATATGCAGAGTACATCATGCAAAATTCTGGGCTGGATGAAGCACAAGCTGGAATCAAGATTGCTGGGAGAAATATCAATGCAGATGATACCCCCCTTATGGCAGAAAGTGAAGAGGAACTAAAGAGCCTCTTGATGAAAGTGAAAGAGGAGAGTGAAAAAGTTGGCTTAAAACTCAACACTCAAAAAACTAAGATCATGGCATCCAGTCCCATCACTTCATGACAAATAGATGGGGAAACAATGGAAACAGCGAGAGATTTTATTTTGGGGGGGCTCTAAACTCACTGATGGTGACTGCAGATGGTGACTGCAGCCATGAAATTAAAAGACACTTCCTTCTTGGAAGAAAAGCTATGACCAACCTAGATAGCATATTAAGAAGTAGAGACATTACTTTGCCGACAAAGGTCTGTACAGTCAAAGCTATGGTTTTTCCAATAGTCATGTATGGATGTGAGAGTTGGACCATAAGGAAAGCTGAGTGCCGAAGAATTGATCCGTTTAAACTGTGTTGTTGGAGTAGACTCTTGAGATTCCCTTGGACTGCAAGGAGATACAACCAATCCATCCTAAAGGAAATCAGTCCTGAATATGCATTGGAAGGACTAATGCTGAAGCTGAACCTCCAATACTTTGGCCACCTGATGTGAAGAACTGACTCACTGGAAAAGACCCTGATGCTGGGAAAGATTGAAGGCGAGAGGAGTAGGGGACGACAGAGGATGAGATGGTTGGATGGCATCACCGACTTGATGGACATGAGTTTGAGTAAGCTCTGGAAGTTGGTGATGGACAGGGAAGCCTGGCATGCTGCAGTCCATAGGGTCACAAAGAGTCAGACACAATGGAGCGACTGAACTGAACTGAACTGAACTGAACTGAACTGAACTGAACTGAAGGGTAAGAACTTGAGGAAGAGAAGCATCATCTTAGGAGGCTCTTGTCTTAGGTAAAGTCTCTTGATAGTCTCTAGAAAAGGAAGGACTGCTACACTCCTGCAATGGAGGACAGAGCCTCTCTTTCCAATGCAGAAAATTCTGAGGAGTCTGAAGATTCAGAATTCTCAGTTATGGTCAGCATTATCCTAATACCAAAGCCAGAAAAAGACACTCCAATAAAAGAAAACTATAGGGGCTTCCCCATGGCTCAGTGGTAAAGAATGTTCCTGCCAGTACAGGAGATACCGGTTCGATCCCTGGGTGGGGAAGATCCCATGTGCCCCAGAGCAACTAAGCTCCTGCTCCACAACTATTGAACCTGTGCTCTCGAGGCTAGGAACCGCAGTCACTGAGCCCATGCACTGCAACCACTGAAGCCTGAGCACCCTAGAGACTGTGCTCTGCAACAAGAAAAGTCACCGCAGTGCAAAGCCTACGCTTGCAACTAGAGAGTAGATGCTACTCACTGCAACTAGAGAAAAAGCCCTCACGGCAACAAAGACCCAGCACAGCCAAAACTTAATTAACTAATTAATTAGAGAATGTTAAAAGAGCTATGACCCTGGATATAAAAGTTGCTTGAATCTTAGCTGTGTCTTTTAAAAAAAGTGAAAACTATAGACCAATATCCCTGTGAATACAGATGAAAATATTTTTGCATCTGTACAATAATTTGCCACAGATGCATCTGTACAATAATTTGCTACAAAACAGTAGCAAATTGAATTCAACAACACATTAAAATGATAATACGCCATACAAGCAAGTGGTATATAAGGATGTTTCAACAGACATAAATCAATAAATATGATTAATAGAATGAAAGATAAAAATCATATATAAATACAATATTCTTTCATGATTAAAACTCTCAAAAAATTAAGTATAGAAGGAACATACTGCAACAGAATAAAGTCCATGTATATGACAAACCCACACTTAACATTATATTCAGTGACAAAATTTTAAAGGCTTTTCTTCTAAGATAAGGAATAAGACAAGGATGGCCACTCTCACCAATCTTAGTCAATGTTGTACTGGAAGTCCCAGCTAGAGCAAATAGGCAAGACATATAAACAAAAGGCATTCACATCAAAAAGGAAGTAAAACTGTCATTATTTTAAGTTGATGTGATCTTATGTATAGAAAATAGCAAAGATTCAACCAAAAACTGTTGGAAAAACTAACATATTCAGTAAATTGTCAAATATTAAAAAAAGTACAGCAATAAGATGTATCTCTATATACTAACATCTGAAAAATAAACAACCCTAGTCATAAGAGCATCAAAAAATACTTAGCAATTAATTTAAAATAGGAAGTAAAAGATCTATACAATGAAAACTACTTGATGAAAGAAACTGAAGAAGATACAAATGAGTTTGAAAGATATCTTGTGTTCATGGATAGAATATTTATTTTCTATAATGGGGAGTAATGTCCATACTCCCTAAAGTCACATCAAAAAGAATAAAATATCTAAGAATAAACCTACTTAAGGAGGAAAAAGACCTGTATTCCAAACCCTCTATAAGATATTGATGAAAAATTGAAGAGGACACAGATGGAAAGACGTACTGCATTCTTGGATTGAAAGAATCAGTGCTGTTAAAATGACTATACTACTTAAGACAACTGACAGATTCAGTGCGATTCCTATCAGACTATCAAAGGCCCTCTGGCCTACAGGCCCCGTATGGAGTTTAGGAGCTGCCCCCTTGAGGAAGAAGAAAATCACAAGGAAAATTGTCAAGGGGCCAGTATCCTGTCCTCCATGTCTGCATTCCAGCGCCTGATGGACAGCTCTCGCTTCCTGCCGGAGAAAGGTCTGCCCGCCACCAGCACCAAGGAAGACGTCACCCCCCAGGAGTTCAACAGCAAGAGCTGGCATAGGAGCACCCCCAGACCGCTGGGTGGACAGGAGTGCAGCGAGGCCCGATGCCAGCAGGGAGCCTTTCTCCGACTCTTCCTGGTACGTCACCACAAGCATCACTCGGCCCACCACCCTGACCACCGGCCCTGGACCAGCCCAGAGCACTGCCAGAAGCAGCCGCTGCAGAGCCTCGGCTGTGCGGAGCAGGCCGAGGTGAGGATGCTCACAGCCCGCCCACCGTCTGGAGGCTGGACCTCACTGTGGCTGCGGGCGGAGAGGGAGGGGCCCCCGGGGTCTGGCGGACACCTAGGCGGCCCTGCTGAACACGCGCTTGGCAGGTGGCCTTGTGCCCCCTCCAGGCACCCCCCGAGACTACACCGAGGGTGAGCTCCGGCCCCTCAAAAGCACCCTCGGTTTCTCCTCCCCCTGCACCGCCTGAGAACCCAAGTGACGACAGGAAGGAGGTGGTCCTCTCCGTCAGGAGCGCCCCAGACGACAGGGATGCGGACGGTCCAGACCGTCAGCCCTGACCTGCGGACCGAAGCCCCGCGGGGCGGCGCAGTCACCCGCAGCCCCGACACAGGTCTCACGCCCAAGGCGTGGGTGGCGCCACACCTGCGTCCTCTCCCCACCGCCCCGCCCCGCCGCGGCCTCAGCAACAGGCAGGTGGCCTCGGCCATCGAGAAGGCGCAGGCCTAGTCTGAACACACGCCGCTCCCCCAGTGCGGGTCTCCAAGCTGCAGGGGAAGGACCTCCCCAGAGCAGACGAGCCCACTGGTGGGACCTCTCCCAGGCTGGCCCAGAACAGATGCGGCAAGCCGGCCTGGGCCTGCACCCCCTCCACGCGGGAGAGCCCTGTGCACACCGCCATCAACCATGGTGATCTCGCCAGCCTCTTCAGCATCACATACCACAGCCCCGTGGGGCAGGACACCTTCCAGAAGCGGGTGAGGACCGCAAATCGGTGCACACAGCGGAGCCCGGCCCGAGCCAGGCGGTCACCCAGCTGATCACCCAGCTCCATCGCGGTGGGTGGGCTCAGAAACGCGCAGGGAGGAAGGCGGAAGAGGGCTCACCCCTGAGGCAGGACTTATCCGCACTACACCGCCCTCCCCTCCCCAACACTTCTGGGCCCCTGCCACCTGCTCACCGAGAATGTCGCCCAGATCGTCCACAGGAAGCTTCTGGAACACGCCTTAAGGGAGAAGTGGAGGCAGGCTGCCACAGCCGCCCCCAGTCTCGGCAGCTACAGCCACGTGGAGAAACAACGAGGAACTACCTTGTTCCGCACTAGCTCCGTCCCTAGAACCTTGCTTCTCCAGGTGGGAGACGCCAGCAGTCTCCCCCTGTCCTGTTGGGCCCCTGCCTCTCGGCTCTGTCACCAGGGACCCGACCTCCTTGGAGGAGCTTTGCCACGAGGAACCGCCAGGGAAGAAAGCCACACCTGTGATGCAGGTGCGCATACATTTTCTGCAATAATCCCCTGTAATTTGCATAACCACAGGGTCCTCATCAAGTGAACTCTGCCCCAGAAAGAGAGATCTGGTTTCCCCAATGTCAAAGAATGTTTTGTTTTTTAAATAACACAGTGGCTGAATGTTCAACCTGTGAACCTGAGGCGTTTCTAGAATGAAACCGTAATCGTGCCTGTAAGAACTTAATTTTTTTCATAGCTCAGAGAACTCTTTTTGTCTCCATCTTTTTTAAGCAAAGTATATTGAACAAAAAAAGTAAATAGTGCATAAATAAATTTTAAAATGAAAGGTTTTTAGTATGTACATCTTAAGACTGAACCTCTGAGCGATACTGCCTCTCCATTAAATCTTCACTGTTAACATTTTGGTTTGGTTTGGTTTATTTCCACACTGAATTAGAGTGTTTTAAGTTAATATTTTGTCAGTGTTGTTTTTAAATACTTTTTTTTAATGTTTCAGACTAATTCAGTAAACTTTTTGTACTGGAAAAACCATGAAGCCAGTAGACAAGGTGGATCTCCTGTATCCTAGGTGGTAGTGTTCTGGAAAGCTAGAGGCCTCGGCTGGGCTCCCCAAATCTGCTGTAGGGTCCACATGTTCTTGTGGCCTAGTATCTCTCAGGGTGTGAAGCACGAGGGTGCAAGTACATATCGCTGCTGTGGTCTCACCGCCTAGGTCTGAATTCTCTGTCCCAATGTGATACGGTGTGAACCCCCTTGGTTTTGTTGTTTAGTTGCTAAGTCATGTCCAATTCATTTGCTACCCCTTGGACTGTAGCCTACCAGGTGCCTCTGTCCGTGGGGAGACCCAGGCAGATGGTAGAATAGCAATGACATTTAAAAACTATTACTAAAAGATTAACTGGCCATACAGTGTTTACTCCAGATATTCTTGAGGAAAAACACTACAAATGGAGAGGGTGGTGCCTTCTAGTCTGTATGATACGATGATGGAGAAGAAATAAAGAAAGCTGTTGCAAGATGGGAGGGGGGGCGGTACGTGGAATTACCAAAGGTATTTTTCACAGAACTACAACAAAAAGTTTATAAGTTTGTGTGGAAATACAAAAGACCCTGAATAGTCAAAGCAATCTTAAGAGGGATTGGCTCATGTAATTGTGGAGAAAGGCTAGTTTAAAATCTGTAGGGTGGGCTGGCAGGCTGGAACCAGGAAAAGCCAGTATTGCCATTCAAATCCAAAGGCTGTCTGCTGACAGAATTCTCCTTAGCTTGGGGGAAGTCAGTCTTTTGGTTCTATTTAGGATTTCAGCTAATTACATTATGGAGGGCAGGTGCCTTTATGCAGAGTCCAATAATTCAAATGTTAATTTCATCCAAAACCACCCTCATAGAAAAATTCAGAATATCTAGCACTGTGAACCAGCCAACTTGATACATAAAATTAACTATCGTAAGTCCACTCTTTGTTAACTGTACATACACACACACATATATTCATAACCAAGTAATGAGGAGGTACTCATGATCATTATAGCATTGCTGCTGTTAACACTCACCTGGTCAGAGCTTGTGTTCATAATTACTTTTTTCCACACTGCTTGTTCTGTATTCCCTTTTTCCTTAACAAGTACCTCAGATGGTTATAATTCTTTACTTGGTAGGATGACCCAAACTTTTGTTTCTGAAGGGCCTGGGCCATTAATAGTCCTCCTTGGGTTGGGTTTTCCACTGATTTTCCATTGATTTTGATCACAGGGTACAGTAAATAAGGGATGCCCTAAGGAGTCACCTGTACTGCAAATATACTCTTCCATACATCCATGGTGAAGTAGTAGTCCAATTTCCCCTTGGTAGTCGGAATCAATTATCCAAATGACTACAGTAAGTGCTTTCTTGGCTTATAGATCAGAATCAGGCAGAGTCCGAAGTGACTGGGTAGGAGTCTTCATTTCCGGTTCAATGGAATCACTGTTGTATCTCCTGATAGAAGCATTCCTCCTTGCTATGCTAAGAACTAAAGTATTGGTCACAGGGATAAGAAGGAAATTTTGCTTGTGAGTCACTAGGAGTAATACTGAATGGTACTACTTCCCATTCCCAGCCCTTGATTCCTGGATCTGTGAATCATGGCTGTGGGGAAAACGACACCATATACTGGATTCTAATTCAGAGCACATACCGCCTCCTTGAGAAACTTGTCTTAGCCCTGCAAGATATTGCCACCTAGCTGGCACTGTAACTGAGCCTTCAAAAGGTCATTCCACTATTCTACCTAACTAGCTGCTTTGAGATGGTGGAGAACATGGTCAGTCCATCATCCTATTCACTTATTAAAATCTTCCTTTGCTGAGGTCACTTTTTGATGTTCACATGGGACACAAAAATTTGCACCTTTTTGACCCATTTGGAGAGATTTATCTATATATCTTTTCTCCAAGCTTCTTTCATCTTGCCCCAAATGTGTGCCTTCCAAGTCCCAGACTATTCAGCCAAACCACTGGCCACAATCCTTGGACTTCTTGAGCTACTGTTGAGTTTGGAGAATTCTTTACTCTAGACCTAAGTCCTTTGTCAGATATTTGTAGTTTGCAAATATTTTCTCCCACTCTGTACCTTGTCTGTTTCCAGAGCAAGAGTTTTGATGGTTATATTCACCGATTTTTCTTTTATGCATCATGATTTTGGTGTCATGTGTAGAAACTTTTCGCCTAGACTTGGATCCTGGAGATTTTCTCTTATGTATTTTACACTTAACGTAGGATTCGTTTGTGTCTAAAGTTTAGGTCTGTTTTTTCCCCCCAAACCTAGGGATTTCCCAGAGAAGGCAATGGCACCCCACTCCAGTACTCTTGCCTGGAAAATCCCATGGATGGAGGAGCCTGGTAGGCTGCAGTCCGTGGGGTCGCTAAGAGTCGGACACGACTCAGCGACTTCACTTTCACTTTTCACTTTCATGCACTGGAGAAGGAAATGGCAACCTACTCCAGTGTTCTTGCCTGGAGAATCCCAGGGATGAGGGAGCTTGGTGGGCTGCTGTCTGTGGGGTCACACAGAGTCGGACATGACTGAAGTGACTTAGCAGTAACAGCAACAGGCATTTCCAGCTGCTTCAGCATCATTTGTTGAAAGGCTATCCTGACTGCATGGAATTGGCCTATTTTCATAGGTATGTTTTTTGGTGCTCTTTTATTCCATTGATCTATGTGTATATTCCTCTATCATACCACACACTCTTTATTAGTGTACCTACATAACACATCTTGAAATTGGGTAGAGTGATTTCTCTCACTTAAAATTTTTCTTTGGCTTTGAATACAAATTTTAGAAGCTTGTCTCCATCTTCCAAACATCTTGCTGAGATGTTGATAAAAATCATGTTAAGCCTGTATAACAGTTTGGAGACAGCTGACATCTTTGCTTCTTAACAGAAAGTGTTCTACCTTCAATCATTAAGCATACTGTTAGATGTAGGCATTTTGTAGATGTTCCTATAAAATTGAAGAAGTCCCTAGTTTTCTGAGGTTTTTCTTTTCCATGCATGAGTATTGAAATTTTCAATTGCTTTCCCAAAAGTTTCATGGTCACCTGATAGTTCTTTAGTCTATTAAAATAACAGCATGTACTGACTGATTTTTGAATATTGAACATCTAGATCTTGCATCTTCTGACCAATATCCTTCATGAAAAATTCTAAATAGAATTTAAGCAAATTTATATTAGTTTTCTATTGCTGCAGTTACAAGTTACTACAAACCTAGTGGCTTAAAACAGCAAAAATTTAATTTCCTACAACTCGGGGTATGCAAAATTGGTTTCACTAGCCTAAAGTCAAGGTGTCGACAGTGCTGTTTCTTCCTAGAGGCCCTAGGATACAATCTCTTCCCTTCCCTCTTCCAGTCTCCAGGAGCTGCCTACATTTTTTGGTTCACGGCCCTCTTCCTCCATATGTATAGCTATGGGGGTAGCATCTTCAAACTTCTCCATCCCTCTGCCTCTGCAGTAACATTGCTGTCTATCTTGACTCTTTAGAAGCCATTAAATAAATCAGGATTCTCTCTCCACTCAAAATCTGCAATTACATTGACAAGTACCTTTTGCCATAAAAAGTAACAAATTCATGGGATTCTCCAGGCAAGAATACTGGATGGGTTGTCATGCCCTCCTCTGGGGAGTCTTCCCGACCCAGGGATCAAACCTGTGTCTCATGTCTCCTGCATTGGCAGGTGGTTTCTTTACCACCTGGGAAGCACAGCATAGGTATAGTGTCATATAATAAAGGTAATGCTTTGCCACTGAATAGCAACGTAATACACTTTACCTTAAAAATGAGACAGCTGACAGTCATTTCCTCTTCTTGTTTTTACACGGTGGGCCTCCACTGGCATTAGAAAAATTACAGTTATGGCAGTATTTATGGTACTCAAAATGCTGTCACGTTGTAACTGTATCACTGTGACTCACAGTGTGCCTACCAGTCCTGCAAAGTGGTGAGCACACTACATCGTCTCTGCTGCAACTACTCACCTGAACTACTGTAGTGCTAAGGCAGCCATAAATAATACAGAAATGAATGCGCATCTGTGTTCCAATTAAACTTTATTGATGGACATTAAAATTTCAGTTTCATATAACTTTCACATGCTATATAGTTCTCCTTTTGATTTTTTAAAAACATTTAATAATAACTTAAAAATCATTCTTAACTTACTGTAGGCTAAGCAAAAACAGGTAGTAGGCCAGATTTGGTCTGTGAGCCATAATTTGCCAACTCTGCCTTAAACTCATGGACCTATATATTTCAAAGCAGCAAGGACATAAGTGAAGAGGTAAAAGATACTTTTGTGTTATAAAGGAAATTAAGTAGTGAGATGGCTAGGGGATGCGTAAGGAAATTTGTAAATGCAAACCTGAATGATATGCGGGAGCCAGTCATGGGAAAGTTAAGTACAGAGTATTGGAGAGAGAGAATACAAAGGCAACAGCTGCAGGCATGCAGGCTTGGTGAATTGGAGGAAGCAAAAAGTTAGGTGTGGCAGGAACATAGGAAAGAGGGGAAATGACCAGGGAATGTTTGAGAGTCTCAATAAGGATGGCCATTGTTAAGAATTTAATTAGCAGACTTGCAAGGACTAGTCTAATTAATACACTCGGTTTGTAGCCCTTGCTAATTTATATGACCACACAAAATATTGTGAATTTAAAAAAAAACAGAGAGCGTGAAGGAGAAGATGTTTTTATTTTTGCTGAATTGTTCTAGGAAAATACAGTATCTCCTATATAATCCAGTAGACTGAAAACAGATACAATTGGACTGTACCATTCATTTCATTAAATGCTCACTCTTAAGCTGTAATGCTTTGCTTTATATTTGCTTTCAATACAAATGTGTTGCTTATCAGGTGATTTAGAGCCATTTATAGCAGCTTTATGTAAAAAGTATGGTTTCTTACAAAACTCAGAACATTAAGTCTTCAGTTTAAACTTTTTTCCTTTGATAATTTGTGCATGCCAAGCTTGTTCTAATTTCTTGTAATGTACTGGAAGGAAAACCATTTTCAAGTTTGCATTGATTTGTGGCAATATTTGTATTCAACAATCAAATGCTACACTATTTCCTTTTAAATGGCTATGCACTTAATTAGTTTCACTTGTTCAGCAATTAATTGGTTCCAGAGACTTCTTATTTTGGTATTGACCCTGACTATTGATAGCTGGAGCAGATACTGTATCAGAACTGCAGTGCATGTTTTCTGATCACCACATAAAGTTTTCAGATCTGAAAAAAAGTTCTCAATCATAATATCATCTAGTATCTTTCATAACTGTAAAATATTCTTCAACTAGTCTCTTTTTTTCATTTATTTTTTCCAGTATTGCTTCTAGTAAATATGTGGCAAAAGGAAGCTGTAAAAGAAACACAGAAAAAAAAAAAAAAAAAGACGATCAAAACTCTGTATTTTCTTCAGTTCAGAAACATATACTAAATATCATTAAACCATTTGAACTGAGCTATCTGCAACTCTGCACCCATAATGGTACCCTACTGGGTCTCTTTTCAACTGATCTTGCTGGTTAGTATGGGTAATTTTGTCTTTTATAATAAAAATGATACAGGAGCAGAAGTAAAATGAAGAAAGATAAACGCCATATTGAACAATCCATGGTTTACTGACCGTGTTAATGTTGTAATCTGCAATACAAGCAGCTGAGCCATTTATCTTCAATCAGTTGATCAATAGCAGGCTACAGCCCTCTCTAGGGCCCACAGGCCCACAGAAGTAGCACTATGTGTTCATCACTCATAAGAGAGGGAGCACGAACTATCAATATACTTGCCTGCGTTACAGCTGAAAGTCTTGAGGATTGTAGGGTGAAATTTCAGAGGGAAAAAAATGGCAAAAGTATATACATTGATTAAGTTGTTATAGAAAAGTTTATTTGGCATATCAAAGTGTAATACACATGTTACAAACTGCTGAGTTTATGAAACGTAGAGTACATTTTAAAGTTTAATAATTTATATAACATTTCTGGTAAAGTTTTATTGTTCCTGGGCTTTATTGAGTTGCCTGTAGAACTCATAACAATACACTTATAGGTGACAAGTAAAGGAAAATCTGAAATGTTCCCCAGTTGCCACCCAAAGCCATACTGACTTCCTTTTATCCTGCTTCCCAGCTATCTAGTTTCATGTAAGAGATTTGTAACAATCAAGAAACCCATTAATTCATTTTTTGGAATTGTCCTTTTGATTAACCAGGGAAGACTACTTTTGTCTCCCTGAATAGAATAAGGACACTTAAGCCCAGTACCCCTTCCCTACAGAGGTGTACAGTCAGGCCATTCTTTGTGCTAGGACAACCACTGACAGCATCACTGATCAGCACCCAAACAAAATCAGCCCGGTGCTGTGCGTGTAAGTTGTGCTTACATCAGCTGTGCTCAGCCACAGTGGTTATAATTAGCTAACCCCAGCATAATGGTAATTTTCTGAATTCAAACTGGGAAAAACAGAGAAAAGACTGGCCAGTGGTGGTGAAACAACAGGCCGAAATGGCGCAGGTTGTGTAAGCCATGAAGAAAACACAGAGACCAAAGCTGGTCCATAGAATTGCCTCAGATCCTAAGCAGCTTTCCAGTTTAACTTCCGTCTTACCTTGATAATAAATTGCCTTCTCCTTAAAATACTCTTGAGTCTCTGTCAGGAGAGACTCTATCTATAGTCTATGTCAGGAGCTTCACACATTTGTCTTACTTAAAATATAACACTAAATAAAGTATAAGATACAAAAATACCATATTTCTTCACTTTTTAAGATACAGGTGAATATGATACCCACATTGACTTAAAAACAGCTTTTTCTGGAAAAAAGGAAGCTACCACATTAAATATACACAAATTGCATATGTGTTTTAATTTCAGAAATGTGAAAATGTGGGGAAATGCATCATAGAATCAAGGAACAAGAATACATTAGATTTCCTTCTGGAAGATAATGATACAGCAAATCCTTACTTTGAGAAAACTGCCTTTCTGGGATGCAGAAAAGTTATACATATTTGCCAGTTTTATAAATGAGAGAATTTAAATTCTCAGGGCATTAATATTAGATGTTAAAGAAATACACACAGACACACACACACACATACACACACAAAGGCAAAACCACCGGGTAACTTTGTTTTATTTTGACTATGGCCCTCAGTACTATATGCAATCCAAAAAAAAGGAAACAAACAAGATGAGAATACCCTCCCATCTATTCCTGGTAGAGCAAAAGCAGAAATGAGTATTTTAAAAAGTTGTTCTAAAAAGTAAAAGTTGTTCTAAGAAAAAAGAGTTCTCCGATCAAGTAAGTGTGGGAAACAAACCGAAGTTTAAATGTTATTTTATTTCAGGATCTCTTAGAGACTTTAATATGCTAATGCACTGTGTTTCTTGCAGAGGGCAATGTAATACCCTGTTTCTAAATTCAGGGGCCCACACTTTTCTCATAGTCTACTTATCATGTGGCACTGTGGTCCATGGAACACACTCTAGGAAACATGCTGGTTCTACGATTTCCTATATGATGATGTCACAGCACTTTTACCAGGCCACAATGTACTGACATTAATTATCTCATCTGCACATTTCATTTTCAAGTTAAAAACTCGGCCTACTTTTTATTATCTTGCAATCAGAACAATTTTCAACATGTCATGTACTTGAACATTTGGCTTCCCTCTAAAAATAGTCTAAGAGTCTCTCTTCCAGGAAGCCTCCAAGGTGGAACAAGAGGTCCATTGACTAATTTATTGCTAATAACTCTTATATTCTCTTCCTTTGGCTCCCAATAAAACGAAAAGCCCCACAGTTAAACACAACTGTTTGAATTGTGTCTCCTAAGCTTTGTATAGAGGCTAACTCTTGATGAAGTTCAAAAAGCGGCCTGTCCTTTAAACAAGATGCCCTATTTGTGTACATCCATCTCCCCTTGTAGGTTCTTCTATTTTTCTCTACAAATAGGTCAGAAAAAAACCTTTAGATAATAATTTCTCTTTATATAATAGAGAAAAGTTCATAATATCTCACAGAGTTGTTGGAGATTAAGCGCAGGTTTATTTCATACAGGCAGTGTAAGAGTCTGTTCTTTTCTCCCTCAGATACAAAAAGAAAGCACAACTCTTTTACTGACAGGATTTTGGACTTGGGTTGAAGTGGCAACCTGACTGGCCAACAGCAAAGCTCTTTCCTCCTTTGCTCCATCATACGTATAGGCGAAACAACAAACCTGCAAAATATGCTGTCTTGGGTTTCATCTCAGATGGAATATGCTGGGGCCTACCAAGTCCAGAAAGTCGGCTGGGCTTTCTGCATAATTTCCTTATCTCTTCTGCATAAATATAGAAATGACTGTCTTAGTTATGTTACTGCAGTTACACAGGCTTGAACTCTTCAGCATAAGGAGAAAGATGGACAGGGGAAGAGCTGATACTCCATAAGATTTCTCGGAATGGAAATTTAATTAGGACATTCAAACAACCGTGAGTTTTACTTGGTCTATACTGTAATCTTTTTTTAAAGATTAATTAATGTATGCATTTATTTATTTTTGACTGTGCTGGTTTTTCTTTGCTGCATGTGGGCTTTCCCTAGTTGCAGAGAGTGGAGGTGACTCTCTAGTTGTGTTGCCTGGGTTTCTCATTGAGATGGCTTCTCTTGTTGTGGAGCACAGGATCTAGGATGTGAGGACTCAGTAGTCGAGCCACATGGGTTTAGTTGCCTCCCATGGTAAGTGGAATCTTCCTGGATCGAAGATTGAACCTGTGTCCCCTGCATTGGCAGGCATATTCTTAAGCACTGGACCACCAGGGAAGTCTATACCATAGTCTTGAAGGGGGTCTTTCTGGTTGTTCTGGCTGTCCTTGTTGAAAAAGGTGACTTCTCTTATGGGAAACACTTCCCCTAACTTCACAGAGACTTTAGGCTTCTCTTACATGTAAATGACCACAGATGTATGCCAGTGATAGAACTTCATCACTCACACTTACAAATTATGACTTCATTTAGAGGCATTTCTGTATAAAGGGAAGATATGACTGATGCTTGCAGATGCTGGAGAACTACATTGGAAGAATAACAAAGCCTCAAATCTATAACTGTGAAACATACAGATCGTTTACAGCGTCAGCATGAACTGGGAATGTGCTCTCAATAGTATAAAATTGAACATTTTTGTGTTGAAAGAAAAAGACTGAAATAAGGGTATCTTTTTAAATCTAAAGGGAAAGATTAACAATTTTTTCTTTCTTTTTTTTTTTACCAATTTAATTCTTGTTTTCGATTTGAAAACTATTACTAAATGATATTGTTTTCAAAATAAAAATTGACTTTAATCCAGCTGAGTCATACTCAAAGTACAGATATTACATGTTATTTATTATACCTACTTTTAACAAAGATATGATTCAATGAGATTTTGCGAGTTTAGTAAAAGAGACTAATATAGTTTGATAATTATAAAATTAAAGGTGCAAAATTTGGTATAAATAAATATTTGTATGCTTATTCAGCTATCTTGTAATTAAAAGATTGAACTTCATAAAATAACCAAGCATGGTATGAGAAACAATGATTTATTTATAGTTTAAAACTGGCACTTAATTATAAGCTAAGTTTCCTAAATATTGCTTATATTTCTGGCACATATCTATCTATCTACATACTTATCTATCTATCTTAGAGTGTCACTGAATATTGAAGTATGTGTCTGCTCTTCTTAAACTTTGGTAAAAGCTATAACTTGCTTTCTCTTCATTCCCCTCCCTCCATTTTTTTACAGTGGTAAAATACGCGAAACATAAAATTTACCTTTTACCTTTAATGACATATGTCTTTTCCCTGGTATCATGAAAGTAGGCTTGAGATGGTTAAATTAAAAAAAAAAATCCCAGTAAGGCTCTGAATGGAGAATTTTTAACTCTTGCAACTTCAGCTGGATGTGCAGAGTGAGTGTGTGTGGGTGGCTGTGTGTGTTTATGTGTGTGGAGAGAGTGACCATGGGAGTTCACATGTATGTGGCATGTTTTAAGTATGTTGTAAGTGCAACACTGAATGCAACAGAGTAAAGGTCTTCAGGACATTTGTTGTAAAGAGAAACTTTCTGGTAACCTTCAGGTTGGAAGTTACTCTATTTACCAAAGCCAGGGAGATTTATAAAAACCTTCCCACTGCTGTATCACAAAGCATCTATAGAAGGTAAGCATATTTTGCAGAAAGGGAACAGAGGAAAGAGCCATTTTAAATTTCAGCATTTGTAAGATCTGAAGCAACCTAGTAGGAACAGGGATATTTAAAGGCAAAGAAAAACCACTGATCAAAGTCTGTACTTTAAGTTATCAACAACCGAAGGCAGGATTTTTGATATGGCTCCCATACAAGAAAATGATCTACACAAAGTAGATGAAAACTGCCTGAATGAAATCTGGAAAACAAAATCAAGACACATTTTCTAGCCATTCCTGGATAAGGGTTTTTGAAATATAAATCCTAGTAAAGAAGCACATTGCAGTTGTAACTGTATATTACTTGCTTTATATAAGTATACATATTTTATTATACATACCCATAATTCTGTTCAACTTTGTTGAAAAACTTTCATACTTTTTATATTTTATCTGTTTATTGTTCTCCATCACCAGAAATATAAGCTCCATGAGGACAGTGATTTTTTTCTCTTGTTCATTGCTATATCTCCAAACCTGAAATGTGGTAGACACTACTGCATGAATTACCTTTCATGCAGTAGACACTTGGCAACATGTTTTTAAAATGCCTTCCATAGCTTGGGTTCAACTTTATCTCCACTAATTCTTTCCATGGCCTTATAAACCCATAAGTACATAAGACGGTTTCAGGTATTATTAAGGCCTGAAAACAAAACTAAATGACCTTTCCTATAATTTCAATTTTGAGGATCAGAATGGACAGAACAATTAAACAATGTCTCTTAGAGGGCAAATGTAAATAACTGACTCCTATCTGTTTGATGATGTGATCACTAATCTAGAACCAGACATCTTGGAATGTGAAGTCAAGTGGGCCTTAGAAAGCATCACTACAAACAAAGCTAGTGGAGGTGATAGAATTCCAGTGGAGCTATTTCAAATCCTGAAAGATGATGCTGTGAAAGTGCTGCACTCAATATGCCAGCAAATTTGGAAGACTCAGCAGTGGCCACAGGACTGGAAAAGGTCAGTTTTCATTCCAATTCCAAAGAAAGGCAATGTCAAAGAATGCTCAAACTACCGCACAATTGCACTCATCTCACGTGCTAGTAAAGTAATGCTCAAAATTCTCCAAGCCAGGCTTCAGCAATACGTGAACCATGAACTCCCTGACGTTCAAGCTGGTTTTAGAAAAGGCAGAGGAACCAGAGATCAAATTGCCAACATCTGCTGGATCATGGAAAAAGCAAGAGAGTTCCAGAAAAACATCCATTTCTGCTTTATTGACTATGCCAAAGCGTTTGACTGTGTGGATCACAATAAACTGTGGAAAATTCTTCAAGAGATAGGAATACCAGACCACCTGACCTGCCTCTTGAGAAACCTATATGCAGGTCAGGAAGCAACAGTTACAACTGGACATGGAACAACAGACTGGTTCCAAATAGAAAAAGGAGTACGTCAAGGCCGTATATTGTCACCCTGCTTATTTAACTTATATGCAGAGTACATCATGAGAAACGCTGGGCTGGAAGAAGCATAAGCTGGAATCAAGATTGCTGGGAGAAATATCAATAACCTCAGATATGCAGATGACACCACCTTTATGGCAGAAAGTGAAGAGGAACTAAAAAGCCTCTTGATGAAAGTAAAGAGGAGAGTGAAGAAGTTGGCTTAAAGCTCAACATTCAGAAAACGAAGATCATGGCATCCGGTCCCATCACTTCATGGAAAATAGATGGGGAAACAGTGGAAACAGTGTCAGACTTTAGTTTTTTGGGCTCCAGAATCACTGCAGATGGTGACTGCAGCCATGAAATTAAAAGACGCTTAGTCCTTGGAAGAAAAGTTATGATTAACCTAGATAGCATAATCAAAAGCAGAGACATTACTTTGCCGACTAAGGTCCGTCTAGTCAAGGCTATGGTTTTTCCAGTGGTCATGTATGGATGTGAGAGTTGGACTGTGAAGAAGGCTGAGTGCCGAAGAATTGATGCTTTTGAACTTTGGTGTTGGAGAAGACTCTTGAGCGTCGCTTGGACTGCAAGGAGATCCAACCAGTCCATTCTGAAGGAGATCAACCCTGGGATTTCTTTGGAGGGAATGATGCTAAAGCTGAAACTCCAGTACTTTGGCCACCTCATGAGAAGAGTTGACTCATTGGAAAAGACTCTGATGCTGGGAGGGATTGGGGGCAGGAGGAGAAGGGGACGACTGAGGATGAGATGGCTAGATGGCATCACGGACTCGATGGACATGAGTCTGGGTGAACTCCGGGAGATGGTGATGGACAGGGAGGCCTGGCCTGCTGCGATTCATAGGGTCGCAAAGAGTCGGACACGACTGAGCGACTGAACTGAACTGAACTGAATATCAATTAGAATATGATAGAGATACAGTTCCTTCTGTGCCAACTGAAAGGAAACCTATTAAATATGAAGTTAAAAAATTTATCTCATTTATTCATAGTTATGGCCAATGGACAGAAATTCAAATTCAAATGCATTTAACACAGTCTCTGCTAATGGGGGCATAATGCAGCATATGTGATATCATAACTTTATTGGATTTACTTTTAAAGTTATTCTTTTTATTCTTTTTTCACATCTCATATTAAGGAATTCATTTTTAAATGGAGATATAATTCACATAACATAAATTTCTCCATTTTCAAGCGTATAATTCATTGGTTGTACACAGCTGTGAGAGATTGGGGGCAGGAGGAGAAGGGGATGACCCAGGATGAGATGGCTGGATGGCATCACGGACTCGATGGACGTGAGTCTGGGTGAACTCCGGGAGATGGTGATAGACAGGGAGGCCTGGCGTGCTGCAGTTCATGGGGTCGCAAAGAGTCAGACACGACTGAGCAACTGAACTGAACACAGCTATACAACCATTACTTTCATCTAAATCCAGAACATTTTCATCACCCCAAAAGAAACCCTGTACCCATTAGCAGTCACTGCTCCTCTGCCCCCATCCTCTGGCAACCACTAACCTACTTTCTGTCTTGATTTGCCTCGTCCAAACATTTCATATGAATGCAATCATACAATGAGTTGCCTTTTGTGTATGGCTTCTTTCACTTAGCATAAGGTGTACAAGGTTCTTCCATGCTGTATGATGTATCATCATGTCATTTCATTTCATGACTGAATAATATTCCACATATGCATATAACATGTTTTATTTATTCATCTGTCTTGACGGATCTCTGGATTCTTCTACTTTTGAGCTATTATGAACTACTGAGCAATACGAACATTTATGTAGAAATTTTTATATGACATACGTCTTCACTTATCTTGAATATATACCTAGGGATGGAACTGCTGGGTCACATAATCTCTAGTTTTTAACTTTTGGAGGAACTGCAGACTGTTTTCGACAGGGGTGGCATCATTATACATTCCTACCAGCAATATACAAGGGTTCTAATTTCTCCACATCCTCACCAATGCCTGCTATTGTCCTTTTTGATTACAGCCATCCTCCTGGGTATGAAGTAGTATCTCATTTTGGTTTTTGGTTTGCATTTCCCTAAAGGCTAATGATGCTGAGCATATTTATATGTGCCTAATGGCTATCTGTATATATTATTGTAGAAATGGCTATGAATGGTCCTGAAGGTCTGTTTCTTTTCTCTTGTTGAGTTGTAAGAGTTTGAAATGTGTTCTTAAATGGTTAGATTTCACTGAGAAATGCCAGACAGAAGGCTTGGGTGAACTGCGAAGTCCCTGAATGCTGTTATTGAAATGTTACCTACTAAATTTTTTACAGCTTCAGACACTGACAGCTTCTCTACCAAATCTGATCTACCTCTTTCGATCCCTAAAACTCTTAAAGGTACCATCCTCTTTCTCATCATATAAGGTGATGAGAACACCACACCACACCAACACCACAGTTCAAAAGCATCAATTCTTTGGTGCTCAGCTTTCTTCACAGTCCAACTCTCATGTTAAACTCACCTCTCTTTGGTTTCTGCTTTCTCACCCCTTCATTTAATCTCAGTTCTGCTATGTGATTCAGGGACTACAAAATGGGTCATATCTACCTTGTCCTTCCTATTTTTATGGTGAGGACACATGCAAGCCCCTACTGGCCTTGTCTAGAGTACCTTCTTGCTCCTAGTCTCTTCTCCCTCTAAACCATCCTATACATTGATCTTCTGCAGCTTTCTAATGCACAACTCTGACTGCATCCCCTTCCTGTTC
Organism: Oryx dammah; assembly: GCF_014754425.2. Taxonomy (NCBI): domain Eukaryota; kingdom Metazoa; phylum Chordata; class Mammalia; order Artiodactyla; family Bovidae; genus Oryx; species Oryx dammah. Next base: position 26,285,401 of record NW_024070185.1, read on the forward strand.
AAAGGTTTCCATACTTTAGTCTCAGCCAACTTTCCCTGTTCCTGTTTTTTTTCCTCCCACTTCCTAAAATACAGAAAAAACTAATTTTGGAAGGTTTTTCCACCCTATTATGATCATTAATTTGCTTTTTTTTTTCTCTGCCATTAACTGTAAGTTTTAAAAGATGTAGTAATGCAGAAGAGGAATTAATACAAGTAAAACTCTTCAAAGAAATTAAAAGGCAGCTGAGTCATAGAAAATGAGAGTAGATATAAGAATGACTTTTTTCCAGAATAACTCTTATTCCTAGAAATAGGTGAGGACAAAGGTTAGGTGCAGATAAGATAAAATTACCAATTGTATCAGGACCACTTGATGGGAGGACATATATTTGCATTCTGTGTTAAATATAGATAAGTTAAGGCTCTAGACCTTTTAATTCTCACTCACTCCTGGCTAACAGTATCAGCAAGTATTACATTTTTGTCCAGGTACATATTGTCACATGGTAGTTCAGTTCAGTTCAGTCGCTCATTTGTGTCCGACTCTTTGCGACCCCATGAATTGCAGCACACCAGGCCTCCCTGTTCATCACCAGCTCCTGGAGTTTACTCAAATCCATGTCCATTGAGTCAGTGATGCTATCCAGCCATCTCATCCTCTGTCGTCCCCTTCTCCTCCTGCCCCCAATCCCTCCCAGAATCAGAGTCTTCCAATGAGTCAAATCTTCGCATGAGGTGGCCAAAGTATTGGAGTTTCAGCTTTAGCATCACTCCTTCCAAACACCCAGGACTGATCTCCTTTAGAATGGACTGGCTGGATCTCCTTGCAGTCCAAGGGACTCTCAAGAGTCTTCTCCAACACCACAGTTCAAAAGCACCAATTCTTCAGTGCTCAGCTTCCTTCACAGTCCAACTCTCACATCCATACATGACCACAGGAAAAAACCATAGCCTTGACTAGACGGACATTTGTTGGCAAAGTAATATCTCTGCTTTTGAATATGCTATCTAGGTTGGTCACAACTTTCCTTCCAAGGAGTAAGCGTCTTTTAATTTCATGGCTGCAATCACCATCTGCAAAGATTTTGGAGCCCCCCAAAATAAAGTCTGACACTGTTTCCACTGTTTCCCCATCTATTTCCCATGAAGTGATGGGACCAGATGCCATGACCTTCGTTTTCTGAACGTTGAGCTTTAAGCCAACTTCTTCACTCTCCTTTTTCACTTTCATCAAGAGGCTTTTTAGTTGCTCTTCACTTTTGCCATAAAGGTGGTGTCATCTGCATATCTGAGGTTATTGATATTTCTCCCGGCAATCTTGATTCCAGCTTGTGTTTCTTCCAGCCCAGCGTTTCTCATGATGTACTCTGCATGTAAGTTAAATAAGCAGGGTAACAATATACAGCCTTGGTGGACTACTTTTCCTATTTGGAACTAGTCTGTTGTTCCATGTCCAGTTGTAACTATTGCTTCCTGACCTGCATATAGGTTTCTCAAGAGGCAGGTCAGGTGGTATGGTATTCCCATCTCTTAAAGAATTTTCCACAGTTGATTGTGATCCACACAGTCAAAGACTTTGGCATAGTCAATAAAGCAGAAATAGAAGTTTTTCTGGAACTCTCTTGCTTTTTCCATGATCCAGCGAATGTTGGCAATTTGATCCCTGGTTCCCCTGCCTTTTCTAAAACCAGCTTGAACATCAGGAAGTTCATGGTTCACGTACTGTTGAAGCCTGGCTTGGAGAATTTTGAGCATTATTTTACTAGCATGTGAGATGAGTGCAATTGTGTGGTAGTTTGAGCATTCTTTGACATTGCCTTTCTTTGGAATTGGAATGAAAACTGACCTTTTCCAGTCCTGTGGCCACTGCTGAGTTTTCCAAATTTGCTGGCATATTGAGTGCAGCACTTTCACAGCATCATCGTTCAGGATTTTAAATAGCTCAACTGGAATTCCATCACCTCCACTAGCTTTGTTCATAGTGATGGTTTCTAAGGCCCACTTGACTTCACATTCCAGGATGTCTGGCTCTAGGTGAGTGATCACACCATTGTGATTATCTTGATCGTGAAGATATTTTTGGACAGTTCTTCTGTGTATTCTTGCCACCTCTTCTTAAATATCTTCTGCTTCTGCTAGGTCCATACCATTTCTGTCCTTTATCAAGCCCATCTTTATGAAAAGGCAAAATAATAGGATACTGAAAGAGGAACTCCCCAGGTCAGTAGGTGCCCAATATGCTACTGGAGATCAGTGGAGAAATAACTCCAGAAAGAATGAAGGGATGCAGCCAAAGCAAAAACAATACCCAGTTGTGGATGTGACTGGTGATAGAAGCAAGGTCTGATGTTTTAGAGAGCAATATTGCATAGGAACCTGGAATGTTAGGTCTGTGAATCAAGGCAGATTGGAAGTAGTCAAACAGGGGATGGCAAGTGTGAACGTCGACATTCTAGGAATCAGCAAACTAAAATGGACTGGAATGGTGAATTTAACTCAGATAACCATTATATCAACTACTGTGGGCAGGAATCCCTTAGAAGAAATGGAGTAGCCATCATGGTCAACAAAAGAGTCTGAAATGCAGTACTTGGATGTAATTTCAAAAACAACAGAATGATCTCTGTTAGTCTCCAAGGCAAACCATTCAATATCACAGTAATCCAAGTCTATGCCCCAACCAGTAACGCTGAAGAAGCTGAAGTTGAATGGTTCCATGAAGACCTACAAGACCTTTTAGAACTAACACCCAAAAAAGATGTCCTTTTCATTATAGGGGACTGGAATGCAAAAGTAGGAAGTCAAGAAACACCTGGGGTAACAGGCAAATTTGGCCTTGGAATACAGAATGAAACAGAGCAAAGGCTAATAGAGTTTTGCCAAGAGAACACATTGGTCATAGCAAACACCCTCTTCCAACAAGAGAAGACTCTACACATGGACATCACCAGATGGTCAACACTGAAATCAGATTGATTATATTCTTTGCAGCCAAAGATGGAGAAGCTCTATACAGTCAGCAAAAACAAGACCAGGAGCTGATTGGCTCAGATCATGAACTCCTTATTGCCAAATTCAGACTTAAATTGAAGAAAGTAGGGAAAACCAGTAGGCCATTCAGGTATGACTTAAGTCAAATTCCTTATGATTATACAGTGGAAGTGAGAAATAGATTTAAGGGACTAGATCTGATAGATAGAGTGCCTGATGAACTATGGAATGAGGTTCGTGACATTGTACAGGAGACAGAGATCAAGGCCATCCCCATGGAAAAGAAATGCATAAAAGCAAAATGGCTGTCTGGGGAGGCCTTACAAATAGCTGTGAAAAGAAGAGAAGCGAAAAGCAAAGGAGAAAAGGAAAGATATAAGCATCTGAATGCAGAGTTCCAAAGAATAGCAAGAAGAGATAAGAAAACCTTCTTCAGCAATCAATGCAAAGAAATAGAGGAAAACAACAGAATGGGAAAGACTAGAGATCTCTTCAAGAAAATTAGAGATATCAAGGGAACATTTCAGGCAAAGATGGGCTTGATAAAGGACAGAAATGGTCACATGGTAGAAAAGCTTTTTATTTTGCAGTAATTATTTTATCAATATAAATTTAAGTCAAATGAATGCAGAAAAAGTTGTTTTAACAGGGAACAATTTTGTTGCCTAATCCTAATAAGAAAAGAGAACTTCAGGGCCAGATTCACTCCTACGATGTCAGAATTCTATTATATACAGCACTCAACACAGAGGGAGGACATAAAAGGGAAGTTTTCTTATAATTTAATCTTCAAAGTATTTTAATAATCAAATATCAATATTTAATTAATTTGGAATTTTTCAGGGAACGCACTCAATTAACCCGCAGCTTCAAGATCACATAACCTCAGGTACAGGGAGCTATATGGCATAAACTAAACAAAATGAATGAATGAACATATTTACACTTTTACCCACATAATCCTCTGAGCATAACTTAGACTCTCAAAAACTAGTGGACAAAGAAAACCTTTTCTAAAATCAGGACAAATATAATTGCTAGAATTGAGAGAGAAAAAGTAGGCTTAAAAAAAGATGTTTTCTATTTTATAGATTTTTTCTTGGGCATAATTATAAAGTGACATTCAAGTGCAACCAATGAAGTCCCTACTTTTTTTTTCTTACAGAATTCAAAGACATCAGCAAAACCACCTATGTCAGTAATAAAAATAAAAGTCTTTGACTTTTTAAATGTTATCATACTGTCACAGTGAAATAAAATTAGCTTGACAAATGCTTTAAAGGCACATGGTGCAGTTCATTATGTATAACAGCAACAGCAGCAGTTTCCCAGTGTTCATAGAGGCTGCTCCATTAAATTTACCTCCAGTCAATAATTAGGAGTCCACAAATAAACCTGGGGCAATTAAATCAATAGTGCCAGGCAATTATATTCCAGAGTCCAGGCTCAGTGGCACAAAAAGGCATTATATCAAACTGCAGTATTAAGCAGTCTAATGCCATTTTCAACAGGATTTTTTTACACTAACTGGACAGAATAAGCATACATCCAGATAATGTAGAATGCACATATGTATATCTACATGTGCAGATCTGGTGTCAATAGAGCTTTAGTAACATTTAATAAAGATTTATACATATGGATTTATGACTTTTATGTTCATAATTGATGATAATACTTCTATATCAAAAGGTCATACTTACATGTTGAATGTTTAAAAATCCATGAAAAGTATATTTTTATAACATTCTAGTTAAAAAAAATAACCCATATCAATCATTACTGAACTCCTTTGATGTGCCAGGTACAGGGCTGGGTGCTGGGAATGCAACATGACTGAGGAATGGCTTTTCTTCTCAAAAGCAAGAAGGCTTGCCCTGCACCTGCATGTCTGCACTTAAACAACTTGAAGCAAAAAAGTGCCCATCACCTTCTGTTACTATAGATAGTAATAGTCATAGCATTTCCAGATAATGTTTCAAAAATATATAAAATGGGTACTAAGAATATGAATAGTTCACATATTATTTACTTATTCTTGCTTTTCCAAAAACCTATATACTGCACTCACAGAACAAGAATTTTTTTTAATATTTTGAGAAATACATTTTAGCTGTTTTGAATCAAGTTATTTTTGAAATCGACAATAATTAGGTTGAGCAAAAAGAACCATAATGAAAAAGTTGTAGAATACATTACACGCTGTCAGTGATATCAGAACAAAAGCCAGCTATGACTAGAAAAGCAGGGCTCTCACCTGCCAATAAACTGCCCTGATCACTTACAAGAGGGGCACATCCCAGCAGACTATATGTGTATTAAAAAAATACTTGAAAGAGAAGAAAAAGTATCACACAGGTCACAGCAGCAGTCTCAATAGACCCCTCAGGGATTTCCACTCGTCTTGGCCTTGTCATCCTCTATGCAGCTTTCCACTCAGCCCAGAAAATGTCGATAGGAAAATGTTTGAGGGGCCTCTGGTGGAAATTTTTTCATTCTTTCTGCATTGACAGGATGCCAAATCAATATTTACTTCCCACTAACAAGCTGCTCGAGGTCTCAGTAGAAAATATTGTAGAGAATGCGGGAAGACACAGTAATAAACAGCTGTCTGGCTGTGAGGAAAACATGAATTGACTGGAAACAGGGCCACAGTAAAAGGTCACTGAAACCCGTGAACTCCTCAGGTGTCCATATCAACTACTAACTTTAAAGACACATAATAAAGAATCTCTTTTCCTAAGAGAGCTGAGAGAATGGATCCTTTTCAGTCTAGCAAGCATAGACGTTGACTCAATAATTTAATTAATGCATTTGCTAAGACCTGTGTTGGCTCTTTCCCAAGGCATTTGCTTCATTTGTTATGTCCAAAAGTACAAATAGAGGGTTAACTTTGCTGTCTGCCTATTGGAATACTTCTTTACCTAACAGAAGTAAGTAATGTGTAAGTGTTTCCAAAATTTTAGGCATCTAGTAAAAAAAATAAGCTTGGAATTTTTATCTGCAACTTTTAATAAATGAAGTAGAAAAGTGAAATACCTGTCCTTCAAGAAGTTTCCGAATGTACAACAGCCATTCTTTGTCATTTTCGGCATCGGTCTTTGTCCTTTCAATTTCCTAAAGGAAAAAATAAAAACACTGTAGTTAATTTCATTTATATGAACTTGATCATACTGTTATATACAGAAATACTGATAGAACTGGATTCAACAAAGAGCAGCCTGTCCTTTCAAAATGGAGAATATTCAAATCAATGCTCAATATATCCATTTATGTGGAATATAAAGCTATATATCTGTATTTCATAATTCAGGAATATTTTATTTCTGTATTCATGGTGGAGCTCAAGGTATGGACTGAAGTGGAAGTGAAAGTTATTAAAACAGAGTGAAAAAGAAGATGGAGCTCTAGAAAAGAATCATTTACAAGTGACCCTCATAAGATGATATAAAACTTTATACTCAAAAATCAGACTTGTCAGTAGATAACTAAGGAGTAATTGTTACAATTACAGACAAAATAGGACAGGCATAGGTTCTGGTGTATTTAAATACTTCCTTATTTAAAATGTCCAATAGCTAACTGATAGGCAAGGGACACTCCAACTTAAAGTACTGTAGATCACTAAATATTTTCAATGCCTCAACTGTCAAGAAGAAATATTCTGAAAGTATAATGTATTCACATGTGCAACTGAATTGACTATTCAGTTAAAATCATGACTCAGTTTGCAAAAAAAAAAAAATGTAAAATGTACTTTTCAAAAAGAGAAGGGTTTGGGAAACTAACATTTGTTGAAATTTACTGTATGCCAGGTATCAGGCAAGGTACTTTGCATAGGCTGTCATAGTTTTTTACATGAATTTACAAGGCTTGGATATAGTTTAACGCATAAAGTTCAGGCAGTTTGGGCTCTATTTGGGTAAGTCACTCAACTCTTTAGACCTCTGAAAAATGCAGGCATCAGTCCAAACAAGCTCAGATCTATAATGAAATCTAGTAAATATATCCAGGTGTGTGCAATGAGCCCTCATGGAACTGCGTTTTTTCCAGGAGGACTTCCATTTAAGGTTGATTGGTACAGATGCTTTGGTGCTGTGTACCCCTGGCTCCATACTGCATCCTCCCAGAGGCCAGGGTGTCATTTCTTCACAGAAATGTGCCAGCTACTTCGGGACTAACAAGAGATATCCTTTACTAATTCATATACTCAATGGGGACAACTTTTTCTAATTTTTCTAATCAAAGGGAGTGCTTTTTTTTTTTAAACTTGTAAGCCCAAGAAAGGGCATGTTTTAAGACTACATAAAGGCAGAGGCCCTGTCTTCCAGAATATGTATCTGCAACACACACACACATACACACACACACACAAACACATGAGGGATTTTGCTATGTCTGCTTGTTTTAAAACTTTTAGGCAACAGTGGAAGACCTTAATATTTTGTTAGGTTTCTTCTTTATCCATCAAGTTTCACTTAAATGTCGAGTTAAGAGATAGTTAACAGCCTTGCCACAGATACTGTTATTTCCTGTGTGTTTTATATTTGATATTGTATTTCATAACACTCTTGGACTTCAAAGTTCAGAATTCACAGACACTGTGGCATAGCTGCTGAAAAGAGGAAACTGATCGCTCACTATCCTACTCACTCATAGGATGAAAATAATCTCTATAGGATTCCTTTGACCTCCTTTCTAAGACTTCTTGGCAGTTTAAAAACCTTTGCAAGTTGTAGATCTGCTCTATTTGAGAAATGTTTTGAGAAGCTGACAGGGGAGGGGTGCTGAAGGATGTTCTCGTGCCAACATTGAAGTCGATCATTTTATTTATTCACTGAGCAAATATTTATAGGGAAGCTATGAGTGCCATCATCTCTTTACTCTTTCTAAACAATAAAAAAATCTAATATTTAATGTATTAAAGTTCAGAAACTTAACAGTAGAACAGGATTGAGTATCTTCCACAGGTTTCACAGAAGACTGTGTATGAGGTTCTGCTGTTGATGAGGTAATAAACTATCAAAAATGCAGTGCCCTCCTCAGAAGGTACAGAAATGCTACTGCAGACTTATAAGGTATATGCATATAAATGCACTCAGGCCGGATTATTTTACCCACTTTAAAGCAATAAATACCTTTTTCTTTAACTTGATCAACAATAATGTTAAATCTAGCTAGAAAAGCCAGTAGTAGTATATTTACTACTTTTAAAAAATCTCATATAGGAGGAAAACCCCTGAAATCAATCATGATCCAGCTAACTAACTTCTTCAATGGGCTTAATTAAAAGTAATAGCTTATAAGATATATGATTAACTAAAGAATATGGAAGAGACAGGGAAAGATAACTGACCTGAATAACAAGCAAGCAGTTCTAAAGGTTATATGTACTGGCTTACTTCTATATTACACAGTTAAATTTCTCTAAAGGTTTTTTGAGTTAGTTAATACTCTTGATGTATCTTTCATTGGTATATTAATAATCTTGCCTTCATGAATATTATCTTAAAGATGAAATTCTAAGAACTATAGAACAAATAAAAAAATATATTTAACAATCAGTATAAAAACTCCTATATTAATAAATATTTAAGTGATCTTACCGCTTCATCTTCTGTGTCCAGTATTTCCTCTAGGTCTGACCGTGAAATGTTCAGGATAGAAGCTGCCAAGGTCTGGGCTTTATGGGTTGAGGTTTTACAAGCATTCCTGTTTTTCTGCATCTTTTTAAGCTCTCTGATTTGTCGCCTAATCAAATGGACATCATTTTGTAACTCTCTGACCAAGGCCTGCAACATATTGGAAAGAATATGGGTTCATATGGAAGTAATAAATGAAGAGAAAGCAGTCATAACACAAAAATGTGAAGATACTAGCAAATCATTTTTTATTAGGATTATTCTGATTTTATTTATATTGGAGCAAAATGGATTGCTCTTTACTTTTTGTCAGGACACAATAAAAGCTCTCTTAAATGATCACTTAACCAACTTGCTGGATTAAACAAACTGTTCCAATCCCTCTTTCAGATTCGCCAACTGCTGTCTTGGTGAATACTTGGAGCAGGCAGGTTAATTAGTATCACACCAGAGCACAACTCTCCCACCAGTTCAGCTGATGCCAATTGTCAGATGTATTTATTCCTAAGTGTGTATATCAGTTGTAACAGGTTAGGTATATAATTGATTTAATTATTGCATAAACTAATGAAATATAATGGCAGAAAAATGTTGTTTCTATTAAAACTGAACTAGAAATCTTTGAAAGGATTTAATAAGGACAGTTGAGTAAAAGTGCAATTAAATTATGTGTGGGCAAGACGACAATAAAGTATTGACAAAAATCATAAAAATCTAGGCTTACATCCACAAGAGTCTTTAATTTCTCCCTCTGAGAACACATGCTTATGTGTGCATAAGAAAAAAGGCAGCTCTTACTCTGGGTGAAAAGAGCTCTGGAGTCCGACGCTTGGCTTTGTGGGCTAAGAGCAACTAGCTAGATGTTTGGGTAGATTTCAGTCTTTTGCCAGCCTAAGCATTGTTGCAGTAAATAATGGTGCTTGTATATATATTTTGCATCCCTAGGATATATTCCTGGAAGTGAATCTGCTGGACCAAAGGGTGTGTTTAATTGTAATTTTGAAAGCTGTTGTTTGGAGTTCTCCCTCTATCCAAGATTGTACCAATTTACACCTACACAAAGAACATATGAAAGTACTTGTTTCTCCATACCACTGACAAAACACCAATCGGGTTTTCAGTGTAGTTTTTAAATTTTTTTACCACTGTATTTTAAAGTTTCATTTCTCTTATTAAAAATGAAAGTGAGGATCAGCCTTAACAAATATTTTTTTTGTCTTTTATCTATTTTTCTTAGTGATTTATAGGGATTATTTATTAGGGAAATTATATGTCAAGGATTTCTAATTTTTTTCATACTTTTTGTTTTGATAGTAATTATAGTATTTTATGCAAAGGAAAAATATTAAAAAAATTTTTTAACACACTAAATGAATCTATTCCGATATAACTTTTGAATTTGGTGTGATACTTTAAAAAGCATTCTCCACAATTTATATATATATGTATATATATAAAAGTATATATATGTGTGTGTGTTATTCAAACCATGATTTTTTTTGCCACTTGTAAGATTTTGCAGTTGTGTTTGTCCATTTGTAATCCTCTAGAAAATTATTATATAAAATCATAGTTGTCTCACCACCACCTAGTAAATAGTCCGTATTTTCCCCATTGATTTCATGCATGTTTAGATCAGGTTCTGAACTTTCTATTCTGTTCCATCTGTCTTATTAGTAAAGCTTTATAGTATATTTTAATTAGTGAGGCTTTGTCATAAATGTAATCCAATCCTTTCAATTACCCTTCTTTTCAGATTTTTCTTGTTAATTTTTGATTGTTTGGTTTTCCATATAAACTTCAGATTGAGCTTGTCTAAACATTCTTAATGGTATTTTATTTAAATCACGTTAAATTTTATTCAATCATGTTCACATTTTAGAATGTTGATTCTTCCTAATCAACGACTATGGTAGTCCCTTCCAGTTAAGTCTGTGTTTCTGAGGATTATTTAAAGGTTTTCTCTTTATAGATCTGTTTATTCCTGGGCCTCTTACTTTTTGTAGGGGCTGATTCTAGTACCTATTGTTGCTTGTAGACATAAAGATTGTTAATATATAAATTTGCTGAAGTTTCTTATTTATTATAAGAGTTTTGAAAAAAAAAAAAGTTTTGCAGCTGATTCCTCTTTAGCTTCCAGAAATTAAATCATATCTGCAAATACTGATAATTTTATCTCCTATTTTCCAACCTTTTTTCTTTGGTCATGCTCTGCAGCTTACGGAATGTGGGTTCTTAGTTCTCCAACCAGGGATTGAACCCAGGCCCTTGGCAGTGACGGCATGGAGTCCTAACCACTACATCATCAGGGAATTCCCTATTTTCCAATTTTTATACCTCCATTTTCTTTTTTATTGGATTATTAGGTTATTTCTGAATAATATTAAATAGTAATATTGATGGACACAATTGACTTGTTCCTGATTTCAGTAGGAATCTAACTCTTAAGACTATGCCAGATTTTAATTTGAGAGCTGTATTTTAATATACCAAAAAATAAGTATTAATATAAAATATATAATGTAGTTTTACACAATTAACTATCTACATATTTTAATTTCTTACAAAAATGGGAACCAGATTGTCTTAAATCCATTTTAGCACCCATATAAACTATCATATGATTTTTCATCATAAATCTATTAATAGGATTCTTAATAATTTCCTTAGTATTGAATTATCCTTGCATCTGTGGAATAAACTCCACTTAGCGTGATATATTATTTTTTGATGTTCTGCTGAACTCTATTTGCTGATATTTCATCTGGAATGTCTACATTAATAAGAGACTGATTTGTTTCAATTTTGTGCAATCTTCCAAAAATATTTGGAAGGTATTTTCTCTATGTTCTTCAGTAGTTTTAATGAAATTGAATCTATCTGCTCTTTACTGACATTGTAGCACTCGCCTGAATTTGGCATAGTATGTATTGTACAGAAAGATACTTTCTTGGCAATTTCTTTTAATTTTCCATCTGTTCTAGAGGGACTTTTGGTACATTACAATTTTCCTAGAAATTTGTACTTTTCAGAAAGTAGAATATATAAAGAAATTCTACTTTTCAGCATTAATTCAGATTTTTCTTTGTGGTGTGTTACGGGTGGGAAGGCCTGAAAACATACACACTCTGAGATGGAGATTTATGTGGGAGAGGGTACTTAGGAGCAATACCTACGGAGCCTCGGAGCTGAGACAGCCTTTCAGAGTTGTCTCATCTTTATTTTTCCCCCCTTATATATGACATGAACATTTTTCTTGGCTATTATTTTTTTGAGTCCAGAAACTTTACTAGGCCACAGAACATACACAGGGTATGACATGTTAGACATGTTAGACATGACATCAGATTTTCTGGGGTTCATGTTATGTCCTTGGAAGTCTTTATTTCTGAAAATTGTTTTTGGATTATAGCTTCAATATTTGTTCTTTTCCATCATTCCTTTTCTTCTTTCAAGATTCCAATTATACATATGTTGAATCTCTGTAACTCGCTTCATAAATCCTTTTTTCCTCAATATTTTTTTTTAATTTAAGTATAGTTAGAATGAAATAGTGTACATTTTAAGTGTTTAGTTCAATGAGCTTTGATAGCTGTATACTTCCAAGTTGTTTTTGGTATCATAAATATGTATTGAATTTTGCCAAATGATTTTTAGGGAGTATTTGATTATATTGACTTTGCTTTTTTTTAGAATTGTTGAATCAATCTTTCTTTCCTAGAATTATATAAACTTATTCATGGTGTAAATTATTTTCATATAATGCTTGATTTGATTAACTGATATGCAGTTGAGAATTTTTACATTGATGTTCATGATGAAATACTGACTGGTGCTTCTGTTTTCTTACAATGTTTTGTCAGGTTTTGGTTTTAAGGTTGTGCTGGTCACATAAAATGAACTGGGACTTATTTTCTTCTCTGCCATTTTCTGAAATAATTTCTGTAAGATGGTGGTATATTTTTCCTGAAAGTTTGCTCAGTGAAACCCTCTGGATCTGGAGATAGTACATGTGTTTTTGTGTGTGAAGGCTTTGGATTTTTTTAAAAAATCCAATTTCTTTAACTAATAAAGAGCTACTCATATTTTCAATTCAATCTCCTGTTAGTTTTTGTGATGAAAGAAGTCAATTCCTAACAGTTCTGACCATTTCTCTTGGTAGTTTAGTAGGGACTCAGGGCAGTTTAGAAGCTACACTGAGTCAATCAGAGGAAAGAGCAAAGGGTTTGGGTGATGTCCACACTCTTGTAGGCAATGCTCAACCTTGGGTCCCCAGTGTGCAGACATGGTGGGGATGGGGCCCTCTCTCTCTTTTGGAGTGCACTCGGTCGCACATTCAGCTTGCTGGCTCAGGCAGACCTCTCTGCCGTAAACTTGGCCACAGTAAATACCAAATATTTATACTCAGTCTTTGCTAAGGAATAAAGGAAGCTCTGGGGCTGTGTTCATTCTACAAGTTGTCTCTCTCTCAGCTTTACCCCCCAAAACCTGAAGCTATCTAAAATGTGATGCCAGTGGTATATGAGTGTGAAGCCACTATATGACAGGTAAGAGGTACTTTTTTGAAAAGTTATCCATTTCACCTAAATTGTCAAATTATATTGTTATAAACTCATTCATATAATTTCCTTGTTACTTATGTTTCTGTAGTGATATCCCATCTTTTATTCCTGATATTGGTAATTTGTATTTTTTACCATTTTCTTCTTTATTCTTGGATTTTATATCAATGTAAAATAGATACCTGTGGGTTGTTTGAGGTATATAGCTAAGCTTATATTGTTTTCTAAATTGAAAGCGATTTTTCCAAGGCCATTATTGACTACTTTCCCTTACACCGGTCTGAAATGAAAAATACAAACTTTATGCTCTAAATTCCCTTAGATGGGCTTGTTTTTGTAACTCTTTCTGTTCCAATGCTCTATGCATCTATTCCTGCACTTAATCATGCCATTTTATTTATACAGCTTTATAGCATGTTTTAACGTTTGCTAGGAAAATTTTTCCTCTTTCCTTCCCATTCTTCTCCTTCTTCAGCCATCTTCATCCTCTTTCTTTCAGTTATATTTCTGGAACCAGTTTGTATCTTGGACAGCACTGGCACATAGATGAAATATGGAATGAATTCTCACATTTAACAATATTGTTTCTTCACATTCAGAAAAACAGTATATCTCTCCTTTTACTTAGTTCTGTTTTATGTCATTCGGTGTTTTATAGCTCACTTTATAGGTTGCTTGCATTTCTTGGAAGGTTTATTCCTGGGTATTTAATACTTTCTTTTTATCATTATAAATACAAATTTACAAATAGTACTTTAAATATACTATTACTTGTAAAGTCTACTTTATTTTATATGCTGACTTTGTTCTGAAATTATTGCTGAATTATCTGTTTAATAGTTTATTATTGGATTCTCTTGAATTTCCTAGGTCCATAAATATGTCATTGACAATCACAGTTCAGTTGTACATGTTCAGTTTATCTTGGGAAAGGAGCTGTTTTACAGTTTATGGATTTTTTTTTTATAAAAGCAATTTTAAAATTTACTTTGAGTTTTTTTTTTGTTTTTTTCTCCTAGCATTTTGAGTTGAAAGTTAAATTTTGGCTGAATTTTGAAGGTTTTGGTATTTCATTATAGTTCACTTTGAAATAGTTCATAAACTCACTTTTTATTTTCTCCTTAACCCAAAAATCATATAGATGGGTTTGGAACTTCTAAGTGGACAGAAACATTTGGCTGATTATTTGCTAAAATCATAGTTACATTATACTCTACTCAGGGTACATTGCCTAAATGATTTTTGCTTTTTTGAACTTGAACTTTGTAGATTTAAATGTAAGTAATTTCTGTGAATGTTCCACATGGGTTTGAAAAGAAAGGAGCCTTGCTTACATTTTCTTTATTTGGATTGTTTATTTCTGAGTATAATATACTAGAAGACAGTAAATACCTTTGTGGATTCTTTGATTTCCATTTGTAGTTTCACCAAATTTTGCTTAATGTTGCCAGGTACATAAAAATTCATGAATTTTATATCTTCTTTGCAAATTATGCATTTTTATCAATATGAAATTGCTTGCTTTACCCTTATTAATTTTTTTCCTTAATTTGTCTCAAAATAATATTGCTGTATCTTCTTTTTTTAGCATTTAGCTGGAATATATTCAGTTGCACACTGGTAAACAAGCTCTTGCAGGGGATGGGTATGACTTGTAATGTTTGCCAATTTCTATGGTGTTATGTACTTGCACATGATTGATTTCAAACAACCAACATGAATGAGATGCTGGGAAGAGATAAGCAAAATTGATTCTCACGAGCTATCTGCAGGATATCATAATTTTATTCTTAAATCTTTTTGGCTTTTGGTATCATGTTTTAGGTGCATCTTTTCCAGAATCTCATAGTCTCTTTGTTTTTTCTTTTTTTAAAAATACATTTCAACTTCATTATATATACTATGATTATTGGTATGTTTGTATCATCCTATCCTTTTTATTTACCATGCTTCTTATTAACTGTTCCTCTCCTTTATTTTATCTTTCCTTCCTCCCTTTCTCGCATTCTTCTTCCTGGTTTGTATTGAACTGATGGAGATTTTAAATTTTTTTTAATTTCCTCTAATTTTTTGAAAATTAAGTGCTTGATTCCTATTCTTGTGGTCACCTTTAAAGCTCCTGAATATATATTTAATATTATTTAAGTAAACTTGATTAATATAATAAAATCAATATTATATTTTGAATCAATATCTAGAGTTTCTCATCCTCTTTATGTTCCACCAGAGCAAAAAAGAAACATCCCTTACAACCACCCCCTCACAACTTCTGATACTATAATCACTAACATCAAGCTATTTAGATGTAATTGTAGATTTTATAGGAGTCTTTGTTTTCCATTGTTTCTTTCTTTATTTTATTTTATTATTATTATTTTTTTTTACTTTACAATATTGTATTGGTTTTGCTATACATCAACATGAATCTGCCATTGGTGTACACATGTTCCCAATCCTGAACCCCCCTCCCACCTCCCTCCCCATACCATCCCTCTGGGTCATCCCAGTGCACCAGCCCCAAGCATCTTGTATCCTGCATGGAACCTAGACTGGCAATTCATTTCTTATATGATATTATACATGTTTCAATGCCATTCTCCCAAATCATCCCACCCTCTCCCTCTCCCAGAGTCCAAAAGACTGTTCTATACATGTGTGTCTCTTTTGCTGTCTCCCATACAGGGTTATTGTTACCATCTGTTCTAAAGATTGACAAGAGTCCCATCTGGGCAGAAAGACCTGAAGAAGTGAAGAGGTAAGCTATTTTATCAATAATATACAGAGGAAAGAGCAAAGACTTTGAGGAAAAAAAGCATGGCTTGCAGTATTCAAAGAACAGCAAGAAAGTCAGTATGGTTAAAGAGGGATAAATGAGGTGCATGTAGTTAAAAAGTCTCAGAAGTAACAACAAGACTAATCATGGAAGCCCCACAGCAATGCTGCCATTAGCTGGCTGAAAGCAACATGGGTATATTTGGGGAAAATGTGTGTATTATTAAAAAATGTTATGTTATTTTGCTGAAATATACTTCATGATGCTCAAATCTTCTTCCTCCCTTCCAAACTATACCTTTCAGATACATAGTAGAGTGTCACTGCACTAAGTTCATTGAAATGTTTTACTTACCCCCTTATATCCAGGTTAAGATTTTGTTTTCATATGATGACACTTGCCTTTTGTTTCTATGCTGGTGCTCTGCCTGTTTTTATTTCTGGGTGTTACTTCCATCTGGATTGTATTTTTACTTCCCTTCCATCCATTACAAAATTGCTTTCTCTTACCAGTTTAAAATCTGCTCAGCTCTTCTCTAAGCACTTCCAAATTGTGCAAAAGTCTTTAAATACTCCAATGTTAAAAACATTAGAAGCTTAAAAATGTTTTACTCTATTTGCATCATTTGAACAATGGTCCTTGGCTATCACTTGTCAAGGTAAGTAAAAACACTATACCATACAAAATAAGCATTCAACAAATATTAAATGAATTTATAAAAGTTTATGTTAGCCTCCTTAAACTTCTTGAAATATCTCAATATTTGATTATATTTTCAAAATAAGAGTACTTTCTTGGATGTATATCCCAACTTAAAGTCACTATATTTTTCAGTATTTCAATATGATATATTGTAAGCAGTCAGCAATAGTGTTAGAGTAAAACAAGTTATTTCATTCCAGTCTTATTAGATCTAGCTTTCCAGTCTTTATTAAGGAGTCTTGATCTGTGTTAGCTAACTATAAAAATTTTTTGAGTTTCATTGAATCATAATGAAGTGATTAGATTTTCAGTAAGATTAGATTATTGTGATGAAGGTTATTATTGGCTGTTCAAGTACCATGGAGTCACCCCTACAACCATAGTTTCTTGGAGAAATAATGTCTTTTCTAACAGCTTAAATAGTTTTATTAAGATATAATTTACATATTTTAAATTTCACTCAATGTATTTTTATTAAAAGCTTTATCCTTTTTTATATAATGATAAGACTGAAAGAGTTAATTCAAACTGGATTTTAAATATCATAATTAAGAAGTCATATCACCAAAATGGTACCAGCGTCCATCCCCCCACAAATATCAACAATTAGACATTCACAAACTAAAATAGCTCTTGAAGGGCTCAGGAATCCACTTAAGAAATTTCAGCAACACTGTGAAGCAAAAAAAGAATAACTCCATACAAAGAAAAGGAAGGACAGCTTCATTGTGCCTGCACCATCCCATCCCCCAGGGCAGCACTGCTTAGGGCCAGTGGAGAACTCCAGGGTTCAAACGGGCTCCCTCACTGGGGAAGGAAGAATGAGGTGGGCAACCACCTTCCCCAGTTTTTCACATCACAGTATGAAAGATCACTTCAGCTTCACCCTACCCAGAGACTGACAAAGTCAAGACATATACGGATGGGCTGGAAAAACAAAGAACAGCCGGGGCCACCTATATCAGCTACACAGCAGGAGCAGCTGTGGTTCACAGTAACCAACTCCGTGTAGGATCCCAACAGATTTCACCACTGAAGAAACCAATGCCTAGGATGGCTGACATGGACCCCCTGCAGATTTCACCACTTTCACCTTCCCCCCACAGGTTTCCACTTTCACAGATGCCACCTGACAGTCCTTCCCTGACCCTAACTGGACCCTGCAATCTGCACTGGAAGCCAGCTTAGCCTTTGCACCTGCACAAGTGCAAGATGCCAGCCCAGACCCCTGCAGTGATAGATAAATGTGCATGCATTTGGAGCTAACCTCTTCAACTGAGGGCCTCTTGCCAATGGTCTGCCACTGGCTTCTAATGATCTGCGAGTGCCTGTGGTGAGACTCTATGGCCACAAGACTGCATGGCAACCGTCAAGGCCCCCATGGCTGTGTGTGGGCCCGGACCTGGCCCTGTCTCCTCTCACTGGCTTGCATTGCTGGGTTCAGCTGCAGTGAGCCCCTCCACCTGAGCACCTGTACAGCAACATCCAACTCCTGTCACTGGCCTCCACTGTTATGTGGGACTATTAAGCAAAGAAAAAAACAAACAAAACTAAAAAAAATCTAACTTTGTAATTCAATGAACTAGAAAAAGAACAAAGTAAACCCAGGTTAGTAGAGGAAGGAAATAACAAAGAGCAGAATGGAAATAAATAGAGACAAAAAGAGAACAGAAAAGATCAGTGAAACTAAGAGCTAGTTTTTAAAAGAGACAAACTAAATGGATAAGTTTCTATCTGCATTTACCAAGGAAAAAGAGTACTCAAATTAAGAAAATTAACTAGAGAGGTGGGGTGGGGAGGAAGACGGGAGGAGGTTCAAAAGGGAGGGGATATATGTATACCTATGGCTGATTCATGTTGGGGTTTGACAGAAAACAACAAAATTCTGTAAAGCAATTATCATTCCATTAAAAAAATAAATTAAAAAAAAGAAAATTAGACATGAAAGAGAAGATATTACAATTGACAATACAGAAATACAAAGAATCATAAGAGGATACTATGAACAATTATATACCAACAAACTGGACAACCTAGAAGAAATGGATAAATTCCTAGAATATACGATCTACCAAGACTGAATCACAAAGTGACAGAAAAATTGAACAGATCAATGAGTAAGGAGATTGAATCAGCAATCAAACACTTTCCAATAAAGAAGAGCCCATGACCCGATGGCTTCACTGGTGAATTCTACCTGAGACAGAATAATGTCAATTCTTCTAAAGCTCTTCCAAAGAACGTAAAAGGAAAGACCACTTTCAAACTCTTTTTAAGAGGTCAGCATTAACTTGATACCAAAGACAGATAAGGACAGTACAAGAAAAGAAACCCATAGGCCAATACCTCTGATGAATATAGATGTAAAACCTCTGAACAAAATACTAACAAACTGAATTTAACAACACATTAAAGGACCACACACCATGCTCAAGTGGGATTTATCCCCGGAATACAAGAATAAGTCAACATATACAAATCAATAAATGTAATATACTACATTAAAAGAATGAAGATAAAAATCATACAATCATCTCAATAAATGCAAAAAAAAATACTGGACAAAATTTAACATTCTTTCATGATAAACTCCCCACAGACTGGGTATAGAAGGAACATACTGTACATAACGAAAGCCATATAATACAAAACCAAACTAACATCACACTCAACAACAAAAAGCTGAAAGCTTTCCATCCAAGATCGGAAACAAGAGAAAGGTGACCACCCTCACCGCTCCTGTTCAACACAGAACTGGAAGTCCTAGCTGGAGCAATTAGGCAGTGAAGAGAAACAAGAAGCATCCAAATCAGAAAGAAAGAAGTAACACTGTCTCTTTTTGCTCATGACATAATCTTTTATGTAGAAAATCCTAAGAACTCCATCCAAAAAAGCTGTTAAAATTAATCAACAAATTCAGTAAAGTTGTAGGATACAAAGTCACAGATAAAAATTAATTTGTTGTGTCTCTATACACTAACAATAAAACATGTGAAAAAGGAATAAAACAATCCCACCTACAGTAGCACCCAACAATAAAATTTTAGGGATAAATTTAACTAAGGAAGTGAAAGATCAATACACCCAAAACTCTAAGACACTGATGAAAGAAACTAAAGAAGACACAAATAAATGAAATGATACCCTGCACTTACTGATTGAATGACTGGATATTCTTAAAATGTTCATTCTACCCAAAGACATCGAGAGGTTCAATAAGACCTCTATCAAAGTTCCAATGCCATTTTTTCCAGAAAAACAGGAAAAAATCCCCTAAATTCGGATGAAACTACAAAAGACTGACTAGTCAAAGCAATCTTAGGGAAGTGCAAAGCTGGAGGCATCATACTTCCTAACTTGAAATTATATATAACTCATACAACTTGATCAGAGAAGGCAATGGCAATCCACTCCAGTACTCTTGCCTGGAAAATCCCATGGATGGAGGAGCCTGGAAG
Organism: Oryx dammah; assembly: GCF_014754425.2. NCBI lineage: Eukaryota > Metazoa > Chordata > Mammalia > Artiodactyla > Bovidae > Oryx > Oryx dammah. Next base: position 26,305,510 of record NW_024070185.1, read on the forward strand.
GCTGCAGTCCATGGGGTCGTTACAAGTTGGGCACGACTGAGCGACTTCACTGCAGATGGTGACTGCAGCCATGAAATTAAAAGACACTTACTCCATGGAAGGAAAGTTATGACCAACCTAGATGGCATACTGAAAAGCAGAGACATTACTTTGCCAACAAAGGTCCATCTAGTCAAGGCTATGGTTTTTCCAGTAGTCATGTATGGATGTGAGAGTTGGACTGTGAAGAAAGCTGAGCGCCGAAGAATTGATGCTTTTGAACTGTGGTGTTGGAGAAGACTCTTGAGAGTCCCTTGGACTGCAAGGAGATCCAACCAGTCCATTCTGAAGGAGATCAGCCTTGGGATTTCTTTGGAAGGAATGATGCTAAAGCTGAAACTCCAGTACTTTGGCCACCTCATGAGACGAGCTGACTCATTGGAAAAGTCTCTGATGCTGGGAGGGGTTGGGGGCAGGAGGAGAAGGGGACAACAGAGGATGAGATGGCTGGATGGCATCACAGACCCGATGGATGTGAGTCTGAGTGAACTCCGGGAGTTGGTGATGGACAGGGAGGCCTGGCATGCTGAGATTCATGGGGTCGCAAAGAGTCAGACACAACTGAGCGACTGAACTGAACTGAACTGAGTAACTTCACTTTCACTTTTCACTTTCTTGCATTGGAGAAGGAAATGGCCACCCACTCCAGCGTTCTTGCCTGGAGAATCCCAGGGACGGGGGAGCCTGGTGGGCTGTCGTTATGCGGTCGCACAGAATCGGACACAACTGAAGCGACTTAGCAGCAGCAGCAGCAGTAGTAGCATACAACTTGATAACAAAAACCCAAACATCCAATTTAGAAATGAAAATAGAATCTCAACAAATACTTTTCCAAAGAACACATATAATGGCCAGCAAGTTCATGAGAAGGCGCTCAACCTTACTGATCATCAGAGAAATGCAAATCAAAGCCACAAGGTATCAGCTCACATCTGTTGGAATGGCTATTATCAAATAGATAAGAGAGAACAAATGCTGGCAAGATGTTGAGAAAAGGGAAACACTGTGCACTGTGGGTCAGACTATAAATTGGTACAGCCACTATGGAAAACAGTGCAGAGGTTCCCCGAAAAATTAAAAATAACAACTACCAGCAATCCAACTTCTGAGCACATACTGAAAGGAAATAAAAAAGGAATCGCAGAGAGATACATGCACTCTCATGGTCACTGCAGCGTTACTTGCACTAATCAAGACATGGAAACAACTTGTGTCCATGAATATATTAATGAGTAAGGAAAACGTAGTAAATATATGTGTGTGTGTGTGTCTGTGTGTGAGAGAGAGAGAGATTAAACACACACACAATGGAATATGATGACTCAGCCATAAAAAGAAGGAAATCCAGACATTTCTGACAACATGGATAGCCCCTGAGAGTACTAAGCTAAGTGAAATAAACCAGATAGAAAAAAACAAATACTGGATGATATCACTTATATATATGGAATTTTTTAAAAGGCAAACTCAGAAATAGAGAGTAGAAAAGTGGTTGCCAGGGGCTGAGGGGAGGAGGAAATGAGATGTTGGTCAAATGGTACAAACTTCCAATCATAAGAAGAATAAGTTCCAGGGATTTAATGTATAACATAGTGATTATAGTTAACAATACTCAACTGTATACTTGGAATTCGCTATGACTAGATTTTAAATGTCCTTCCAATAACAACAAAATGGCAATTATGTGAGGTTAAGGATGTGTTAACTAACCTATTGTAGTAAACTTTTCATAATATATACATGTATTAAGTCATCATATTGTATATCTTAATCTTATAAAATGTTACATGTCATATCTAATAAAGTTTAAAAAAATAGAAAAATCATAATTAAGAGTAGATCAGTACCAAAGTGTTAACAACTGTACACATTAAAAATAAAATTATAATGCTTTAAAAAATTCTTACTAAAGAATCAAGAAATTTATATGCCTTAATCATCTCACCAAATCTTAACAAACAAGTACATATTGATAATTAAATGATTTAAGCTTCTGGATAAATGTTCTTTGGCTGGTATTTATTCATCAGCTAACAAAAGCCACCAAGAAGATGGAATTGACCATATGATTCTCACATACAAGCATGTTAACAAGCCTATTATCAGGCCTCAATCAAACTAAGCAAATACTTCTAGAAATTTCCCTTGTGTGTTTTATTCAGTTATTAGGAGAATTCAAAGCTTCAGCTCTGCCACATACATCCAGCCCAGATGCTCAAAGCACTTGATTTTACTCCAGGGTAAAATTCCATATTCAAGACTAGATCTAGAACAGATGGCCACCCCACCTCTGCTATAATCTGGTTGTGCCCTATGCATAAATGAAAAAAAAACTAAAGGGAACACAGATTCCACAGCAGGGCCAGAACAAACATTATTACTATTAATACTACTAATAATAGTAATAATGTGTATTTTGTGTACCTGTACCCTATTAAGTTCTGCACAGAATGAGTCCCATTGATCATAATGTTCCATGTAGGAACTATGTACATTCTCTAACTATGCTCAACATTCTTTAACTATGCTCATTATGAGTGTGCATAACTCTTGCCTTCACAGAGGTTTCAATCTGAGCAGTGATTACGTGTCCAGCACTATTCTTGAAGCAGATATAAAGTCAATTTCTCAAGAATTTAGCAAGCTCTATTATGTGCCAGTTGTTTTTGTTGTTTTGTTGCTAAGTTGTGTCTGACTCTCTGTGACCCAGTGAACTGTGGCCCAACAGGCCCTAGTCCTGTTTCCATGGGATTTCCCAGGCAAGAATACTGGCGGGGGTTGCCATTTCCTTCTCCAGGAGATCATCCCAACTCAGGGGTCAAATTCGCATCTCCAGCAAAGGGGACAGCATAATGGCAACAGACCTGTTTGCTAGCTACAATACAAGGCAGAATAAAAGGCACTAAATAGGAGTGTAAATAACTCATGCTGCTGCTGCTGCTAAGTCACTTCAGTCGTGTCTGACTCTGTGCGACCCCATAGACGGCAGCCCACCAGGCTCCCCCGTCCCTGGGATTCTCCAGGCAAGAACACTGGAGTGGGTTGCCGTTGCCCTCTCTGAAACAACTCATAGTGGCATTAAAAAGAGTGGAGCAATCCCCAGGTTCCCAGGTCTCAGTCCCTTGTTATCTCTGAAACCAAACTGTTCCTCCTACATTTTCCCAGAATAGTTAAGGGAGGAATTACTGGCTGACCATGTCGGGGCAGAAGTACAGACCAGAGGTCTAAACACTCTCCTATAAATACTTTGAAACAAAACCTGGTATTCTCCCTTCCCCACCACCCTTAGCTTTGGTGGTTCCTTGTATAGCCAATGCCTAAGCCTTTCAGGGATTATTCAGTGGTCAGATAATTTCTAGATGGTACACCCTTTGTAGATATTCTAGTTTGTCTTCCTTTTGTCCTGCCAGATCATTTACCATTCCTTTACCCATTCCATTGGAGAAGGAAATGGCAACCCACTCCAGTATTCTTGCCTGGAGAATCCCATGTACAGAAGAGCTTGGTGGGCTACAGTCCACGGGTCACAAAGAGTCGGACACGACTGAGCGACTTCACTTCACTTTCACTTCACTTACCCATTCCATGCCTGATAAGTTATGGGGCCCAGGTTCAATGTCTCTTAACGTCAATGATCATGGATCAAGCTTCTGGTTGTTCTTGCTTGGCTGATTTTTAAAAGGAAGTGGAATGGAAATAACTCAATTCTGTCTCTTAACGTCAATGACCATGGATCAAGCTTCTGGTTGTTCTTGCTTGGGTGATTTTTAAAAGGAAGTAGAATGGAAATAACTCAATTCTTGTCTTAAAACATGTCTTGCTTATGTGATTACCACAATTTCATAACTAAACTGACACTGGAAAAAGAATATTAAAAACATAGTGGATATTTTTAAACTCAAGCTATGAAAATGAATCTTTCATAGACAAAATTTGAATAGTGTGGTGGGTAGGGTACGGGAAGATGCTTTGTGGTTTGGGAAAGAAAGCAGAAAGGAACTTCAAGAATACCCCAGATCATCTGAAATAGGCCACTGCCCTCTGCGCCTGAATTAAAGCACCAGTTAGTAAAGTGCAAATAATTCAAACCTTCACAAATATGGTGAACTCTTCTACTTTCTCACTGGCTAGTAGCAATTTCTTCTGTGCACCTTCTAGGGCCTGCTCACTTTGCATTGCTAATCCTTGAAGATGCTTAGATGCTGCTGTTTCAATCTCTGCCATGGCAGATTCAGTCTCATTTATTTTTGACAGGAGGAAAGTAAGCTTGAGATCCTGCAAAAGACCAGTAATCACAGAATAAAAATATGTTTCTTAAACAGATTTGGAAGTTAGAGATGTAAGATAAAGAAAGAGTTTCATTACTCTCTTTATATCTTGTATTTGTTTTCATTTGAGTAAAACTTTATTTTCAATGACTATCTTCAGCACATATTACCACATATTTATCATCGAAATCAATTTATTCTTTTAAAAATTATAAATCATTAAAGACATGGAAGGGATTTTGGACTAAAAGATTTCATATATCAAAAGGAAGTATTTAATTAGTTTATAAGTTTTCAGTTCAGTTCAGTTCAGTTCAGTCGCTCAGTCGTGTCCGACTCTTTGCAACCCCATGAATCGCAGCACGCCAGGCCTCCCTGTCCATCACCAACTCCCGGAGTTCACTCAAAGTCACATCCATTGAGTCAGTGATGCCATCCAGCCATCTCATCCTCTGTCATCTCCTTTTCCTCCTGCCCCCAATCCCTCCCAGCATCAGAGTCTTTTCCGAGTCAACTCTTCGCATGAGGTGGCCAAAGTACTGGAGTTTCAACTTTAGCATCATTCCTTCCAAAGAACACCCGGGGCTGATCTCCTTTATGGACCTAAAACTGTATACCTACTTATATAAATATAAGTTCTTAACAACAGTTTTCATTTATTATAAATCATCAAGATAAACAAAATCTGTTTCTCTAATACAGCATTACCTTTAATAGTAAACTCTTAGTGTTTTATGTAGAGACATAAATGTTCTTTGAAACATTTAAGTAACTCATAGTAGGTTTGGGGAGAAATAAAAATAAAAAAGAGATTGTTACAGTCTACCTCTAAGCTAAAATATCCTAAACCATACCTTTTTTTCTAACTCCTCTTTAGTTTGCTGATACATCTCTTCATACTGAGACTTCTCTTTTACAGCAACACTAAGTCTTTGCTTTAGTGAATCAATTGATACTTTCTTGTTGGAACACTCCTCAGTTAATGTCTTTACCTACAATAAATGCACAAAGGTAGAGATGTATGGAGAGAGAAACATGGAAACTTACATTACCATATGTAAAATAGATAGCCAATGAGAATTTGCTGTATGTCTCAGGAAACTCAAACAGGGCCTCTGTATCAACCTAGAGGGGTGGGAGGGGGAGGGGGGTGGGAGGTAGGTTCAAAAGGGAGGGGATATATATATATATACCTATGGCTGATTCATGTTAAGGTTGAAGTTTGACAGAAAACAACAAAATTCTGTTTATCCTTCAATTAAAAAATAATAAAAAAAATTTTTAAAGCACAAAGGAAAATATTATTGGTAAAGGCAGTCTAGTTCTACACTGTATTTGTTTTAACAGAAACCAAATGAATGCATGAATAAGTCATTTCATTTATTTTCTCATAAATGATATCAAATTCAAGCATAAGATTTGTGTAACTCATACAGCACTGCAAGTACTAACTAAGCATACTGAAGTCAGTAGTGAGTGAGACTAACAATACATAAATCAATAACAACACCCAAAAACTGTGCAAAAAAGCATGAATATTGCTTCGTGTAGACTTCTACCTAATAATACAAGATTATCTTTAACTACGTTTCCTTCAATTACTAACCTGAACTTTCTTAAGCAAGAGATGGTTGTTTTGATTCTTTAATAAGCTAAGTCATAGAAAACTTTGTCTTCTCCGATATAACATGTACTTTTTAGGATAAAATTAAATAAGTAATACAACATATTTATTGTGCATTTCAAAGAATAGCAGAAGACTCCAAAGGAGACATACCAATCAGCTAATAAATATATGAAAAGATTCTCAACATGACTCATTATTAGAGAAACGTAAATCAAAACTACAGTGAGATATCACCTCACACTGGTCAGAATGGCCATCATCAAAAACTTCAGAAACAGTAAGTGCTGGAAAGGGTGTGGAGAAAAGGGAACCCTCTTTCACTGTTGTTGGGAATATAAATTGATACAGTCACTATGGAAGATAGTTTGGAGATTCCTTAAAAGACTAGGAATAAACTATCATATGACCCAGCAATACCACTTCTAGGCACATACACTGAGGAAACCAGAACTGATCCATATACCACAATGTTTATTGCAGCACTACTTACAATAGCTAAGATATGGAAGCAACCTAGATGTCCCTTGACAGGTGAATGGATAAAGAAGCTGTGGTGAATGGATAAAGAAGCTGTGGTAATGTATACAATGGAATACTACTCAGCCATAAAAAGAAATGCATTTGAGTCAGTTATAATAAGGTGGATAAACCTAAGGCCCCTTATACAGAGTGAAGTTAAGTGAGAAACAGAAAAACAAATAGTATATTAACACATATATATGAAATCTAGAAAGATGGTACTGATGAACCTATTTGCAGGGCAGCAATGGAGATGCAGACAAAGAACAGACTTATGGACATGGGCCAGGAGGAGAAAGGAGAGAGTGGGATGAATGGACAGAGTTGCATGGAGGCATATACACTACCACATGTGAAACAGATAGCCAGTGGGAATTTGCTGAATGACTCAGGGAACACAAACTGGGGCTCTGTAACAACCTAGAGGGGCGGGAAAGGGTGGGAGCTGGGAGGAAGGTTCCAGAGGGAGTGGACATATGTACACCTATGGCTAATTCATGCTGAGGCGTGGCAGAAACCAAACCAATATTGTAAAGCAATTATCCTTTAACTAAAAATAAATACATGTTTTAAAAAACCTAAAAAATACCAGAAGAAAACATTTTTTCAGTTTAATACTGTTAAAGATAAATGAATTCTTATACAAACACTGTATACTTCAAATGATTATTGAAGTTAAAATGAACAAAATTTAAAAGATAGCATTGAAAAAAACCTATATGAAGTAATTATAATTTGTGTGGGTATGTGGAAGAGAAAGAGAAAGAAAATCTGTACACATATTCTTGCTCATGTAAAATTTTCTCTCTTCCATTTGAGCATTACTTACATTTTTTACCTCCAACAAGGAAAATAAGGGAGATGTTCTCTCTGGAGTGGATGACATTTTGTGAATGCCAAAGCACAAGCTGCTTTATGATTTGTGTAAATAGCAGCTTTAAAAATTTTTAAACAAAAAATATCTCTTAGTCAGCAAACTGCTGATTTTACTTTAGGGTCAGATAGTGTACAATTATTTTAAATAAGAAAAGAGTCATCTCTTAAGTACACTGAATTAAACATGTACAAGGAAATACTTTAAAACAATTGTGGGGAGTACACTTTTTGAAGAACTGATAGTTATTAGCATATTTTTTCATTTAAAACACGTTTAATTCTATCATTATAAATGGTAGTTTTAAAGAAAATGTTGAATATAATAGAATTTCGAATTTCAAAAATATTACAGATTTTTAAAAATTAAACTGAACTTCTCATGGTATGTTTACAATATAAAAAGAATGAATGGCTATAATATGTGTGAGATTTTGTCTTCAATTTTAAAACAGAAAATGTACTTTCAGAGCAAATGATGTAATTATGTAACAACACAGGTATATTTTATGAATATTTACTACACATTTTGTTAAGATTGACTATTGAAGTTAAGAAAGTAAATACAAAGGGGAGTGATCTTTTTTTTAGTGTCAGTGAACATAAAAATTGATACCTTTTTTTCAAGATTTTCTAGCATTTCATTAATACTCTCATTACTTTCCAAATTTACTTTCTGTCGAAATTTCAAGTCCTCTATCAAATGTCTTTTCATGGTTATATCTCTCTCCATTCGAGACATCCTTGAAAGGGAAAAAAAGGCATTTATCAAGAGTGATAGAAAATACTGCAATAGTGATAGTATCTTACATATTATCCAATGTTATACCTACTGTAAATTTTTAAATGCTATCTGATTAATTGCAAATTAATAAAATAATTGCTTGGTTTAAAATACTGCTGTTAGTATTTTGAGTAAAATATTAAAATCTATAATCCAGCTGTGACTTGGTAAATGCAGTATTTTATATAAACATATGCATTAAAAAAAAGAACTGAGAAAGCTTAATAAAATTTTTTGAAAACTTAAAATTATTATATTTATATACCACTCATGCTTCCAAAAAAATAACAAGTAACATTTAGAGATTATCAAAATCATAACACTGATTGTTTCTGATAAACAATTCTATAATAAAGAAGTATAAAATTTGATAATATCATATAAAGACACTGAAGTGATTTATAATATCATATAAAGACATATCAGTGATTGAACTGATGTATCAGTTTAGCTTAAGGTGATAATGCTAAGTATAAAATGATAAATGTAATAACCACTATTACTATTATAATAAGAACAACAATAACTAACATTTAATGAATGTTTACTATGTACCAGTCACTGTTATAAGTGCTTTACATGTATTTCAATTCTAAGAACTTTATGAGTTAATTCTATTAACTTGAGATCCAGAGCTGGCAGGTAAAGAAGACAGGATTCAAAGAATGTTATCTAAAGTCCTCATTGGTAAACAGTAAGTAAGACTAACTCAATCTATCAAGAAGCTTCAAGATATTCTGCTTAAAAAAAATTAACCAATTTTCTTATCTAACAGTTTTATCTACTAAAGTGAAAGTGAATTTGCTCAGTCCTGTCTGACTCTTTGGGACCCCAGGGACTGTAGCCCAACCAGGCTCCTCTGTCCATGGGGATTTTCCAAGCAAGAATACTGGACTGAGTTGCCATTTCCTTTTCCAGGGGATCTTCCCAACCCAAGGAATGAACCCAGGTCTGCACTGTACCAGGTCCCACACTGCAGGCAGATGTTTTACCATTTGAGCCACTAGGGAAATTCCTTATCTACTAAGATCACTGTTAAGTAAGTGATCTCTAATTATGAATGACTAGACTTCTTTCTAAACACATCACTTCTAAGCTCTAGATATCTATAACAGTTACGGAAAGGAAACAATTTTGATTCTGTGAGACAGAATATTGTAAACTCCTTTTTTAGTATAAATACACAAAGTATAATATTTTATAATTCTTCAGTTATTTTAAATACAAACAAAACTCTTTTTTTCATCTTTGCTTTACAAGCTTAAGTAATAACTCCAATATAAATCAATATATATAATATATATGTACATATTTATAAATATATATATTTTATAGTCAAATAATTCCTACATTCTAAAGTTTTCTGTTCATAATGTTTAGGCCATTAACTGATATTTATTCAAGATTAAAATGTTGACTCTAAGAAGGAAAATCTAACTTTAAACATTTTTACTCTAATTAATAAAAGTAGTAACTATCTTGCCATCAACTATACTATATAGAATATTCTTTAAACTTTCATCTTATTTAGGTTCAAACATAAACTAAGAAAGGAAAACAATTTTAACATGTTCGTATTGTTTCTTGGGGTTAAGTATTTAATAGAGTTAATTGCCACTAGGTGGCACCAAATACAATGGATAAAAATATAAAGCAACCTACTTTTCATGCATTTCCTTTATGTGTTCTTCTTTTGCTAGGAGTTCAAATTTCAGAGACTTCAAGTTTGAAGATTGTTTAGTGAGTTCATTAGTTGCATTCTAGATTAAAAATACATATAAATTTAAATATACCTTGCAATCTTGTTCTAAGGCAGCATAAATATGTCATTCTCATGAACAGTAATAAAAATACAAAAATTATGGTTATAATTAAAATGAACATTTAAACACTTGAAAATGTTTCATTTTGTATGTTCTAATAGAAATATCAGGGCACACTAAAATTTTTATATAACATGTCAAAATCATAGAAGAACACACTCATATAATAATTGCAAAGATATTGCAAAAATATATTTATAGGAAATATAGATTTTACAAAATTTAAATGTGTATTACTAAGTATTTTTATGGTTTAATAAGATTACTTAAAACTAATTCTGGATTTACTAATAATCAGACTAAATACAGTCACAAATAATTTGCTGCACCTCCCACCAAGAGGATGGAATGGAGTCCATCTCCCATCCCTCTTAATCTGATCTGGCCTGTGATTTGCTTTGACAGAAAATATCTGGCATAAATGACATTGTGCAAATATCAGATCCAGGCTTTAAATTGTTGTAGCTTGCACCTTTGCCCTCCTGTAATGCTGCTCTGGGATCACCTACCAACAAGTACAGAGGAAAGGCCATTTGGAAGAATACTGAAGTACCCCAGATGAAGCCAAAGACCAATTGTAAGCCTGTGAGTGAGGCTCTCTTGGAACTTCCAGCCCAGATAAATCCTTGGTTTGGAATAATGCAGGTGTGTGAGGAGACCCAGCAAACAGCCCAAAAGAACTACCTAGTGAACCCACTGGATCATAAATTGCTATTGTTTTAAACTGCTACATTTTGGATAATTTGTTAGACAATAATAAATAACTGATCGAGAATCTCATGAATACTAAATACTTTCTTCCTTGAACCTGTATTGTTGCTGTTTAGTTGCTAAGTCCTGTCCAACTCTCTTTGTGACTCCATGGACTGCAGCCCATCCAGGCTCCTCTGTCCATGGGATTTCCCAGGCAAGAATACCGGGGTGCGTTGCCATTCTCTTCTCCAGGGGATCTTCCTGACCCAGGGATCAAACCCGTGTCTCCTGCATTGGCAGGTGGATTCTTTACCACTGAGCAACCTGGGAAGTATTTATATATAATTACTAGCTTTTCAAAGCAGAACAGCATTGTGGAATTTGTTGTTTGCACAGCTTAGGGGCCAGAGGTAGTAACTAGAGTGCCAGGGATCCCTAGCTTTCAATTTTGACTCAAATTCCAGGAAAACATGTACCCTAAGATATTTAGTGGTTTTGATATTTTGGATTTTTACCTATAAGATAGTGTTGACAGAAATTTATTCATGTGTTAAATTTTAAAAGTATTAAACTAATATAATAAAAATAATAATAGTCAAATTCTTTCTGGAATGACTGTTCATTCATTTAGAAATAACAATTCAAGATTACATTAACCAATTAAAGTGAAAGTGAACATCGCTCGGTTGTGTCTGACTCTTTGTGACCCCATGGACTATACAGTCCATGGAATTCTCCAGGCCAGAATACTAGAGTGTGTAGACCATTCCCTCCTTCAAGGAATCTTCCCAATCCAGGGATTGAACCCAGGTCTCCCACATTTCAGGCAGATTATCTTTACCAGCTGAGCCACTAGGGAAGCCCCCACATTAAGCAATAGTGAAACTTTAATATAATGATATTATATTATAAATATTATCACTACATTAATTGGTATCTTACTATGTCTAATTTATTACTACTGTATCATTATATAGTGATGCCTTTAAAATACATCATGATATAAATGGCTACTCAGACTTGCTCTGAATGGTCCCAGGCTGCTGTTTTTCTAATTTTGTATTTTTACCTTAGCATTTTTATATTTTCTTTATCTATCAATCTGTTGATCATAATTTCTTACTTCTCTATTTCTGCCTAAAAACAATCACCCTGTCCCTTAGTATGCATACTTCTAATTTGGTGTTTTCTGCTGAGAAGGTAAACAAATAAACTCAGTACAGCTGTATTTAAAATAAAAAACAATAGGTAGTAAATTAAGAGTGAAAATATCTTCAACAGAATAAACTAAGTAGATTTTAAGATAACTGATTCTTTTATGTTTTTAAATTTATGCTTGTTATTTTAGGTGGCTGAAAAATGCAGTAATTCTGACTTCTGGATAATTGAGGGATTATAGAATTATAATAAAACAATGCTAGCTTACAGATACTTTTGTTAGACTCTCTAAATCTCACAGCTATTTTAATCCTCAGAAATCCTTTTGAAGTGGGTACAAAGTTGTCCCTGTTCTAGACCTCTGGAAAAGCTAAGTAATTTCCTCAGTCAGGTCCCAGAAGTTACTGGATGAAAAATGATCAAACCCTAGGTCCCCTGACCCTTTTCCAATTCCTACAACAAAATATTTATCTGCAGCTACAAAATCTGGAGTAAAAGACATATTTCAAAGATGTCATAATGGTAATAATCTATCTTGGTTAGAGTTTTTTGGTTTAAGTTTATTAAATTCTTTTTAAAATTTCTGTATAAAAGCATGGACTCTGGAGTCCTACTGATTGAGTTCGAATCTCAGCTCTGCCTCTTTAGTAGCTTTGTGACCTTGAACAATTTAACTTACTCAGTTTTTTTAACTATCAAATACATATAATAATAGAACTTCTCTCATAGGCTTGAAATGAGTAATGAGTTAACATTTTTAAAAGACTTAGAACTAGACTGACAAGAGATTATATATAAAGTAAAAGTAGTTTAAAAACTATTATTCTTCATTATTAACTTACTGGAAAGCTGGAAGAGAACACAGGATATGTCAAAAAGTGGTCAAAAAAATCACAAATATAAATTAGTGCACTATTCAATCCAGATTGCATAAAAAGTTTCAAATTAAATAGAAATAACCAATGTATATATCATTTACTGGGAGGCAGTTTTATGTCACTATGTATCTTATTATCTATCTATATAAAGTTGAGTTCCTTGAGAAAATGTGTCTAATGGGCATAAAAATGAAGCTACAGAAAATGCACATGAGCCCTCTCATCTCTGAATGAACCGTGTACATCTCAGAGGTATACCTAAGAATTTACATAGAAAAGTTTAAATTAATTGGATAAAACAAAACAGATTGATGTAGATCTTTAAGAGGGTCAAATCTAACCAGGTTTTTTCTTTTTTTTTAAATAGGCATAGAAAACATTAAGTAGAAAATACTCTATTTCTTGGAAAATCATGTTAGCAATTTGATACCTGTTATGGGCTGAATTGTGTCCCGGCAAAATTCATATGCTAAAGTCCTAACCTTCCCCTTCAGAGTACCTCAAAATGTACTTGGTCTGTCTAGTCAAGGCTATGGTTTTTCCAGTGGTCATGTATGGATGTGACAGTTGGACTGTGAAGAAAGCTGAGCGCCTAAGAATTGATGCTCTTGAACTGTGTGATGTTGGACAAGACTCTTGAGAGTCCCTTGGACTGCAAGGAGATCCAACCAGTCCATCCTAAAAGAGGTCAGTCCTGGGTGTTCAATGGAAGGAATGATGTTGAAGCTGAAACTCCAATACTCTGGCCACCTCATGCGAAGAGTTGACTCATTGGAAAAGACACTGATGCTGGGAGGGATTGGGGGCAGGAGGAGAAGGGGACGACAGAGGATGAGATGGCTGGGTGGCATCACTGACTTGATGGACAGGAGTTTGGGAAACTCTGGGAGTTGGTAATGGACAGGTAGGCCTGCCGTGCTGCAATTCATGAGGTCACAAAGAGTCGACACAACTGAGCGACTGAACTGAATTAGGTAAAATGAGGTCACATGGAAAGGCGTTTATCTAATATGACTGGTTTCCTTATAAGAGAAGAACTAAAACATGCCACACAGCCTGAGAGATGGCAATGTGAGGGCACAGCAAGAAGGTGGCCATCCACAAGACAAGAAAAGAGGCCTTCAGTTCAGTTTAGTTCAGTCGCTCAGTCATGTCCAACTCTTTGCAAGCCCATAAACCACAGCAAGCCAGGCCTCCCTGTCCATCACCATCTCCTGGAGTTCACTCAAACTCAAGTCCATCAAGTTGGTGATGCCATCCAGCCATCTCATCCTCTGTTGTCCCCTTCTCTTCCTGCCCCCAATCCCTCCCAGCATCAGGGTCTTTTAAAATGAGTCAACTCTTCACATGAGGTGGTCCAAGTACTGGAGTTTCAGCTTTAGCATCATTCCTTCCAAAGAACACCCAGGGCTGATCTCCTTTAGGATGGACTGGTTGGATCTCCTTGCAGTCCAAGGGACTCTCAAAAGTCTTCTCCAACACCACGGTTCAAAAGCATCAATTCTTAGGCTCTCAGCTTTCTTCACAGTCCAACTCTCACATCCATACATGACCACTGGAAATACCATAGCCTTGACTAGACGGACCTTTGTTGGCAAAGTAATGCCAACAAAGGCATTACTGCTTTATATGCTATCTAGGTTGGTCATAACTTTTCTTCCAAGGAGTAAACGTCTTTTAATTTCGTGGCTGCAGTCACCATCTGCAGTGATTTTGGAGCCCAAAAAAATAAAGTCTGACACTGTTTCCCCATCTATTTCCCATGAAGTGATGGGACCAGATGCCATGATCTTCGTTTTCTGAATGTTGAGCTTTAAGTCAACTTTTTCACTCTCCTCTTTCACTTTCATCAACAGGCTTTTTAGTTCCTCTTCACTTTCTGCCATAAGGGTGGTGTCATCTGCATATCTGAGGTTATTGATATTTCTCCTGGCAATCTTGATTCCAGCTTGTGCTTTTTCCAGCCCAGCGTTTCTCATGATGTACTCTGCATATAAGTTAAATAAGCAGGGTGACAATATACAGCCTTGACGTACTCCTTTTCCTATTTGGAACCAGTCTGTTGTTCCATGTCCAGTTGTAACTGTTGCTTCCTGACCTGCATATAGGTTTCTCAAGAGGCAGGTCAGGTGGTATGGTATTCCCATCTCTTGAAGAATTTTCCACAGTTTATTGGGATCCACACAGTCAAACGCTTTGGCATAGTCAAGACAGCAGAAATAGATGTTTTTCTGGAACTCTCTTGCTTTTTCCATGATCCAGCGGATGTTGGCAATTTGATCTCTGGTTCCTCTGCCTTTTCTAAAACCAGCTTGAACATCAGGAAGTTCACGGTTCACGTATTGCTGAAGCCTGGCTTGGAGAATTTTGAGCATTACTTTATTAGTGTGTGAGATGAGTGCAGTTGTGTGGTAGTTTGAGCATTCTTTGGCATTGCCTTTCTTTGGGATTAGAATGAAAACTGACTTTTTCCAGTCCTGTGGACACTGTTGAGTTTTCCAAATTTGCTGGCATATTGAGTGCAGTACTTTCACAGCATCATCTTTCAGGATTTGAAATAGCTCCACTGGAATTCCATCACCTCCACTAGCTTTGTTCGTAGTGATGCTTTCTAAGGCCCACTTGACTTCACATTCCAGGAGGTCTGGCTCTAGGTGAGTGATCATACCATCGTGATTATCTTGGTCATGAAGATCTTTTTTGTATAGCTCTTCTGTGTATTCTTGCCACCTCTTCTTAATATCTTCTGCTTCTGTTAGGTCCATACCATTTCTGTCCTTTATCGAGCCCATCTTTGCATGAAATGTTCCCTTGGTATCTCTAATTTTCTTGAAGAGATCTCTAGTCTTTCCCATAGGAAATCAAGCTTGGCACTACTTTCAGCTTTGATTTCTAGACTCCAGAACTATGGGAAAAAAAACTTCTATTATTCAAGCCAGCCACTGGATCGTATTTTGTTATGGCAATCCTAGTAAACCAACAGAATATCAAAACATAAATTGTAATAACTAGATTACTAGGTACTTAAAAGTACCTAGTCTTCCAGAGTATTTCCATATTAAAACATGAAATAAGACAAAAGTAAAGATTTATCCTTTTCATCCCTATGTAGCCTGGTCAGTTTTTCAGGACTCCAAGTTAGATATGGACAATGTCACTTCAAACTTACATCAAGCATGATCTAAATTGATTTAGGCATTCTTATTAGTCTCACCTTTAAGACACATTCTTTCAAAGTGAGGATGATTTATACATGGGTAAAAACTTACACCATGGGACACCATGCTCCAAGAAGTTTACAGATATCCATATAGGCCTATTACCAAAATTTGTTACCAAGTATTAAAAGTAAGCAAAATCAAATAAGTAAAATAAAAATCAACTGAAAATTACTGACAATTAAAAAATTTAGATGTCAGATTAGACATTATTGGATTTAACAATCTATTTTATCTTGGTGAAAACAAAGCTATTAGGCACATAAGACAAATATAAGAATCACAGAACTGTGAAAAAAGTCTCTGTGGTAGACAAGATCGCCACAGAAGACCTCAATGGATTTTATCCTCCACATAAAATCTAAACACTGCAACGTTCAATTTATACATTTTACTCCATTTTATTCAGTCAGAAACACATTTTAGGAGAAGATATACAGACCCAAACTTGCACAACTATTTTTTCTCATTTCTATTATGTAAGGTAGTTAAAACTTATAAAATGTAGTTGTTAAGGCAAGTTCTGTACACAAGACCTCTCTGAAAAATGACTTTTAATAAGCATCTAAGTTAATATCAATTGTTTTATCTGATTATTAATAATAAAGCAAAATATTTTCAAGCAATAGTACATGAACTTATTTTAAACTTTATCCTACTTTATCCTACTAGTAACCCTTCATTTAAAGATGTTATTATTAGAGAGAACACATATAATATTTTAGATTGAAAGGAACAGAGTCTATTGGACAATTCTATACCTTAATACTCTCATAACAGTCATGGTTATTACTGTTATATTCTGTGCATTTTCAATCAGAATTTTCTTTCTAGTAACTCTCATTATAGCTATGGTCTCACATACATTTAGCTTCCAGAGAGCAATCCCACTGAAGAAAATAATTAATATGTGAGGAATAAATGAGCATGTTTTAAGAAGCATGAAAGTAAACTTTCCAATTAAAACTCACAAATCCTACTGCTTACACGATATTTCTCTTTAGCATAAAGCCAATCTTACTTTTACATTGCTGACAGTTTCACCTAGACTTAAGACATGATTCTTTGTAAACAAAAGGAACACTGCTTTTTATTCTCACTCTCAGGTTTAACTTGCTGAAATCTATTAAACCAACTCACCTTTGCTCTGTGCCTCCTCTCTCTTCCTCTAGTTCCCCTTCTCCAACAAAGAACCACCAAATTAAAATAGTAGCAAATATGTACAGGAAAGCAAATCTATTTATGTTGATACATTACATGTTTGAAAACAATTCTGCTCAGTAGCAGGCAGAGAGGAATTGAATAGTGGAATAAATGGCAATGGCCAGTTTCCATCATCTCCTAAGTTAGGATCTCATAGTATCTTGTCATTTTTTTCAAGGAATAGTATTATGAATTACCAGATAAGAATCTATCATGTTAAAAAGAAAGAGGAGGCTAAGTGTAGTATTAATAATTTAAGGATTATTTATACCATAATTTACCTTTATTAGTAAAGTAAAATTAGAACTGACAGAAACATATCTTTAAGGATTCTTAAATGATATTCTTAAAATATTCTTTAAGGATATCTTTAAACATATCTTTAACACGTTTTCATCTTTAATAAAATTTATAATCACCTTTAGTTTACACTGCAATTGCTTCATTTCCAAATCCATGCTCCTTGAAGGGCCAAGTGATGTAATCTGTATCCGTGGAACTGTTACCTGGGCAACTTCTTCAGTCAAACATGTGATTTCAGATGAAGATTCTACTGTCTTTAGTAAATCTTCTTTTTCTTTTCGAAGCTCAGCCAAATCTGAATTTAGCTTCTTTTTAAAGAAAATAAGTATAAATTTGTTATAAAAGCAATTACAGTTAACCTAACAACTATCATGTCAACAAAGGTCCGTCTCGTCAAGGCTATGGTTTTTCCAGTGGTCATGTATGGATGTGAGAGCTGGACTATGAAGAAAGCTGAGCGCCAAAGAATTGATGCTTTTGAACTGTGCTGTTGCAGAAGACTCCTGAGAGTCCCTTGGACTGCAAGGAGATCCAACCAGTCCATCCTAAAGAAGATCAGTCCTGGGTGTTCACTGGAAGGACTGATGTTGAAGCTGAAACTCCAATTCTTTGGCCACCTGATGCGAGGAGCTGACTCATTTGAAAAGACCTTGATGTTGGGAAAGACTGAAGGCAGGAGAAGGGGACAACAGAGGATGAAATGGTTAGATGGCATCACGGACTCAATGGACATGAGTCTGGGTAAACTCCAGGAGTTGGTGATGGACAGGGAGGCCTGGCGTGCTGTGGTTCATGGGGTCGCAAAGGGTCAGATATGACTGAGCAACTGAACTGAACTGAACTGAACAACTATCAGCATCAATTTGTACAGGTAGGAAAATGCTAACCAAAAAAGTGACACTAACTATAAAAGGTTATTTTAGAAAAATTTTAATTTCCACTAGTTTTTGCTCAAGGTTGTAAGGCTTTTAAAGGTTAAAAGAAAATAAACTAGCTGTACTCAGTATCTTTTGGTTAGCTGGTCTTTACTCATGATGTGCTATTTCTTTGCCTTCATATAAATGCGAGTGTGCCAGAGATTCACATATTTGATAACCTTGTCTTCAGGGCTGATATCCTTAACTTGTAAAAGCCAAGCTGGAGCAGGACAGGATAACAGATGTTAGTTGTTTATTCCATTGGGTAAGTCTTACCACCCTATACAGCAGCCAAAATGCTTCTCATTTAGCAACATAAATGTTAAGTCCAATTAGCAGAAGAGGCTTATTAGAGATTTAGTTCAAATAAATAGCATACAAATGAATTCGCTCAGTTTTACGCACTTGATTGATAGTTGACAATCCTCTTTGTAATGTTGAGGTAGATTATATTGAACTCCTTACATTCAAATTTTTAATAACATAAACATTTTACTAAATGACATACTGGTAATGCTTTTATGAAACAGTGTAAAAGAAACCATCTTAATGTTATCCCCTCTCATTCACCAATCTGTAGTCAGCAGAATGCCACCAAGCTGTAATGGCATAACAACCTAGAGATCCTTAAAAGGATAACTGCACTACTATTTTATTATTCCAAAGAAGCTTATAATATGGTAGTTTAACATAAGGAACAATTAGACAAAATTGCTTAAATCTCTCAGAGGGGGAAAAAATCTTTCTTTGTTAAGAATTCTAATTAAAACAGTAAAAGATCTGCTAACACATACAGTCATATATATATATAGTCATATATATATGGGACATAAGTTATTTAAGCATTAACAGTATGTTTAAACACAATCTCTAAAAGAATACCAATAAATCTATAATTTCATATGTATGTGTGTGTTCATGTGTATACTGTAAAATATGGATATTTCAGATCATGAATTTAGAACTAGTGCTTGATATATTTGAGATTAAACTATGTTTTTGTGAAGTAAGAAGTATGTTCGGATGATAAAAACTTGTTTCTTTGGCTGTATTTCAACCTATGATCTAAAAGGTTGTTTTTTTAGATTTTCAGGAAATATTTACTTGATTGTCCCAAAGGTAACAACTACTTAACATCTAAAAGCGAACTCATAATTTCCCTAAATCTGAAAATCTTCCTGGTTATCATGTTCATTAATGCTCTGTGTCCAATCAGTTGGCAGGTTCTATAAATGATGTAATGTTTATCATACTCATTTCCTTCTGCAACTTTCTTAATGACAAAGACTTATTATCCCACTAAGACCATTGCAATAGCCTCACAGGCGACCTTTCTCTATGTTCAGACCATCTTTTATGCAGCTTCCCAAAACAACACTGACCTGTGATTCTCTTATTCAAAATTCTTCAGACGTTCCTCAGCACAAAAGACTAAAGCTCAGATATTTGTGGTTATTATAAAGCTCTGTCAGATTTAGCTTCAAATTGTGTTTCAGTCAGATATCACTTGCAGTCAAACTCACCTGCTCTTCCCCAAACCTTTCAGCCATTTCTACTTTGATGACTCTACACATGGTATTTCCTCTGCTGAAATCTCTCTCATGTGTAAAGTATTTCCTCCTTTCTGAAGCCTTCTCTGCAGTTTTCTTCTCTTTTTTTTTCAATCAAGTAGCTTCTTCATTTTCTTAGCTCAAAAGCATGTGCCTGTTCCTCAAACCACGAACCTGAGTAAAGCCTTGAGAAAAGACTATGCGTTTGTTCACCTATGTATCCACCCCCAACCCCAACATGGTATCTAAAAGCTATGCCTTCTATAGACTAAGAACCAGAAGAAAGATTTCAAAAATTCAAGCCTACCTTTTTGTAACACAGATGGTAGTATAAAGGTACATATTGACTTCATCTTTTATTTATAATCTTTCTATTTTTTTCTTCTGAACTTTTTATTTTGTATTGGGGTACAGCTGATTAACAATGCTGTGATAGTTTCAGGTGAACAGCGAAGGGACTCAGCCATACATATATGTGTATCCATTCTCCGCCAAACCCCACTCCCATCTAGCCTGTTACATAACATTGAGCAGAGTTCTATGTGCTATACAATACTATTATTTTATTACTATATAAATTAAAATACATTTTTATTAGCAATGTAATATTATTTGTTGTTGTTTAGTCACTAATTCGTGTCTGACTCTTTGAGAACCCATGGACTATATTATAGCCTGCCAGGCTCCTTTTTCCATGGAATTCTCCAGGCAAGAATACTGGCTGCCAAGTTGCTCAATCATGTCTGACTCTGTGATGCCCTGGACTGTAGCCCACTAGGCTCCTCTGTCCATGAGATTCTTCAAGCAAGAATACTGGAGTGGGTTGCCATTTCCATCTCCAGGGGATCTTTGCCACCCAGGGATAGAACCTGCGTCTCCTGCACTGGCAGGCGGATTCTTTACTGTTGAGCCACAGTAAATAGTATGCAGCAGAACATTTATCAATCCTAAAGTTAATGCTTTGCATCTAAATTAGAATTTTTGAGAGTTTCATTTGGTAATATATAACTCATGGCTACAATCCCAGGTGGAATTTCAAGCAACACAGAAGACTAAATTTTGACGAATCAATTTTCTTCCTGGTGGCTTCTCTTATTTGTTAAACTTGTATGCAATTATATACATTCTTTCCACAGTGGCAAATCCTGACTTCATAAATAAATCCTTTGTTGAGCAAACACTAAGGCAATAAATATATTTCTTTCTTTTTTTAAAAAATTTATTTATTTTTTATTTTACTTTACAATTCTGTATTGGTTTTGCCATACATTGACATGAATCCACCATGGGTGTTCTTTAAAAGATATGTATATATATGTT
Organism: Oryx dammah; assembly: GCF_014754425.2. Taxonomy (NCBI): domain Eukaryota; kingdom Metazoa; phylum Chordata; class Mammalia; order Artiodactyla; family Bovidae; genus Oryx; species Oryx dammah. The sequence continues at coordinate 26,326,683 of NW_024070185.1, forward strand.
TTAACTTCAATTTAATGGTGTAAACAAAGAAACACTGAAATTAGGGAGACAATAAAACAAATGACCTGTTATTAAAATATAAATCTTGCTTTCATTAAACTATTTTAAATCTACCATCTTTAGAACATATTTTCAATATTAATTATATATGCCTAGAAATGATACACGGCACCTGTTGAAATAGAGGAAATACACAAATCATGTATTCTATCAGCTTGGAATCCTTTGATTATCCACTAGCATTTTGGAAAAGTAATAATGACTATTCTCAGTTTAAGAATTCTGTTCCTTATTTGAGAAATTTTATAGAGTCGAGAAGCATAAGGAATGACTTTCTTTTATTTATACTTGGTTTGGAATGTGAGACTTTTGTGGTGACCTTGTTAGAAAGTGATTGTGCTGTAAAATCTACCAATAAATTAAAATAACTCTTAAAATCACTATTTTTCTTATCAGAAGCATGATTCTTATTTCTATATTATTACCTTTCCACCTCAAATCAAGATTTTAAAATAAAGTCATATCACATTAAACTCATAAATACTACTAAAACCATGGAAGAGTTACAATTTCTCGACTCTAATTTGGGATATACTGCTTACCAGTGACATTGGTGACACTTACTGAGTGACACTCAGCAGGCACTGGATTTTGTTTCCCTACTTAAAAACAGGTGATGCTTGCTTACCTAGTAAAAGTAATTTTGAAGGCAGATTTTATTTTTTTTAATCTATGATCAGTTCAGTTCAGTTGCTCTGGCATGTCTGACTCTCCGCAACCTCATGGACTGCAGCATGTCAGGCTTCCCCGTCCATCACCAACTCCCGGAGCTTACTCAAACTCAAGTCCATCGAGTCGGTGATGCCATCCAACCATCTCATCCTATGTCATCCCCTTCTCCTCCCACCTTCAATTTTTTCCAGCATCAGGATCTTTTCTAATGAGTCAGTTCTTCACATCAGGTGGCCAAAGTATTGGAGTTTCAGCTTCAGTATCAGTGCTTCCAATGAATATTCAGGACTGATTTCCTTTAGGATGGACTGGTTGTTTCTCTTTGCAGTGCAAGGGACTCTCAAGAGTCTTCTCTAACACCACAGTTCAAAAGCATAAATTTTTCAGCACTCAGCTTTCTTTATAGTCCAACTCTCACATCCATACATGACTACTGGAAAAACCATAGCTTTGACTAGATGGACCCTTGTTGGCAAAGTAATGTCTCTGCTTTTTAATATGCTGTCTAGGTTGGTCATAGCTTTTCCTTCAAGGAGCAAGCATGTTTTAATTTCATGGCTGCAGTCATCATCTGCAGTGATTCTGGAACACCCCAAAAATAGTCTTTCACTGCTTCCATTGTTTCCCCAACTATTTGCCATTATGTGATGGGACTGGATGCCATGATCTTAGATTTCTGAATGTTGAGCTTTAAGCCAACTTCTTCGTTCTCCTCCTTCACTTTAATCAAAAGGCTTTTAGTTCTTCACTTTCTGCTATAAGGGTGGTGTCATCTGCATATCTGAGGTTATTGATATTTCTCCTGGCAACCTTGATTCTAGCTTGTGGTTTATCCAGCAGTGCATCTCACATGATGTACTCTGCCTATAAGTTAAATAAACAGGGTGACAATATACAGCCTCGACGTACTCCTTTCCTGATTTGGAACCAGTCTGTTGTTCCATGTCCAGTTCTAACTGTTGCTTCTTGACCTGCATATAGGTTTCTCAGGATGCAGGTAAGGTGGTCTGGTATGCCCATCTCTTGAAGATTTTCCACAGTTTGTTGTGATCCACAAAGTCAAAGGCTTTGGCGTAGTCAATAAAACAGAAATAGATGTTTTTCTGGAACTCTCTTGCTTTTTCCATGATCTAGTGGATGTGCAATTTGATCTCTGATTCCTCTGCCTTTTCTTAAAACCAGCTTGAACATCTGGAAGTTCACGGTTCATGTACTGTGGATGCTTGGCTTGGAGAATTTTGAGCATTACTTTACTAGTGTGTGAGATAAGTGCAGTTGTGAGGTAATTTGAACATTCTTCTGCATTGCCTTTCTTTGGGATTGGAATGAAAACTGACCTTTTCCAGTCCTGTGGCCACTGCTGAGTTTTCCAAATTTTCTTTCAGGATCTGGAATTCCCATCACCTCCACTAGCTTTGTTCGTAGTGATGCTTCCTAAGGCCCACTTGACTTCACATTCCAGGATGTCTGGTGCTAGGTGAGTGATCATACCATCGTGGTTATCTGGGTCATGAAAATCTTTTTTGAATAGTTCTTCTGAGTATTCTTGGCACCTCTTCTGAATATCTTCTGCTTCTGTTAGGTCCCTACCATTTCTGTCCTTTATTGTGCCCATCTTTGCATGAAATGTTCCCTTTGTATCTCTAATTTTCTTGAAAAGATATCATCTTTCCCATTCTATTGTTTTCTTCTATTTCTTTGCATTGATCACTGAGGAAGGCTTCCTTATCTCTTGCTATTCTTTGGAACTCTGCATTCAAATAGGTATATTATTCCTTTTCACCTTTGCCTTTCACTTCTCTTCTTTTCTCAGCTATTTGTAAGGCCTCCTCAGACAGCCATTTTGCCTTCTTGCATTTCTTTGTCTTGGGGATGCTTTGAGCACTGCTTCCTGTACAGTGTCACAAACCTCCATCCACCGTTCTATCAGATCTAATCCCTTGAATCTGTTTGTCACTTCCACTGTGTAATTGCAAGGGATTTGATTGAGGTCATACCTGAATGGTCTAGTGGTTTTCCCTACTTTCTTCAATAAGTCTGAAGTTTGCAATAACAAGTTCATGATCTGAGCCACAGTCAGCTCCCAGTCTTGTTTTTGCTCACTTGGTAAATTTTACATTTATAGTTTTATTGTTAGCACTATTATCTTGTGGAAAATGCTATTGCACAGTCTATGTGTCCTAAAGGCTGAGAACTTGAGTTAATAACATTTTGCTATATACATTTACATATACAAACACATACACATGTCAAATAATTCTATAATTCCTCTCATAGAAGAAACTTTTTTTTGTCTTAAGTAAATTAAAAGACGTTTACTCCTTGGAAGGAAAGTTATGACCAACATAGACAGCATATTAAAAAGCAGAGACATTACTTTGCCAACAAAGGTCTGTCTAGTCAAAGCTATGGTTTTTCCAGTAGTCATGTATGGATGTGAGAGTTGGGACTATAAAGAATCCTGAGCACCGAAGAATTGATGCTTTTGAACTGTGGTGTTGGAGAAGACTCTTGAGAGTCCCTTGGACTGCAAGGACATCCAACCAGTCCATCCTAAAGGAGATCAGTCCTGAGTGTTCACTGGAAGGACTGATGTTGAAGCTGAAACTCCAATTCTTTGGCCACCTGATGCGAAGAGCTGACTCACTGGAAAAAGACCCTGATGCTGGGAAAGATTGAAGGCAGGAGAAGGGGGATGACAGAGGATGAGATGGTTGGATGGCATCACTGACTCAATGGACATGAATTTGAGTAAACTCCAGGAGCTGGTGATGGACAGGGAGGCCTGGCGTGCTGCAGTCCATGGGGTCGCAAAGAGTTGGACACGACTGAGTGACTGAATGGTACTGAACTGAAGTGTTATTTTTTCCTAATTTAAGATTCCTTACTAGGATACAAGCCAATTGAAAGCAGATGCATTATTCTGACTTTTTATTTCTTCAGCAGTGCAATTCCTCTACAATTTTTTTTAAAGTTCATATCAATTTAAGTTGACATCAATGAAAATAAATCTGAGATTTGTACTGATTTATGTGTAGTCAAGTATATTAACCAAAGGTTATAAAATAGAACTTAATACTATAAAAGTTCAAAATGAGACACTAGTTATTAGTTATTTATTTAAATATAATACTGAAGATACGTAAGTCTTTAAAAAGGAAAGAACTCTCTAAACAACCGTAAGAAGAATCATGAATATATTAGAGAATTCATTATTCAGTAATGAGCAGTGTGGTAGAATCCTGAGAGAATTCTTGGATGACCCCCAAATGGCCCACTCATATTTTTGTGAGTTGTACCTGTGAATATGAGAGACTATCACTTCCAGGATTACACTATTTGCATTATGTTATATGCAAAAGGTTTCTGTAGATGTAAATTATGGTCCCTAGTCACATGACTTTGAGTTAATCAAAAGCAAGATTATCTTGACTGGTCCTGAATAACCAGGTGAGACCTTTAAAAAAAAGGTCAGAGAGAATCTCCTGATGGCCTTCAAGAAGTAAGTCACCATGTTTTGAGAGGACTACAGAGGGGCCTATAAGGTAAGGACCTAAGGAAGGTGGCTGGTGATGAAATGGGTCCTCAATCAAGAAAATAGGGACGTCAGTCCTACAACCAGAAGGAGCTAAAATTTTCCAGAAAGAAAAGCAGCCTGGCTGACACAATGAATCAGGTTTGTGATACTCTGAGCAGATGATCAACTAACCTGTGCCAGATTCCTGACCATGGCAACTGAGTGTATATTGTTTCTAAGCTGCTAAATTCATGGTAATTTGTTACATAGCATGGAAAATTAGTATGAATCCCATTTTTTTAAAAAGCAGTCCTTTTCTTGAACTGATTCCTTTTTCCCTTATTGCCACCCTACCTTCCCTTAAACAAGAGTCCTGAACCTACATTGTATATTGATAGTTTATATAATACCCTCACTGTTTTTTCTTTTCCTCATCTATAATTTTGTGTTTATTTTTTTAATTGCTCCAAAAATTGTCCCAGTTTCTCAGACAGAAATATAAATTGCCTATTCTAGATCTGCATTTTGTAGCTTAACTGCCAAGCAAAAAGTGGCTTGTTTTCTTTTGCTGCTCTCAACAGTAATCCCATGAACAGGGTAGATAAGGCTCTCCAGATATACTCTCCTTTATTCTCTTACATGTGAGTTCATTCATGCCTTTTATTTGGGGCCCCAACTTGCTATTTTTGAAAGGTTTTGCTAGATAATATCTAGATTCAGGACCTGATTAAATATCTATGATTCATTCTTTTTATACATGTTATGTAGTAGGCACTGTTATTAGCTTTGTATTTTCGATAATAAATTAAAAAGTTATAATCTTTGCCTTTAGATAGTTATCAATCTATAACTGAGAAATATATCACAACAGACTACAGTAAGTAATATGGAGAAACAAATCGGGGAGCTAAGGGAACTGCTGCTGTCTTCAAATCCTGTCTGGTAAACGTAAGTTACAGCCAGTTTCCTTCCATGTATATCTCTTGATTTGTTTTGTCAAATGTTTCCTGGAAGATAGGTGTAACATTAAAGGCCATAGCTAGATCTATAACCATCCTGCTTTCCAACTTTTACTCTAGAGAAGACATCTGCCAGACCACTGCTGAGTAAACTCTGGGAAGTTGATGAGATGGAGAGTCTCTTCTCCAACAGGGAGCCTCAATAAACATTTTAAAGTTCAAGAATGAATTATCAGAAAAAAATAAAACAGGACCCATGGAAAATATAGCTAAAGTGTAAAGAGAAAAAGGGTTTTAGAAAAAAATCAAATCAGAAAGAATCATTTCCCTAATCAGTCCTCAAAACAATATATTTTTAAATACTCTTATCTTGCTATCTCCAAAGAATAAAATATTCAACATGATACTAGCTGTGTAAAGATAATGCATTTTGAGTATTTAACTAGTTGAGGAGCAGTAGAGTAAAGGAACAGGATATGGTACAGCTCCTTCATTTCTTTTTTTAGGCTGATTCTGACTTTTTTTTTTTCCGGATAGTAACAACCCTACAGTATTGAAAAGCATTATTCAGTTCTCCACATATATTTTTCACCACTGGATTAGAAACTTAAAATAATGAAGCATTTAAACATTTGAAAATCATTTTGGTTGGGGTAGTGGTCTCTGAAAATCAGACACATGGAAATGCTAGAAAACCCAACCCATTCATGAGGGTGAATGTCAGGGTCACAGGAGCAGGAAGTCTGGGAAGCATGTGAAGGAAATAGCTGGTGTCAGAAGGATTCTTTCCAGTCCATGCTGGGACAAAGGTGAGACATTAGATGTTAGAAAAGGTCAATAAATAACCAGAGTAAGTGAGGGTTAGTTCCCATTTATAATAATAGGGGAGTCTATTTTTTTTTTTTTTTTGCTTCTTTTAAAACTCAAATGCCTTGATGATCCAAGTAGGGTAAGCAATTATTAAATCGGAATGGTCTGTTTCCAATTACTTCACCAAAATCGTTAATCTTGAATTTTGCATAGGGCTGAGAATATTGAATGAAATTATTTCACATTGAATACATAAGTTCATTTATATATCACAATCAGATTTTTCTGGCTCACACTTAAGTACAGGCAGAAATTTTAAAATCCTATATTATGATCTTAACAAATTATAACAAGGATTTTGTTACCAGAACTAAAGCAAAAGATACTGAAGGGAAAATTCTAGTTGCAAAATATCCATGTAAATTTTATGGGCCAGACTGTCTTAGAAAGTCACCACAATCTTATGATATTTCTCCCTCCTGTGGATAGTGTTAATATTCTTTCATTGGGAATATTTTTCTTTTGTAAATAATAAAACTGAAAGAAATAAAATTCTGCATGTCATTCATGTATAAAACTAAAAGCACAGTCACTTAATTAAAACATTATATGAGTTACAAAGAACACTACATGAGTTTCTAGGTCACTAGCAAAATATTTTCCATACAAGTACTTATCTAGAAAGATAAATAGTTCAGATTAATAACTCTTTCAAGTTAGTAACAAGTGTTTTAACTTAAAACATGGATTTTCCTTTGTTATGATGCTTGAGAACTTCAAGAAAAAGAATTAAACACTAAAAACTACCAACCAAAAAAAAAACAAAAACAAAAAACAAAGCTCTCAGGTGGATTTATTTCTGTAACAAAATATTCTTTTGAAAAATACATTTAGTTACAACATCACTCATTTACAAACTATTTTCTGACAAGTTTAATTATTAAAAGCCTACAGTATGTTTCACCAAATGTCAAGCAAATGAAGGTAATATAGAGGACTTTTTACCAATGCTTTTGCTGGTAGTTAGACTTCAGTAGCCTTTAGAGACCATTAAGTACCCTTTGGCTAATTACCCAATGGTAGATTAATCCTCTCTTTATTCTAGCAGCACTATTTTAACACCCTTTACACTCTGTTAGTGTAGAGTCTGAATGACAAAATAATATTGTGCATGAATAATAAGCAGAAAAGTTAAATTAACATTTCATGTTTCACATGCCATACCTATGTGTCAGAAGAACTTTCTTTTTAAGTCACTGACATTCAACTTTTTTAAACAATCTCATGTTGACATCTTATTGAATTGAATCTTCCTAATTACTGCTAATTGCCTATCAAGAAAAAATCTCTTTTCATGAAGTGCAGTTGTCTAGTACAGACGAACCCAGCTCCAGTGTGCACGTTAAAGACAAAGCATGACACTTGAGGTGCTACTTTGTTATAAGGTCATACTAAATATGGCTTGCAATTAACAAAGCAGTTTTTTATAGTACTGAAAATGCCAATGTGTCTTGTGCTCAAACTAAATTCTATCAAAGAAATATGGATATCTGAAGATGGATAAGAGATATGCTATTCTCAGTAACATTTACAGGAGTAAAATGAATTCAATGCTCTTATGCTTTGTAAGTTCCAGATGATGTCCAATAATTATATTGTAAACACACCTGAATATTATTTCTCAAAATGAAAATCAACTATTTTCAAATCTATTTTCAACTATTTTCAAATCTATTTTCAACTCAAAACTATTATTTCAAATGTCAAATTCTTTAAACAGCTTACTAATATGTTTATTTTTTAAAATAACCCCAATACTAAAAATATTTAACATATATCTTTGAATTTGTATTAATAGTTTTGACATTACAGGCATTTACAATAATTATTAACCTATGTGATACTAGCAATATAGTGTTTTCAAAATAATCTGAATAACAAATTTAATGGATTTTAACTAGACTGAAGTTAAACCTCATTACTTAAAACTTCTGTTTCCACAGCTTTAGAAAAAGAATCAGCAAAAAAATATTATATATGAAACTCGAAAAAGTAACTAATACAACTAAATTTTAAGTATTCATGGAAAAACAATCAATATTTGGTTTACTTTACTTTGGCCACCTCATGTGAAGAGTTGACTCATTGGAAAAGACTCTGATGCTGGGAGGGATTGGGGGCAGGAGGAGAAGGGTACGACAGAGGATGAGATGGCTGGATGGCCTCACTGACTTGATGGACGTGAATCTGAGTGATCCGGGAGTTGGTGATGGACAGGGAGGCCTGGCGTGCTGTGATTCATGGGGTCGCAAAGAGTCGGACACGATTGAGCGACTGAATTGAACTGAACTGAACTGATAGCAAGAATTGTTCAACTGTAGCTTTGCTATTAGAAGGTGATGGCATCCCACTCCAGTACTCTTGCCTGGAAAATCCCATGGACGGAAAAGCCTGGTAGGCTACAGTCTAGAGTTAGACACGACTGAGCGACCTCACTTTCACTTCACTTTCATGCACTGGAGAAGAAAATGGCAACCCACTCCAGTGTTCTTGCCTGGAGAATCCCAGGGACGGGAGCCTGGTGGGCACGACTGAAGCGACTTAGCAGCAGCAGCAGCAGCTCTGCTATTATTTCAAATCATCTATCGTAGTTACTAAAACAAAAGTGCCCTGAAAACTTACATGTGCGCGTGTGCTCAGTTGCTCAGCCATGTCCGACTCTCTGCTACCCCAAGAACTGTAGCCCGCCAGGCTCATCTGTCCATGGAATTTTCTAGGCAAGAATACTGGAGTGGGTTGCCATTTCCTACTTCAAGGGATATTCCTGACCCAGGGATCAAAGCTGTGTCTCTGGCATTCCTGCACTGGCAGGTAGAGTTTTTACCATTAGGGAGACAGATATTTGGAACCAAAAGTATATCCCAAATAATTCATGACATACTAGCATAAAAATTTCTCAGTGTTCATATGGTAATATTATAAGTTCAGTTTCAGTCCTCCATATATATCTGATCTACACATGGCATACTTACTGAGATCAAGTTGCAATGCGTTCCCATTCTGATTTCCTTCCCTAATGGGAATGAGAGAAAATTGGCAGTACCATCTGATATGCCAAAAGAGAAACTGAACAATGTCTTTCTCAATCCCTCTTTTTCATTCCCCTTCTCCTGCTTTCTTCTGCTTAAACTCAGATAATTCAACACAGGAATACTTATTCCTCACAGGTACTATAATATATACATATATCTTCTTAAATTCTATTTTTCCTCTACCCCTTTTATCAACGCTTTTTTTCAGTTACTTAGGTTGTATAGGGGCTGGAGCAAAAGTTGGGGTTTAGTTCACCCAAACCGAACCACTAAAACAATGAAGAAAAGAGAAAAAAGAAATAAATATGCCAAATCACCAAAAATAATAGTTGATGTTTCAGGGTGATAGTAATAATTTATCTGTATTTACATAAAGAACAGCCATAAAATTTCAAGTGAAGTTACAAATAGTGATTGACTTATCAGGAACAGAGGCTACCAAACTCTAGAATATCTGCAGAAGTCTCATGAAGTCTGCCTCATTTTCCCCAATTCAATATGGTTTTCCTAAGCAATAGATTTCAATACTTTTATTTGACTGCTTTTTCCATCCTAGTGGAATGATATTGCTTTTTAATGTACTGCGTTTTATTGCACAAAAAAGCCTTCGTGGACTGGTCTGAGAAAACTAATGCCCATATATATAGTATTGTTAGTAAATGGAAGTCATAGCCTAAATAATTAAAAATTACTCATAATATTTAATTCTTACATAGACTTCAGAAGAAAGGTATTAGTATTTCTTAAAAAAATTTTCAACTTCTAAAAATTTATAATAGACTATGATATATTTCTGGAATTCATATTTTATAAGATATTCATAAGCTTCTAAAATGCATGTAAATGAACATTATGTTTATTTAAATTATACAGGACTCAGTTTGTATGAATCATGCATTATCACACTAATCTAAATGAAATATTACCAGCTTTCTGGGTAATAAAGCCAAAGATCATCATTCCTAGCTCCACATTTATATATTGAAATGAGTAATATGTTATATATTTCTTAAATATATACTAAATATGAACAAAATCTTACTACTTAGAAAATGAAACTTTTTACTGATAGGGTCAATAGTTACCACATGTCTTTCCTGAGTTGTACTACATCTAAGCTCTGCAAACAAATTACTTGGATTAAAGTCAGTTGGGATAGTTAAAACACACTACAACTTATTACAAACTCAACAGCAGCAGTACTAAGTTTTCATTTGATTGTGATTACATTTATAAGTATGCCCTACTAAAATTCTCAAGGGAAACAAGTTAATAATGCTTTTTTGTATTTCCGGTGCAAGCATCACAAGATTCTATAGAGTAAAAACAGGATATTTCTTTGTAAGAATGGTTTTTGTCATCTCTGGATCTAACACTATAAAAGATTATTGATATCACTTAAAATGGAATTTTTTTCATTAAAAATTAATATATGTGAAAATATATATTAAAAGGGTAAGAAAAAAACCTTTCATGACATAGAGTAGAAATTTCTTTTAAAGGAGAAAAAAGAGATTTACAAATCATGGACTTAGACTAAATTGCACAGTATATTTCTTACTGGTTTTACTTAATAAACTTTAACACAAAAATTTCACATAGGAACTTCTCCCACCATTTTTCATTTCATTTTTCTATTTAGAATTATCTTCTGTTCATCATATTCTTTCAAGTAGGAGGGCTTGACCTAACAGAGTAGTCACTCAATAATTTACCTGACTCAAGTCAGTTGTGCTAAGTGAAATGTTATGATTTATACAGATATTTAGGAAGAGGGTAGTTCGGAGTCCTTTTCATTTTCATTAATTAGGCTGGTTTCTCTGCTTTCCTTCTGAATCAGTGGTTCTCAAAGAGTACCTACTACTTAGATATATTTTTTTCAAACTGGGCATTTTTGAGTGCCACAATGACTGGCAATGAAACGGGTGAGTCAGGAACATTAGATGGACTGCAATGTGTATATTGGTTCTGCCCAACAAAACTGCTTTGTATTCTGTATAACTTTCAAACTTCCTGTCAATTATTCATGTAGATGAAAAATATGCATATAATGAAATGAATCTATATCCTAGCTAAAAATATACAATAAACAAAGTATTTCTGGTATTCTCAGAAATTTATAAATTGTTTAAATCAAGGGAAGACAAACATGAGAAATAAAAATCTCTTTTCTTCCTTTGGGTCTAGGCTCTAAGGATGTTACCACGGAGATAGTACCCATGGCCAGGGCCACATGGAGAATGCTGGTCTGAGAGGCAGACAATGAGATAAAGAGAAAACCTTAAAGACATCAGTATCTGGTTCCTTAGTTATTCTTCCCAAGTCCATCCTTTGATTTTGTAAGCTTCCCTGTCCCCATGCCCCCACCAATGTTAGAGTTCAGTTTCTATTACTTGCTATCAAGAGTCCTGCTAGTATAAAGCCTTCTTTAAAACTTCAACAGTCTCTTCTCAGTTATCCTATTTTCCGCTCCTCTATGGCATCTGACATTGTCAACCAATGCTTCTCTTTTTCTAATTGAAAATTTCCCCTTCCTTTCTGCTTTACTGTACTCTGCCAGCTTTTCCTTCTCTGATTTTTCCTCTGCTCATACTCCCACAAACTTATTATCTTGCTACAAAGATCTGTTCCACTCCCAGTGTCTTTTCCTGGGATAATCACAACAATAGGTTTCTTTTTTCATTTTTTATGAAATATTTCAAATATTCAAAACAAATATCCCTTTATCAATTACTCAACAAAGGCAATATATTACCAGCAGCATTGAAGGTCATGATCTTATTTCATCTGTCTCACCAGAAATAAAAATTATCCTGAACATCTTTGGTGTTTCTAATTCCCTGAAATTTCTTTATATTTTTAAACAAATGTGTGTATTTCCAAAAGGCATACAGTGATTTTAAGACATCCTCTTTTTACCTTTTAACATCCCTGAATTTGGGTTCCATCTTCTCTTTCTGGATACATATAATTCCTGCTATAACTTAAAATATTTCTTTTTTAAAATAGCATATTTTGTTGAATATTGGTAAATAGAAATTGCATCATCTTAGCATATATTGATTTTATATCTAGCAACCATGGGGTCTCAAAGAGTCAAGACACTACTGAGCAACTGAACTGAACTGAAATGAATCTAGATAAAATCTACTATTAATTTGTTTTATAGTATTTGGAACTAATAAAGTTTTTTTTTCTTCATTTCTAATACTTTAAACTTCCATTTCTTTTTCTTAATGTGTTGCCTGTGCCCTCCAGCACAATGTTTAAGATGAACAGTCACAGTAGGCATAAATGTCTTCTTCTTGGTTTTAAAAAGAATTCTTATAAATTCCACTATTAAGTGTGATGATTGTTTCAAGATTCAGGGAGACAATTAACAGAGTAAGAAAGTTCTCAGTTATTCCTAGTTTATTAAGAGAATTTCACCATAAAAAGGTGTTTAATTGTATAAAAAGACTATCTGCATTTTTTTTGTGAAAAAAATCATATAACATGAGATCTACTTTAACAAATTTGAGTATAGTACAGCTGAATTTTGCTTTTTAAAAAGATCTGTTTAAGCTACTCCTTGTCTTTTGATTTAGAAATAAATGTAAATTCAATTACATTTAGTTATTATTGATAAGAAAGTACTTACTATTGCCATTTTGTTTACTGTCTATCTTATAGCTCTTTTTGTCCCTATTTTCCTCTCTTCCTATCTTCTTTTGTAATTTGTTAATTTTTATAATGATGAGCTTTGATTCTGTTTCATTTCCTTTCGTGTATCTTCTGTAAGTATATTCTTTGTGGTTACCATGCTGCTGCTGCTGCTGCTGCTAAGTCGCTTCAGTCATGTCCGACTCTGTGCGACCCCATAAATGGCAGCCCACCAGGCTCCCCCATCCCTGGGATTCTCCAGGCAAGAATGCTGGAGTGGGTTGCCATTTCCTTCTCCAATGAATGAAAGTGAAAAGTGAAAGTGAAGTCGCTGAGTCGTGTCCGACTCTTCGAAACCGTATGGACTGCAGCCCACCAGGCTCCTCCGTCCATGGGATTTTCCAGGCAAGAGTACAAGAGTGGGTTATCATTGCCTTCTAAGGCTTACATAAAGCATCATATATAACAAAGCATTTTAAGCTGATAATTTAATTGAACATCAATTAAACTTGACTTCTAAACGCATATCTACTCTAACTTCTCATTCCCATTTTATGTTATTGATGTTATAAATTACATCTTTTTATATTGTCTGTCCAATAACATATTTTTAAGTCATAGTTTACATACGTTTGTCTTTTAAACTCTATGCCAGCACTAAAAGTGATTACATACTATTAAAGTATCACAATATTATATATAGAATATAGTATCACAATATTCTGTATTCATCTATATAGCCTATATATTCTCCTTTACCAAGTAAGGGAGCTTTATAATTTCATGTTTTCATATTGCTGTTTAGCATCTTTTCATTTCAACTTTGAGGACTCCCTTGAGCATTTCTTTTAAGTCAGATCTGGTGGTAGTGAACTCCTTGGCTTTTTTCTGGGAAAGTCTTTATTTTTCCTTCATTTTTGAAGTGGTCTTTTACCAGATATATTATTCCTTGACAGCAGTTTTTTATTTTGGCCATTATTTCCTTAAATAAGCTTTCTGCCTTTTTCTCTCTGTCTTCTCCTTTTGGAACTCCCACAGTATTGGTCCACTAGATATATCCCGTAAGTCCCTCAGACTTTCTTTACTCTTTTTCATTCTTTTTACTTCTCTGTCTTGGGTAATTTCAAATGACCTGTCTTTTATTTCACTGGGGCTATGTTCTGCTTGATGAAGTGTGATGTTGAACCCTTCTAGTGAATTTTCAGTAAGATTATTGTATTCTTCAGCTCCAACATTTTTTTTTTTAACATTTTCTATCCCTTGTGCCTCAGCTGGTAAAGAATCCGCCTGCAGTGTGAGAAACCTGGGTTCGATCCCTGGGTTGGGAAGATCCCCTGGAAAAAGGAAAGGCTACCCACTCCAGTATTCTGGCCTGGACACTTCCAAGGACTGTATAGTCCATGAGATCGCAAAGAGTCTCACATGACTGAGCGACTTTCACACACACACATCTCTTGCTGAAATTCTCATTTTGTTCATGAATCATTAACAAAAAAAATGAGCTCATTTTTTTTTTAGCTCATTGAACATCTTTATGATGGTTATTTTAAATTTTTGTCAGATAATTAAGATACCTACAGTTCCCTGGTGGCTCAGAGGTTAAAGCGTCTGCCTGCAATGCAGGAGACCTGGGTTTGATCCCTGCGTCAGGAAGATCCCCTGGAGAAGGAAACGGCAACCCACTCCAGTATTCTTGCCTAGAGAATCCCATGGACGGAGGAGCCTGGTGGGCTACAGTCCACAGGGTCTCAAAGAGTCGGACACGACTGAGTGTGTCTGTTTCTTTAGGGTCAATTTCTGAAGATTTATTTTTTTCCTCTGATTGGGCCATTTACTGTCTCCTTGTGTTCCTTGTAACTTTGTGTTGTCATAACTAACTTGAAGAACTACACATCTCTTCTGGTCTTTATGAACTGGCTTTTCATAAGGAAAGATCTTCATCAATCAGCCCAGCTTGAGATTTTGGGAACTCTCAGATCTGTTCTGGAGATGTGACTTCTCCCAATGCATGTGTATAGATTTCTAATATAAATGATTTTTTTTCAGGAGCTGATAAACTCTTGCTCCCTCTGCTGTCTGTCTTCTGTACTGAGGTCCTTAGAAATAGCAGCATGCCACCTAGCTCTTTTTTGTTCTCAGCAGCACCCAGGGATGTACCCAGAGTATGCCCAATTTTATCAGTGTCCCAAACTAGGCTAAATAGATACTTGTCCCTCAGGTGGCTACTAAAAAGCCAGAACCCTGGACACACACTCCATTCTTCTTATCTCTGAGGGAGAAGCAACTGAGCTATATCACCTTCCATCTGCTGTGACATGGCTTCCTCTGGGACAGCAGGATGCCATCCAGCTTCTTTAGGTTCTTCAATGATTCCCAAGTATCTACACTATGGCAGGTCCCATTAGTGCTCTAAGACAGGTGAGAAAGAAGTCAGTCCCTCAGAAAGGTCGAGTATATTCTTTCCCTCCATGGGGAGAAGCTGGGAATGGGGAGTCTCTCCCAGATCATAAGGTGGTGTGCTAAAGTGTAGAACTATATCAAAACAGTGCCACCAATTTCCCAAGCAACTTCAGTGCATCTGGCTATGCACTTGTCAGGGGTGCAGCATGCCTCTTGACTGGTTTCTGGATTTCTCACAAAAGGATCTGGTCTGAGTATTGTTGAAATGGTGTCTCTGTAGGAAAAGATCTGTTGCTTCCTATTCTGCCATCTTGTTGATGTCACCTTAGATTCTGCAAATTTAACATATTTTCTTCCCTTCTTTGTTATAGTGGTAAATTACACAGATAAATTCTCTAATTAAACTTTAAATTTCTAGTATCTCCTGGCTTATTCATGATTTTTTAAAAATATATTCTTTGATTAAATTTACCAAGGGTTTAGAAATCAGTGCTATAACTATTTTTTTTTATCTTGTATTGTCAAAGGTATGTTACCCTCATAAAATGAGGAGGCATTTGCTTCTACTTTTTTCTGCTCTTTGGAAAACTGTGTGCCTGGTAGAACTTAGATATGAAACTCAAATCTCAATCTCACCTAAGCGTTCATAATATAGTATTACTTCCTTTATTAACAACTTTATTAAGGTATACTTTACATTCCATAAAATTCACTCATTCATTAAATGTATGGTTGAATGACTTTTAGTATGTTTATGGACTTGTGCAACTGTCACCACAGAGTAATTTTAGGACATTTCCTCATCCATACCAGAAAGAAACCTCATGCCCATTCACAGACACTTCCTTCCTATCCCAAGGCCTATACAATCACTAATCTAAATTCTATTTCTATAGATGTTGCCTTTTCTGGACATCTCATAAATGAGATATTACTGTATGTGGTCTTTGTAGCTATTTCTTCTATTTAACATGTTTTCAAAGTTCATCTCATGTTGCAGCACATGTTATTACTCCATTCCATTTTATTGCTGGGTGATAATCCACTGGATTGTTGTTGTTGTTCAGTTGCTCAGTTGTGTCTGATTCTTTTAGACCCCATGGACTGCAGCATGCTAGGCTTCCCTGTTCTTCATCATCTCCAGAATTTGCTCAAACTCATGCCCATTGAGTCGGTGATGCTATATAAACATCTCATCCTCTGCTGCCCTATTCTTCTTTTGCCTTCAATTTTCCCCAGCATCGGGGTCTTAACCAACAAATCAGCTCTTTGCATCAGGTGGTTAAAGTATTGGAGCTTCAGCATCAGTCCTCCCAATGACTATTCAGGGTTGATTTCCTTTAGGATTGACTGGTTTGATCTTTTTGAAGTCCAAGGGACTCTCAAGAATCTTCTTTAAAGGTATTTAAAAGTATGACATTTCCAACTGAGTACCACTTGGCCCATATTCTATGTTATGCTATGTATTACTTCATTATTATTTAATCTGAAGTATTTTCTCAATTTTCACTTTACCTTTTTCTTTGTCCCTTAATTATTCAGAAATGTCTCTATAAGTTTGCATCAGAATTTTTAAACTTGACTTTTTAAATTGATTATTTTTATCTTGTGTTAGAGAACATTTTTAATATGATATCAAGTTTATGAAAATTGTGGAGAACTATGTTGTGGCCTAGTTATGTGATCATTTTTGGTAAAGGCTTTTTATTGTTTTGTTCAAATAGTGTATATCCTTAATGGCTTTTTGTCAGCTTTTTCTTAAAAGTGCTGAATTATCAATTTTTACATTACTTATTTTGAAGTAAGTTTGTATTTTCATAAGCTTTCTGATCCTAATAGGAAAACTCAATGAAATAACTAAAATACATGCACATTTATTTATATTCTTCAATAATTCCCCTTTTCTCATTTCTCAGTTCACATGGACTCATCCTAATCAGCAGAATTTGACACAAGTGGTTGCACATGTCTCAAAATACTGTTATCACTTGGATTCTTGGATACATCTTTCTCTTGGTTTTCTTTCTTTTTAACTGGTCTCTCCTCTCTTGGATTTTCCTCATCTACCCAAACACTAAGGGTTGGAAGGCTCGGGGTACCTCTTCTCTTCTTTAATCTACCTTCATTCCCTGCTGCTGCTGCTAAGTCGCTTTAGTCATGTTCGACTCTGTGCGACCCCATAGACGGCAGCCCACCAGGCTTCCCCATCCCTGGGATTCTCCAGGCAAGAACACTGGAGTGGGTTGCCATTTCCTTCTCCAATGCATGAAAGTGAAAGTGAAGTCACTCAGTTGTGTCCGACCCTCAGTGACCCCGTGGACTGCAGCCTTCCAGGCTCCTCCGTCCATGGGATTTTCTGGGCAAGAGTACTGGAGTGGGTTGTCACTGCCTTCTCCGAAATACAATTTAAATACTCTTAACTCTAAATTTCATACCTCTAGCCTAGGCCTCCCCTCTAAATTTTACACTCAGTTATCCTACTGCTTGCTTGCTGTTTTCATTTCAGTGACAAATTACACTTGGTTATAATGGTAAGCTGTTAATGACTTTTAGCCCCTAGGGTTTTACATTTATTTTTTGACAAATTCTGGTGTGCATTTATAAGAATATGTTATATTTTATCCAACTTTTTTGGTATGCTTTCACATAAGATTATAAAACTCCCCAGGTGAGGATAGCATGCAGCTAGGGTTGAAAACCACAGATATAGCAGATTACTCACTACTCTCAACAAAGTACTTTTTCATTTTTGATGCTTTTCCAAGCTTTCCTTCTTGTAATGATTTTGGTCCACACACATTTCTCCAAAGAAGACATACAGATGGCTAACAAACACATGAAAAGATGCTCAACATCACTCATTATCAGAGAAATGCAAATCAAGACCACAGTGAGGTACCATTTCATGCCAGTCAGAATGGCTGTGATCCAAAAGTCTGCAAGCAATAAATGCTGGAGATGGTGTGGAGAAAAGGGAACCTTCTTACACTGTTGGGGGGAATGCAAACTAGTATAGCCACTATGGAGAACAGTGTGGAGATTCCTTAAAAAACTGGAAATAGAACTGCCTTATGACCCACAATGCCACTGCTGGGCACACACACCGAGGAAACCAGAACTGAAAGAGACACATGTACCCCAATGTTCATCGCAGCACTGTTTATAACAGCCAGGACATGGAAGCAACCTAGATATCCATCAGCAGATGAATGGATAAGAAAGCTGTGGTACATATACACAATGGAGTATTATTCAGCCATTAAAAAGAATACATTTATATCAGTTCTAATGAGGTGGATGAAACTGGAGCCGATTATACAGAGTGAAGTAAGCCAGAAAGAAAAACACCAATACAGTATACTGACATATATATATGGAATTTAGAAAGATGGTAATGATGACCCTGTATGCGAGACAGCAAAAGAGATACAGATGTATAGAACAGTCTTTTAGACTCTGTGGGAGAGGGAGAGGGTGTTTAAGATGATTTGGGAGAATGGCATTGAAACATGTATAATATCATATATGAAATGAATCGTCAGTCTAGGTTCGATGCATGATACGATGCTTGGGGCTGGGGCACTAAGATGACCCAGAGGGATGGTACGGGGAGGGAAGAGGGAGGGGTGTTCAGGATGGGGAACACGTGTATACCTGTGGCGGATTCATGTTGATGTATGGCAAAACCAATACAATATTGTAAAGTAATTAACCTCCAATTAAAATAAATAAATTTATATTTTAAAAAAATAGAGGGAAAAAAAAAGAAAGAGTACTGAACATACAATAGGAGAATCTGGATCTGAATTAAAATTCCAACTCTGCCACTTGCTATGTGCTCTTGAGGAAATTTCCTCTAAACTCCTCTGATTTCAGTTTTGTTTTTTGCAAAATCAACTGTGAGAAATAAATGCATGTGAAAGCAAAAAAAAAAAAAAAAACAAACCAAACTTTATGTCTAAGCCAAAATGCCACCTCTTTCAAAAGCCATATTAAATAATGACCTCAATGAAAAACCAGTTTGTCTTGTCCACTACATGTCCATGGTATATCTTATGTACAAGCTATATATATAACAGTTCCCTTGTATAGTAGTTCACATGTCTAATTTCCCTACTGTATCTTGTACAGGGGGAAAGAACCATGTTTAATTTATTACTGAATATCACATTAGTGGAGAGTCTTACATGTAGTAGGAGCATTAAGCTAAACTGAATTACAACAAATACAAACACACGTATCTATCCATGTATAAGCCAATATATCAGGCATTTAAAACCAAACTCTAAAATATATGGGTATTTAAAAATCATAATAATCTCACAGTGAGAAAAAAGTTTATATTTTGTCACTTCCAGGTATGGTGATATTTTAAAGAAAGATACTTACCTAAAAGTATATTGATGCAAAGTGAAAAAACTATTAGGAATATAAGTAAGACTGTGTATGTAATATGTAACACTGATTCATTATTAACAGAGAATAAATTCACAACTGATGTTTTCAGGTCACATTTTCTTAATATTGTCTGTGGTAAGATCACAAGTGAATCTGAAAATGGTATAAGAAGTATGATTTTACAGTACATTGTGTTCTGAGTGATAATAATAGTTCCTAACAAAGTCTAATATAAGGCACAGACATTCTGTTAACAAATATCACTTGGTTCATCTAGAAGATAGGACGTAGGAATAAGACAGTCACGTCCAATTCCACATGGATTCTCAGCTCAGATCCTGGTTTTTGCACAGTTCACCTTGCGAACATGATCCGAGTGACATTTCACAAATTCCTGGATAAATGTTGCTACACTCTGCTAGAAGAGAGACAGGCTATGTCATGCACAGATCAATAATAGCACTGTGTTTCATCAGCCTCAAAATCAAAAGTGCTTCATCTGGCAAAAGCCATGGCCCTAGAGAATCTGACATATATAAACTGAATACCCTACAAGGAATGTTTACTACACAAGCTATTGGGGTAAGATAAAAGAAAACTCTAGAGATTAACAATGAAGTACAATAGAAGAGTACTAGCTTTCTACTTCGTTATTACTACAGGCGTGAGCACAGATCACAAAAATGGAAATGAGGCTATTTAAAATTCTACAATTCCTTACAGAAAAAACATGGGTCCAAGTACAATAAACACCTTCAATCTTTCAAATAAAGGTTATGTAAATAAATATAAATAAACCAAAGGCAAATATAAGTTTATGATACAATAGTAACTGTATTAATCTATACACATGAAAATGTTTTATGGAGGTTGATAAAATACAAAATTACAGGGTTTACTGAAAGACTCTTCAGCCTTAGTAGTTAATATGCTCAATGTTTATATGCTAAATTAACCTAAAAACCCAAGATATTTGTTGAATGGGTAATCCTCTGTTGCTTTTAATGGAAGATTCTGATATTTGGCAAAAGTTCTGTATATAGTTTGATCAAACTAATTTAAGATTAATTGGTTAATGTAACTGGACAAGAGACAAAGCAAACTTGAAAACTCAAATCCTAAAATTACCTTGCTTTGTTTAAGATGGATGTTACCAAAAAAGTTTCTGAGGACAAAATCTGCTGTTGTGGAATTTAGTTGTATCTCATTCAGAGGGCAGGGGAATCAATAATTCATCTAGATATCAGAGAAGATAACAGCAGTGTATACTTATGACATATATTGAAAGTGCATCTTTATGGCATGTCTGTTGAAAGTGCAGACTAATGACGTGTATGTTCAAAGTGCAGACTTATGATGTGAATGCTGAAAGTACATACTTATGACACTTTTTTTTGAGTAGTGGGCTTGCTTAGGTGCACTCCAATTGGAGAGTTAAGGCAGAGGCAGATCAAAGCCTCTTAGACAGCAATGGTCTAGGGTAAAAGTCTTGTTTTTCAGACCATATTTTGTAAAGCATCTCTTCTCTAATTTTCAGAAATACTGTCATACCTCCTTCTATGAACTCAAAACTCAGTGGGTTAGTTAGTAGTATTGTTAATATTGATAAATAACCTTTTTGGGAAACTAAAAGGCGTTTCCTCTTCCTTTAGAAAACATATAGAGCCAATGTACAAATCAGGATTCAGAAAATTAAATGCCTATAGCTACTCAAAGTGTGTGAAAGTTGCTCAGTCATGTCCGACTCTTTGTGACACCGAGGACTATATGTTCCATGTAATTTTCCAGGGATTTTCCCATCCAAGGGATCGAACCCAGGTCTCCCACATTGCAGGTGGATTCTTTACCAGCAGAACCACAAGGGAAGCCCAAGAATACTGAAGTGGGTAGCCTATCCCTTCTCCAGCAGATCTTCCCAACCCAGGAATCGAACTGGTTACTCCTGCATTGCAAGCAGATTCTTTACCAACTGAGCTATCTGGGAAGCCCCATATAGTTACTCAAAAGGCAACATAAATAAGTAAACAGGACCTTGCAGGATTTGGGACAAACAGGAAATGGTTTACTTCATTCTCCTTGGAAGCACCATGCCACTAACATTATTAACTCTCATACCAAAACCATACCTTCGAAAACTTTCATGACACTACATTATTTACTAACAGGTTTTGTCACCTTTTAAGTAAGCTCCTTCAATGTCATCAGTGCCTTCACTTCCTCAGTGTGAATAAACACTCAATCTTGACTGATGTGTAGCTATTCTTCCATTTCTAATTCTCAAACTGATTCTCTAGCTCTTAATCACAAAAGCCTATAGTATACTTTCATTTATATGACAAATTATTACCTAAAACTTCACTGATTACAGCAGAATTCTTTTATTTAGTGTTAAACTTAGAAAAGGAAAAAGGCTTTGGAAAATGTTGTAAGAGGGAACTGGTCTGTGAACCAGTCTTTGGAGTGACTTCCTGGATGTAAAATGACATAAAGAAAACAGGAAGATTCTTGAAGTAGAAAGCAATTTTTAAATCTTGGTTAAAAATATGCATTATCATCTCAGTGTCTTAGGAATAACTACTCAGTAAGGCAACCTTTATCCTTTTACTGAGAATGTACTATGCCCTCAATTATTCAAAATGCTGTGAAAGTTATCAAAAAAAGTATATGTGTTTTCTTCCTTTGAAGATTTAATTAGCTATTAGATGCAATAGAACTAACAAATGTTAAACTTTAAAACTATTAAGTGCAGAATTGTATAAAAATTCAGTTTAGAAAAATAGAAAGATTATGAAGTTAGGATCAAGAGATAGATGTAGGTCATAACTTAAAGCTATGAACTTTGGGCTGATCTTAAGCAATTTGTTTCAATTCTTTAAGCCTTAATTGCATTATATATAAAATGATAATATCTTCCTTACAAAGTTGAAAAAGAGAGTCCATAAAAAATAATAAAATGTCTAGAAAGTAGTCCTAACAGTCATTGAATAAACACTAGCTGGTGTGTGTTGGGGAAGGCAGTACAGCATAAGGCTTAAGAGCACAGCTTCTAGAATCAGGCTGGCTGGTCTCGAACCCCAGTTCTGCCACTTATGAGTTCTATTACCTTGGGCATGTTATTCCCTCTGCCTCACTTTCCCTATCTGTACAATAAAATCAGACATAGTCTCTATCTCACTAAAGCATCGTTTATGTTAATGAGTTAATCCAAAGTACATGGAAGAGTACCTAGCATATTAGTACACAAAAAGCATCAGCTAATATTACCTCTACTTCCATTATTATTGAAAACATATAAAATAAGATTTGAAAGAATACATGCATTCAGCATAGACTGTGAGTGTTTTATAGGACAGGGGATATTATCGGGGGCTTGTGTCAGGAAACAGAGGAGTAAATTATAGCATATCATGTAAAATCTTGAAGATTTTGCTGACTTGTTTGGTCTTCAAATGGAAATCAATTGCAGGTTCCTGAAGACACATGATGAAATTCACATTCTAGCAAAATTATTCTGGCAGTAATACATGGAAAGAAATAAAGAGGAGATTAGAGAAGCCAGCCAGGAGAATATATCATTACTCAAGGAAAAAGAAATAACCGGTGCCACAAGAAATGGAAATTAAAGAGGAATGAACAATAGAATTTGGTTGTTGATTTAGGGTCAAAAAATAAAGAGTCAAAGATGGTTCTTCAGAAATATTTTGGGCGAGGATAGTTTGGGAAGATTTGTTCTTTATAATTATTTTTTTTTTGGTACATGGTGAGTTAGTGGTGACAGAAAACCCAAAGAAAATGTCTTCCATGGTGAAACAGAACACAAAAGGACATGTAGTTTTAAGCATCACCTACAAAGGAATAACAGGATTGGCTGAGATAGGAAATTCTGCTAATCTTAGTGATATTAACTGCTGCACAGGCTCAGGAGGGCCTAGGGGAGCTATCCCACGTTGAAGGTCAGGAAGGGCGACAGTGAGGAGATACCCCTCATCCAAGGTAAGGAGCAGTGGCTGCACATTGCTAGAGCAGTCGTAAAGAGAGAACCCACAACCAAGGTAAAGAAATCCAAGTAAGATGGTAGGTATTACAAGAGAGCATCAGAAGGCAGATACATTGAAACCATACTCACAGAAAACTAGTCAATCTAATCACACTAGGACCACAGCCTTGTTTAACTCAATGAAACTAAGCCATGCCTGTGGGGCAACCCAAGATGGGTGGGTCATGGTGGAGAGGTCTGACAGAATGTGGTCCACTAAAGAAGGGAATGGCAAACCACTTCAGTATTCTTGTCTTGAGAACCCCATGAACAGTATGAAAAGGCAAAATGATAGGATACTGAAAGAGGACCTCCCCAGGTCAGTAGGTGCTCAATATGCTACTGGAGATCAGTGGAGAAATAGCTCCAGAAAGAATGAAGGGATGGAGCCAAAGCAAAAACAATACCCAGCTGTGGATGTGACTGGTGATAGAAGCAAGGTCCAATGCTGTAAAGAGCAATATTGCATATGAACCAGGAATGTCAGGTCCATGAATCAAGGCAAATTGGAAGTGGTCAAACAAGAGATGGCAAGAGTGAACGTTGACATTCTAGGAATCAGCGAACTAAACTGGACTGGAATGGGTGAATTTAACTCAGAAGACCATTATATCTACTACTGCGGGCAGGAATCCCTCAGAAGAAATGAAGTAGCCATCATGGTCAACAAAAGAGTCTGAAATTCAGTAATTGGATGCAATCTCAAAAATGACAGAATAATCTCTGTTCGTTTCCAAGGCAAACCATTCAGTATCACAGTAATCCAAGTCTATGCCCCAACCAGTAACGCTGAAGAAGTTGAAGTTGAACGGTTCTATGAAGACCTACAAGACCTTTTAGAACTAACACCCAAAAAAGATGTCCTTTTCATTATAGGGGACTGGAATGCAAAAGTAGGAAGTCAAGAAACACCTGGAGTAACAGGCAAATTTGGCCTTGGAATGCAGAATGAAGGAGGGCAAAGACTAATAGAGTTTTGCCAAGAAAATGCACTGGTCATAGCAAACACCCTCTTCCAACAACACAAGAGAAGACTCTACACATGGACATCACCAGATGGTCAACACCGAAATCAGATGGATTATATTCTTTGCAGCCAATGATGGAGAAGCTCGATACAGTCAACAAAAACAAGACCAGGAGCTGACTGTGGCTCAGATCATGAACTCCTTATTGCCAAATTCAGACTTAAATTGAAAAAAGTAGGGAAAACCGCTAGACCATTCAGGTATGACCTAAATCAAATCTCTTATGATTATACAGTGGAAGTGAGAAATAGATTTAAGGGCTGAGATCTGATAGATAGAGTGCCTGATGAGCTATAGAATGAGGTTTGTGACACTGTACCGGAGACAGGGATCAAGACCATCCCCATGGAAAGGAAATGCAACAAAGCAAAATGGCTGTCTGGGGAGGCCTTACAAATAGCTGTGAAAAGAACAGAAGGGAAAAGCAAAGGAGAAAAGGAAAGATATAAGCATCTGAATGCAGAGTTCCAAAGAATAGCAAGGAGAGATAAGAAAGCCTTTTTCAGTGATCAATGCAAAGAAATAGAGGAAAAGAACAGAATGGGAAAGACTAGAGATCTCTTCAAGAAAATTAGAGATACCAAGGGAACATTTCATGCAAAGATGGGCTCGATAAAGGACAGAAATGGTATGGACCTAACAGAAGCAGAAGATATTAAGAAGAGGTGGCAAGAATACACAGAAGAACTGTACAAAAAAGATCTTCACGACCCGGATAATCATGATGGTGTGATCACTAATCTAGAGCCAGACATCCTGGAATGTGAAGTCAAGTGGGACTTAGAAAGCATCACTATGAACAAAGCTAGTGGAGGTGATGGAATTCCAGTTGAGCTCTTTCAAATCCTGAAAGATGATGCTGTGAAAGTGCTGCACTCAATATGCCAGCAAGTTTGGAAAACTCAGCAGTGGCCACAGGACTGGAAAAGGTCAGTTTTCATTCCAATCCCAAAGAAAGGCAATGCCAAAGAATGCTCAAACTACTGCATAATTGCACTCATTTCACATGCTAGTAAAGTAATGCTCAAAACTCTCCAAGCCAGGCTTCAGTAATACGTGAACTGTGAACTTTGATGTTCAAGCTGGTTTTAGAAAAGGCAGAGGAACCAGAGATCAAATTGCCAACATCTGCTGGATCATGGAAAAAGCAAGAAAGTTCCAGAAAAACATCTATTTCTACTTTCTTGACTATGCCAAATCCTTTGACTGTGTGAATCACAATAAACTGGAAAATTCTGAAAGAGATGGGAATACCAGACTACCTGACCTGCCTCTTGAGAAATCTGTATGCAGGTCAGGAAGCAGCAGTTAGAACTGGACATGGAACAACAGACTGGTTCCAAATAGGAAAAGGAGTACGTCAAGGCTGTCTATTGTCACCCTGCTTATTTAACTTATATGCAGAGTACATCATGAGAAACGCTGGGCTGGAGGAAGCACAAGCTGGAATCAAGATTGCCAGGTGAAATATCAATAACCTCAGATATGCAGATGATACCACACTTACGGCAGAAAGCAAAGAAGAACTAAAAAGCCTCTTGATGAAAGTGAAAGAGAAGAGTGAAAGTTGGTTTAAAACTCATAATTTAGAAAACTAAGACCATTGCATCCAGTCCCATCACTTCATGGCAAATAGATGGGGAAACAGTGGAAACATTGGCTGACTTCATTTTTTGGGGCTCCAAAATCACTGCAGATGGTGATTGCAGCCATGAAATTGAAAGATGCTTCCTCCTTGCAAGAAAAGCTATGACCAACCTAGACAGCATATTAAAAAGCAGAGACATTTCTTTGCCACCAAAGGTCCATCTAAGTCAAAGCTATGGTTTTTCCAGTATTCATGTATGGATGTGAGAGTTGGACTATAAAGAAAGCTGAGCACAGAAGAATTGATGGTTTTGAGAAGACTCTTGAGAGTCCCTTGCACTGCAAGAAGATCCAACCAGTCCATCCTAAAAGAAATCAGTCCTGAATATTCATTGGAAGGACTGATACTAAAGCTGAAACTCCAATACTCTGGCCACCTGATGTGAAGAACTGACTCATCTGAAAAGACTCTGAGCTGGGAAAAGACTGGGAGAAGAAGGGGACGACAGAGGATGAGATGGTTGGATGGCATCACTGACTCAATGGACATGAGTCTGAGTAAAGTCCAGGAGTTAGCAATGGATGGGGAGGCCTGGCGTGCTGCAGTCCCAGGGGCCGCAAAGTCGGACACATCTGAGTGTCTGAACTGAACTGAACTGAACTGATACATAGTCCTATTTCAGAGCAGCACTATTCACAATAGTGAAGACATGGAAATAACCTACATGTCCATTAACCTAAGAAGAGATAAAGAAGATATATATATATATATATATATATATATATATATATATATATATATAAAAATTTCTCAGGTGGCTAAGTGGTAAAGAACCAGCCTGCCAATGGAGGAGCTTCAGGAAAAGCAGGTTCGATCTCTAGGGCAGGAAGATCCCCTGGAGGAGGAAATGGCAACCCACTGTAGTACTCTTGACTAGAAAATTCCATGGACAGAGGAGCCTGGTGGACTATCGTCCATGGGGTCCAGAGTCAGACACAACTGAGCAACTGAACACACACACACACACACACACACTCGCGTGCACGTGTGCCATGAAATATTACTCGACCATTAAAAAGAATGAAACAACGCCATTTACAGCAACATGGCTGAACCTAGAGTTTATCATACTAAATGAAGTAAGTTAGAAAGAGAAAGTCAAATACCATATAATATCACTTATATGTGAAAACTAAAATATGACACAAAAAATACATCTATGAAACAAAATCGACTCACAGACACATACATCAGACTTGTGGTTGCTAAAGGGGAGAAGGGTAGAGGAGGGAAAGATTGGGAGTTTGGGAATAGCAAATACAAACTACTGTATAGCATAGGAACTATATTCAATAGCTTGTGATAAACCATAACAGAAAAGAATATGAAAAAAAAATATATGTACAATTGAGTTTCTTTGTTGTACAGCAGAAATTAACACAATATTGTTAATGTAAATACTTTAATAAAACTTTTTAAGAAAAGAATGGAGATTTAAGAATAACCTTTTCTTTTTCATTTGTCTTAAGATTAAACTATGATAACCAACAGTAGGTATAATGTGTCTAATAAGTTGCAGAAAACTCAACTCACCTGAGTAAAAGCATATATGTTACAGAAACACATTAATATAGATATTTACCTTAACACTTCATATTTTATGTAAGTATTTGCAAAGAACTAGGGCAATTACTAGTTAATACTGTGACTTATAGTGATAAATGCAAAGTTTTAGAATGGGCAAATAGATAAGCTAAATGAATAGTTGAAGTCTGCCTTAAAAATCTAAGATACAACAGAATAAATATATTAAAATGCTAAAATAAAGAAAAAAATCTATGTGGAAAAGGAATTCTAGTAATGTGTCAAAAGATTTGGAGTTCTCCTTAATAAGACCTTACTTAAGAAATCTAGATATTAAATACTACTCCAGTTTAGCAGTACCTAGGAATTTTTTAAACTCATAGGCATGTCTAACACAAATATAAACTTCAGAACACATGTAAAACAAAATATCCATTTTTATAATACAGTCTACTATAATTTATTTTGAAGTTCCCTTACCTTTATTGTCTGTCTGCTTGTTTGAAATCGTTGATCAGACACTTGCTGCTGATGCAGGAGCTTTTCATTGACTTCTTTATATTCTTTAACAGCGAGTTCTGCTGCTTTTTTGGCATTCAAAAGTACACTGTTTTGCTGTTGCAAGGATACAATCCGTTCTCGTAATAAAATAACATTACTATTTGATTTCTGGGCGGTTATATTTTTCCATTTTTCTCTGTTAACTATATAAAAATAATGTTTTTAATAATTTTTTTAAAATCTTGTTAAGTTAAAAAGACATTGTTAATTTCATACATATTCTTACCTCTGGTAGGACCTGGTGTATGTGAAGTCTTTTGAATACTGCTATTCTTCTTTTGAAGAGCTGATTTTTTGGCATTCTTGTGAAAATAATTCTAAATTTGAAAGTTCCATAAAAATTAGATTATAACTGATGATAATTTCAAGTGAACCAACAAATATATATTATTTATTTACTTAGAAATGTATGTATTTATGCATAGTAAAAGAAATCTGGACAATAAAAATCTGTAACTGATGTCAAGAACTCATAAATGAACGTAACAGTGCACTAAAGTTGACCTAGCAGGCAGAAGATAAAAGTACAAAAATCAACACAAAAGTAGTAGAAATTTAACCTAAAGGACAGTTTAAAAAGTTAGGAGTAAAAACAGTAGAAGCAACAAAAATAAAATAACAATATTTTATAACATTCTTTGGGAATCTAGCTCCTCTTCTAAAATACTGTTCTCTGCTGTAGAGTTATAAGTAATTCCAGCAAATGAAGTTAAAATAATGGTGATGATAATAATGTGATTCTCCTTGAAGCTGTATGTTTTCCTCATGACATTGCAATACACTGAGGCTAAATAAAATGAAACTATTTTGGCTTGGTTCCAAACTGTTTCACCAATCTATAAAAGCTTTCGCAAAACAATTAATTTAAACAGGAATGTGTTTGAAAATATTACAAATCCGGCGGGGGGAGGGGGGTGGTCCGCGGTCCTAAGATGGCGCAGGAGTAGAATGGGGAGACCACTTTTTTCCCCACAAATTCATCAAAAGGACATTTGAATGCTGAGTAAATTCCACAAAACAACTTCTGAATGCCAACAGAGGACATCAGGCACCCAGAAAAGCAGCCCATTGTCTTCGAAAGGAGGTAGGAAAAAATATAAAAGATGAGAAGAGAGACAAAAGAAGTATGGACGGAGTTCTGTCCCGGGAAGGGAGTCCTAAGAAAAAGAGAAGTTTCCAAACACCAAGAAACAGTCTCACTGGTGAGTCTCTGGCAAGCCTTGGAACCACAGAGGGCAACATAACTGGGAGGAAAAATAAATAATTAAAACCCACAGATTACGTGCGCAACGGTAGCTCCCCCAGCGGAGAAGCAGCACAGACGCCCAATCCGCCACTAGCAAGTGGGAGCTGGGCAGGGAAGCGCAGGCTGCATTGCTTAGACTAAGGACTGGGCCTGAATGCCCTGAGGGCAATCTGAGGGAAATAACTTGGGATAGCCAACCAGACTGTGGAATAGCTACCATGGGTAAAGCCCTAACTAAGACACCACCAGGCCCGCTCACAGAACAAAGGACTGAGCAGAGCTAGCCCGGCCCATCCCCCTCCAGTGACAGGCAGGCTAGGGAAGCCAGAGCCAGAAGGGGGCAATCGCGGCCCAAGAGAGGCATTAGCTACCAAACTGCAAGCAGGTTTCCTTGCTAACCAAGACTTCTTGGGATTCGCCTGAGAAGGTGCGCCGGTTGTACACCCAGAAAACCGTATGGGGGAGGTGATAAGTTGCAGCGACTGCGCTCACCAAACACCTGGTCACCTGAGCTACGCAGATGTGGGAAGGGCACAAAACGCAGGCCCAACAGAGTCTGCGCCTTTGAGGAGTACCCGAGTACCTGAACATGAGCGGCTTAGACCTGGGAAGTACATACAACCCAGGGCCGGCCTCAGACAATTCCCAGCAGAGCAACCTAGAGCCAAAGCAGTGTAGATAGGGAAAGCACACACGCCGTGAGCAGGGGCAAACCCAGTGTGGCCAAGAAACTGTGAGCACCCGCCAGTGTTATCTGTTTGCAGTGTCCCTCCCTCACACAGCACGACTGAACAAGTGAGCCTAAAAAAGTGTCCACCACCGCCTCCTTGTGTCAGGGAAGAAATTAGACACTGAAGAGACCAGCAAACAGAAGAAGCTAAAACAGAGGAAACCTCTGTTGAAGTGACAGGTGCAATAGATTAAAACCCTGTAGTTAATACCGACTACAAAGGAAGGGGCCTATAAATCTTGAGAAATATAAGTCGGAACAAGGAACTATCCGAAAATGAACTGACCCCACACTGCCCACAACACCACCAAAGAAAGTCCTAGATATCTTTTTACTATCATTCTTTAATTTTTTTGAAGTTTTTTTTTTTAATTTTTGAGTCCTCTATTACTCCTTTAATTTTCATTTTTATAACCTACTATTACTTTGCAAAAAAAGAGAGACCTTATTTTTTAAAGCAAACTTCATATATATATATTTTATAATTCTTGTGACTTTGTTTTCTTTTCTTTTTTTCTTTATATTGTATTTTTGAAAATCCAACCTCTACTCTACATTTTTAATCTTTGCTTTTTGGTATGGGTTGAATGCCCCAACCAAAAGACAAAGACTGGCTGAATGGATAAAAAAACAAGACCCCTATATATGTTGTCTACAAGAGACCAACCTCAAAACAAGGGACACATACAGACTGAAAGTGAAGGGCTGGCAAAAGATATTCCACACAAATAGAGACCAAAAGAAAGCAGGAGTAGCAATACTCATATCAGATAAAATAGACTTTAAAACAAAGGCTTTGAAAAGAGATAAAGAAGGACAGTACATAATGATCAAAGGATCAATCCAAGAAGATATAACAATTATAAATTTACATTCACCCAACATAGGAGCACCGCAATATGTAAGACAAATGCTAACAAGTATGAAAGGGGAAATGAACAATAACACAATAATAGTGGGAGACTTTAATACCCTACTCACACCTATGGATAGATCAACTAAACAGAAAACTAACAAGGAAACACAAACTTTAAATGATGCAATAGACCACTTAGACCTTATTGATATCTATAGGACATTTCACCCCAAAACAATGAATTTCACCTTTTTCTCAAGCGCACACAGAACCTTCTCCAGGACAGATCACATCCTGGGCCATAAATCTAGCTGCAGTAAATTCAAAAAAATTGAAATCATTCCAAGGATCTTTTCTGACCATAAAGCAATAAGATTAGATCTCAATTACAGGAGAAAAACTATTAGAAATTCCAACATATGGAGGCTGAACAACACGCTGCTGAATAACCAACAAATTACAGAAGAAATCAAAAAAGAAATCAAAATATGCATAGAAACAAATGAAAATGAAAACACAACAACCCAAAACCTGTGGGACACTGTAAAAGCAGGGCTAAGGGGAAGGTTCATAGCAACACAGGCACACCTCAAGAAACAAGAAAAAGTCAAATAAATAACCTAACTCTACACCTAAAGCAACTAGAAAAGGAAGAAATGAAGAACCCTAGGGTTAGTAGAAGGAAAGAAATCTTACCTGTGGTGGATTCATGTTGATGTATGGCAAAATCAATACAATATTGTAAAGTAATTAAACTCCAATTAAAATAAATAAATTTATATTTTTAAGAAAAGAAAAAAATTTAGGGCAGAAATAAATGCAAAAGAAACAAAAAAGACTACAGCAAAAATCAACAAAGCCAAAAGCTGGTTCTTTGAGAGGATAAATAAAATTGACAAATCATTAGCCAGATTCATCAAGAAACAAAGGGAGAAAAATCAAATCAATAAAATTAGAAATGAAAATGGAGAGATCACAACAGACAACACAGAAATACAAACGATCATAAGAGACTACTATCAGCAATTATATGCCAATAAAATGGACAACTTGGAAGAAATGGACAAATTCTTAGAAAAGTACAACTTTCCAAAACTGAATAAGGAAGAAATAGAAATCTTAACAGACCCATCACAAGCACGGAAATTGAAACTGTAATCAGAAATCTTCCAGCAAACAAAAGCCCAGGTCCAGATGGCTTCACAGCTGAATTCTACCAAAAATTTAGAGAAGAGCTAACACCTGTCCTACTCAAACTCTTTCAGAAAACTGCAGAGAAAGGTAAACTTCCAAACTCATTCTATGAGGCCACCATCACCCTAATATCAAAACCTGACAAAGATGTCACAAGAAAAGAAAACTACAGGCCAATATCACTCATGAACAAAGATGCAAAAATCCTTAACAAAATTCTAGCAATCAGAATCCAACAACATTAAAAAGATCATACACCATGACCAAGTGGGCTTTATCCCAGGGATGCAAGGATTCTTAAATATCTGCAAATCAATCAATGTAATACACCACATCAACAAATTGAAAAATAAAAGCTATATGATTATCTCATAGATGCAGAGAAAGCCTTTGACAAAATTCAACATCCATTTATGATAAAAACTCTCCAGAAAGCAGGAATAGAAGGAACTTACCTCAACATAATAAAAGCTATATATGACAAATCCACAGCAAACATTATCCTCAATGGTGAAAAATTGAAAGCATTTCCCCTAAAGTCAGGAGCAAGACAAGGGTGCCCACTTTCACCAGTACTATTCAACATAGTTTTGGAAGTTTTGGCCACAGCAATCAGAGAAGAAAAAGAAATAAAAGGAATCCAGATTAGAAAAGAAGAAGTAAAACTCTCACTGTTTGTAGATGACATACAAAACCCTAAAGACTCCACCATAAAATTACTAGAGCTAATCAATGAATATAGTAAAGTTGCAGGATATAAAATCAACACACAGAAATCCCTTGCATTCCTATACACTATTAATGAGAAAATAGAAAGAGAAATTAAGGAAACAATTCCATTCACCATTGCAACAAAAAGAATAAAATACTTGGGAATATATCTACCTAAAGAAACAAAAGACCTATATATAGAAAACTATAAAACATTGGTGAAAGAAATCAAAGAGGACACTAATAGACAGAGAAATATACTGTGTTCATGGATCGGAAGAATCAATATAGTGTAAATGAGTATACTACCCAAAGCAATCTATAGATTCAATGTAATCCCTATCAAGCTACCAATGGTATTTTTCACAGAGCTAGAACAAATAATTTCACAATCTGTACAGAAGTACAAAAAACCTCAAATAGCCAAAGCAATCTTGAGAAAGAAGAATGGAACTGGAGGAATCAACCTGCCAGACTTCAGGCTCTACTACAAAGCCACAGTCATCAAGACAGTATGGTACTGGCACAAAGACAGAAATATAGATCAATGGAACAAAATAGAAAACCCAGAAATAAATCCACGCACCTATGGACACCTTATCTTTGACAAAGGAAGCAAGAATATACAATGGAAAAAGACAATTTCTTTAACAAGTGGTGCTGGGAAAACTGCTCAACCACTTGTAAAAGAATGAAACTAGAACACTTTCTAACACCATACACAAAAATAAACTCAAATGGATTAAAGATCTAAATGTAAGACCAGAAACTATAAAACTCCTAGAGGAGAACATAGGCAAAACACTCTCTGACATAAATCACAGCAGGATCCTCTATGACCCACCTCCCAGAATACTGGAAATAGAAGCAAAAATAAACAAATGGGACCTAATTAAAATTAAAAGCTTCTGCACAACAAAGGAAACTACAAGCAAAGTGAAAAGACAGCCTTCAGAATGGGAGAATATAATAGTAAACGAAGCAGCTGACAAACAACTAATCTCAAAAATATACAAGCAACTCCTGCAGCTCAATTCCAGGAAAATAAACGACCCAATCAAAAAATGGGCCAAAGAACTAAATAGACATTTCTTCAAAGAAGACATACGGATGGCTAACAAACACATGGAAAGATGCTCAACACCACTCATTATCAGAGAAATGCAAATCAAAACCACAATGAGGTACCATTTCACGCCAGGCAGAGTGGCTGCTATCCAAAAGTCCACAAGCAATAAATGCTGAAGAGGGTGTGGAGAAAAGGGAACCCTCTTACACTGTTGGGGGGAATGCAAACTAGTACGGCCACTATGGAGAACAGTGTGGAGATTCGTTAAAAAACTGGAAATAGAACTGCCATACAACCCAGCAATCCCACTGCTGGGCATACACACCGAGGAAACAAGAACTGAAAAAGGCACATGTACCCCAATGTTCACTGCAGCACTGTTTATAACAGCCAGGACATGGAAGAAACCTAGATGTCCACCAGCAGATGAATGGGTAAGAAAGCTGTGGTACATATACACAATGGAGTATTACTCAGCCAGTAAAAAGAACACATTTGAATCAGTTCTAATGAGGTGGATGAAACTGGAGCTTATTATACAGAGTGAAGTAAGCCAGAAAGAAAAACGCCAATACAGTATACTATCGCATATATATATGGAATTTAGAAAGATGGTAACGATAACCCTGTATGCTACTGCTAAGTCGCTTCAGTCGTGTCCAACTCTGTGTGACCCCATAGATGGCAGCCCACTAGGCTCCCCTGTCCCTGGGATTCTCCAGGCAAGAATACTGGAGTGGGTTGCCATTTCCTTCTCCAATGCATGAAAGTGAAAAGTGAAAGTGAAGTTGCTCAGTAGTGCCGAACTCTTAGCGACCCCCTGGACTGCAGCCTACCAGGCTCCTCCTTCCACAGGATTTTCCAGGCAAGAGTACTGGAGTGGGTTGCCATTGCTTTCTCCAATGAGACAGCAAAAGAGACAAAGATATATAGAACAGTCTTTTGGACTCTGTGGGAGAGGGCGAGGGTGGGATGATATGGGAGAATGGCACTGAAACATGTATAGTATCATATGTGAAATGAATCACCAGTCCAGGTTCGAGGCAGGATACAGGATACTCGCGGCTGGTGCACTGGGATGACCCAGAGGGATGGTATGGGGAGGGAGGTGGTGGTGAGGGATCAGGATGGGGAACACCTGTACACCCATGGCAGATTCATGTTGATGTATGGGAAAACCAATACAATATTGTAAAGTAATTAGCCTCCAATTAAAATAAATAAATATATATTTAAAAATATTACAAATCCTAACAATAAAATATATCATCTTGTTTAAGAATTTATTGCCAGGGAAACAGGAACAATATCAATCTAGAAAATTATTTCTTTAAATAAAAGAACTGTTTTCAAAAAACCCAATTAAATTGAAGGAAAGTAAAAATATAACAATGTTATTCTGACATTGAGCCATATATTTTATATTGACAGACATATACGTTATACTAAATTATATATAAAGCATGTCCTTAAAGTAAAAAACTGATTTATTAACACAAATACCATAAACTCCGATCTAAGATAGGAACTTCTTTTTAAATAAATACTTTCCTATAAATATGTTTCATTTCTCAAGGTATTTTTATTTTGCTTGATTTTAAATTAATTATTTAATCAATTCTTTAATCATTAAGATTCCATTAATATTATGTGCTGGTCATGTACTGACCACTGTAAGAAGATCCAAATCTGAACCACCAAATTACCAATATTAGTTACCATGTGTGTGCGCTAAGTTGCTCACTAGTGTCCCAATCTTGCAACCCCACAGACTATAGCCCACCAGGCTCCTCTGTCCATGGGATTCTCCAGGTAAGAATACTGGAGTGTGTTGCCATTTCGTTCTCCAATTAGTTACCTTACTTGGTATCAAATTAACTGGACCTAAAATTAAAAACACTGGACTGGAAGAAACACAAGCTGGAATCAAGATTGCCGGGAGAAATATCAATAACCTCAGATATGCAGATGACACCACCCTTATGGCAGGAAGTGAAGAGGAACTAAAAAGCCTCTTGATGAAAGTGAAAGAGGAGAGTGAAAAAGTTGGCTTAAAGCTCAACATTCAGAAAACGAAGATCATGGCATCCAGTCCCATCACTTCATGGGAAATAGATGGGAAAACAGTGGAAACAGTGTCAGACTTTATTTTTTTGGGCTCCAAAATCACTGCAGATGGTGACTGCAGCCATGAAATTAAAAGACGCTTACTCCTTGGAAGAAAAGTTATGACCAACCTAGATAGCATATTCAAAAGCAGAGACATTACTGTGCTGACCAAGGTCCGTCTAGTCAAGGCTATGGTTTTTCCAGTGGTCATGTATGGATGTGGAAGTTAGACTGTGAAGAAGGCTGAGTGCCGAAGAATTGATGCTTTTGAACTGTGGTGTTGGAGAAGACTTGAGAGTCCCCTGGACTGCAAGTAGATCCAACCAGTCATCTCTCTAAAGGAGATCAGCCCTGGATGTTCTTTGGAAGGAATGATGCTAAAGCTGAAACTCCAGTACTTTGGCCACCTCATGCAAAGTGTTGACTCATTGGAAAAGACTCTGATGCTGGGAGGGATTGGGGGCAGGAGGAGAAGGGGACGACAGAGGATGAGATGGCTGGATGGCATCACTGACTTGATGGACGTGAGTCTGAGTGAACTCCGGGAGTTGGTGATGGACAGGGAGGCCTGGCGTGCTGCGATTCATGGGGTCGCAAATAGTCGGACACGACTGAGCGACTGAACTGAACTGAACTGAAAATTAAAAAGAGGCTTCCATTTCCAGTGTTACTACTCATGAGAAATCCAGAAATATACTTTGAAGTAAGCACACTTAAATCATGTTTTAAACATGAGAAAGTGTTACAGTAAATTCTGAGGCCAAAAATAAAGTAAAGCAAGAATTCAGAGATATTTCCCTGGTGGGCTAGTTGTTAGGATTCTGGGCTTTCACTGCTCGGGACCTGGGTTTGATCCCTAGTTGGGAAACTAAGATCCTACAAGCCGTGCGTTGCATCCCAAACAAACAAATTCAGACACAAGCAATAAGCAAAGTGGACAGCAAAATATAGGCCAGCTGATAATCCTTTTTGATCTTTCAGTTCAGTCACTCAGTTGTGTCTAACTCTGTGTCCCCAGCAGGACAGGCTTCCCTGACCATCACCAACTCCTGGAACTTATTCAAACTCACGTCCACTGAGTCAGTGATTCCATCCAACCATTTCATTCTCTGTCGTCCCTTTCTCCTCCCATCTTCAATCTTTCCCAGCATCGGGGTCTTTTCAAATGACTCAGTTCTTCGCATCAGGTGACCAAAGTATTGGAGTTTCAGCTTCAACATCAGTCCTTCCAATGAAGATTCAGGACTGATTTCTTTTAGGATGGACTGGTTGGATCTCCTTGCAGTCCAAGGGACTCTCAAGAGTCTTCTCCAACACCACAGTTCAAAAGCATCAATTCTTTTTTTTTTTTTTTTTAACATTAAAATTTTTATTTTTTTTATTTTTTTTATTTATTTTAATTTTTACTTTACTTTTTTTTTTTTTTTTTTTTTTTTTTTTTTTTTTTTTTTTTTTTTTTCTCCCACCCCCCTCCCCACAACATCTCTCTGGGTCATCCCCGCGCGTCAGCCCCAAGCGTGTCATATCCTGCATCAGACATAGACTGGCATTTCGATTCTTACATGTTATTATACATGTTTCAATGCCATTCTCCCAAATCATCACACCCTCTCCCTCTCCCTCTGAGTCCAAAAGTCCGCTATACACATCTGTGTCTCTTTTGCTGTCCTGCATACAGGGTCATCATTGCCATCTTCCTAAATTCCATATATAATGTGTTAGTATACTGTATTGGTGTTTTTCTTTCTGGCTCACTTCACTCTGTATAATCGGCTCCAGTTTCATCCATCTCA
>NW_024070185.1:26365137-26440137 GCF_014754425.2 Oryx dammah
CAATGTTCATCGCAGCACTGTTTATAATAGCCAGGACATGGAAACAAAAGCATCAATTCTTTAGCACTCAGCTTTCTTTATAGTCCAGCTCTCACATCCATACCTAACTACTGGAAAAACCATAGCTTTGACTAGATGGACTTTTATTGGCAAAGTGATGTCTCTGCTTTTTAATATGCTGTCTAGGTTGGTCATAGCTCTTCTTCCAAGGAGTAAGCGTCTTTTAATTTCATGGCTGCAATCACCATCTACAGTGATTTTTGAGCCCCCCCAAATAAAGTCAGCCACTGTTTCCCTATCTATTTCTCATGAAGTGATGGGACTGGATGCCATGATCTTAGTTTTCTGAATGTTGAGTTTTAAGCCAGCTTTTTCCCTCTCCTCTTTCACTTTCATCAAGAAGCTCTTTAGTTCTTTTTTGCTTTCTGCTTTAAGTGTGGTGTCATCTGCATATTTGAGATTATTGATATTTCTCCCGGCAATCTTGATTCCAGCTTGTGCTTCATCCAGCCCAGAGTTTCTCATGATGTTTTCTGCATATAAGTTAAATAAACAGGGTGACAATATACAGCCTTGACATACTCCTTTCCCAATTTGGAACCAGTCGGTTATTCTATGTTCAGTTCTAACTGTTACTTCTTGATGTGCATACAGATCTTTAAACTCATTTTAACAGCAACACAGGATGTAGGAGGAAAGGAAAGGCTAGGCTCCAACTCCAGATGAGCAATCTGAGGTCACAATGCTAGGGCAATGCATATAGAAAAGCCTGTATATCTTCTTTATTCTTGAGTAGTATTCTATAGTATGGATTAACCATTCAGCTATTGAAGAAAATTTTGTTGTTTCAGTTTCTAGCTATTAAAAATAAAGCTGTTATGACCATTCATGTACAGATGTTTAACTGTTTGGGGTAAACATAAATTTAATTTCTATGAGATAAATGTCCATGAGGAAGATGGCTGGATTGTATGGGAAGCATATAATTTCTTGAAAAGAAACGACCAACTGCTTCCAAGAATGCCATACCTCTTTATATTCACAATACTATATGAGAGATATACTAGTACTATATGAGAGATTCAATTTCTCTGCATCCTTGTCAGTACTTGGTATTTTTTTAATTTTAGCTGTTCTAATAGATGTGTATCTTATCAGGGTCTCAATCTTTATTTCCCTAATGGTTAATGATGTTGAGCATCTTTATATGTGCTTATTTGCTATCCATTTACTCGTTTCTGTGAAATGTCTGTTTATGTCTTTTGCCTCTTTTCTAATTGAATTATTTTTCTACTGTTGAGTCTCAACAAAAATCCTTATGTATTCAACATATCAGTCTTTTGTCAAATATATGGTTTTATAAATACTTCCTCTTGGTCTGTCTCATGGTTTTGTTTTTTTTTTTAAACCCTCTTCATAGGGTCTTTCACAAAGGCAAAGTTCTTAATTTTGATGCAGTTTAATGTACTGGTGTTTTCTTTTAAGGACCATGTTTTTGATAACATGTCTAAAAACTCTTCAGCAGGCTCTAAGTTTAAACGCTCTAAGATTTTCTCTTATGGTTTCTTCTTTAAGTTTTAGAATTTGCTTTACACATCACTATCTGTGATTTATTTCAAGTTAATTTTTGTATAAAGTGTGAGGTTTAGGTTCATTTTTTTACCTAGGGATCTCCAATTTTTCCAGCACTACTTGTCTCCTCTACTGAACTGTTTTACACCTTTTTCAAAAATCAGTTATTTTTCACACTTGTAAATCCATTTCTAGGTTCTCTATTCCATTATGTAAGTGTTAAACCTTTCTTCCCCTCCTGGGGGGTGTTTGGTATCACCAGTCTTGACATTAAATTGAGTGGTAGGCAATGATGACATCCTTTGTGGTGGGAACACAAAGCCATTATTTTTTCATTAAAATTTCCATTTGGTTCTATTTTATATCTTCTATTTCTTTGATGAGAATTTCTACTTCATTCTTGAGATGTTCTAGTTTTTCATTGTTTCAAGCCTGTTTGTAAATGCTTCTTGAAGCATTTTTAATGACAGCTACTTTAAAGTACTATCATATAGTTTGAATGGCTGTGTCATCTTGCTGTTAGCTTCTCTTGCTATCTTTTTTTTCATACAAGTTGAGGTGTTTCTGGTTGCTAGGTATGATGAATGATTTTGAATTATATTCTGGACATTTTAGGTGTTGTAGTCCTCAGTACTTCCCAGC
Organism: Oryx dammah; assembly: GCF_014754425.2. Classification (NCBI taxonomy): domain Eukaryota; kingdom Metazoa; phylum Chordata; class Mammalia; order Artiodactyla; family Bovidae; genus Oryx; species Oryx dammah. Next base: position 26,367,352 of record NW_024070185.1, read on the forward strand.
TGCGATGCAAGTCCAGTCTCTGATGACATCCTGGTTGGTAAGGGGCACCTCATTATCACTGGGGGTGAAAGCTCAGGCTTCCCAAAGACCTCTGCTTACACCACCTTGTTTGGGAACTGGAGCATGACCTTGCTTCTGTTCTTCACTTGGCCTCTCTTGACATAGTGGACAGGGTATGGGAGGCTTTATAGATATGGGAGGTTATGAAAGTCCCCATCTCTGTATTTGACCTCTGAAATTGAGAAAAACCCTGCTAGGAAAGGAAAGGGCCATCTCTTCATTGCTGGATACGGATGCATGTCCAACTCCCTATGTGGCCTCTAATGGCATAAAGGGGAGAGTCATTACCAATGGCTCTTCAATGGCACCTGAAAGTGGGAGAAGGCATGCCTTCTCACAGCTAGGTGAGAATGAAAGTGTATGTTCCTCACTAGGTCTTTACTGGTTGAGGGTAAAGGTAGGGTTGCAATTTTTCCCATGGTGTTTGGCTAGGGTAGGGCAGTTATTATGTAAAAGTTTTCTGTTTTACTGGGCTGTCCATTTCCTGGTCCTTTGACTAGAGAGAATAGGGTTTTATAGGGGGCTTCTATCATCTGACCAACTGGCCTTTCCAAGTTGCAGATTTCTTCAGCATCCAGGCCAGGATATATGAGGCAAAATGAAAACCCAGAGACCTTACCAACCATGTTGTTCCTCCAATTCTGAGATCCCTACTTGGTGTGTCTCCTCTCTACTTTTCAGAATCTTCTCATTGTTTTATTATTAATTTATATTGATAGAGTCCCTATCAAAATCCCAAAGGTTGGTTTGTGAGAAGCTGATTCCAAAGAACAAAGGACCAAGAATACTGGAGGGACCCTTGAATGAAAACAAGATGGGAGACCTGTTCTATTATCAGTTAAGACTACTATAAAATAACAGTGATGAGACAGTATGATATACATGAATACACTGATGGAACAGAAGGAAAAGTCTAGTTACCACATGTATATGCACACCTGATTTACAACAAAGGTGGTGCTACTGCACAGAGTGGGGGAAAGTGTAAAACTTAATCCCTATCATTCATCATATGCAAAAATCAATGCCAGACATAGAGGTCAAAATCAAAACAGTAAATCAGACAATACAGAAAAAGGCAACAAAGTAGTATAAAAATACTGAAGTCGAAGTAGGTAAAAAATTTATAGAGGGCATAAAAAAGTATTATTCATAGAGGAAAAAATTATTAAATTTGACCACGTTAGAATTATGATGTTTTATTCCCCAAAAGATTCCACTAAAACGAGTGAAAGGGCACAGGATGGCGTAGGGCAAGAATATAATCAACAGAAGACTCATATGTAGTATACATAAGAACTCCTCCAGATGAATAAGGAAAAGACAGACAATTCATTTGTAAAGTGGGAAGCACTTAAGGAAGCAATTCACTGAAGAACTCCAAATGAATAATAATTAAAAGAAGTAGTATTTAACACCTTATTAGTAATCATAGAACATTAACGCACAATATGACTCAATATACAAACAAAAGTGGCTGAGATAAGGACTAACTTAACATACGCTGATAAGAAGCAGTAAAAATGTTCATAGTCTGCGAGGGAATGCAACAAATTGGTTGCACTTTGGAAAACAGTATCACCTAAAATCTTAGAAACAGATTATCTATGGTATAGTAATCCTACCCCTAGGCATTTCATTGTAGAAATGCCCATACTTGTATTTACAAGAATATTCATTGCAACATCATTTACAAGAAATCCAAACTGAAGCAACCCAAAATTCAGTAGTAGAATGGGTATATAAATTGTGATATATTCTGATAGTGAAATAATATACAACAATAAAAATGAACATATTCCCCATAATATTGAACAAAAAGGCCAGAGACAAAATAAAATACAGATTCCATAAAGTTCAAAAAACAGACAAAATTAACCATAATGTTAGGAGAGATAAAATAATAAAGAAAAGAAGGGGAGTGAATAAAATTAAGATAATGGTTACCTTGGAAGTGAGAAGTTCTAATATTTGCCAAACACAATTGGTACAATTTGACCAGCTATAATTTTCTGACTCCCAACAATGTACATAGATCTATTCAAATGAGTTTCTATTTATAAATTAAGCTGTACATAATCAACTTCAGCTACACAAAAATTCCAACCAAATAATGTGTAGCAAAATAGATTTCTTTAAAAACTATTTATCAACCAACCACTCAATCAGCATGCACTTAGCATATAATTTTTCATCTAAACTTTATTATGGTAGTAACCAAGATAAACTTTAGTCATTCTTGAGCTTTTCCCTCCAAAGTTCTGGCAAGATCTCAAAAAATAAACAGTTTTAGACAAGGTTTTTAAAGAAACTTACAGGTTAATTCAAAGCTAATCTTTTTTTAAAAACAAAATAAAATTATCTTTTCTCAGTTTTTCACTGATCTATGCCAAATAGTAAACCTTTAATGACATATCAGTAAAAAGAATTACTGAGTAAGTTGTCTCGGAACATTAATATTTCAAGACTTAAAATATATTGGGGAATAAAATACATTAGCATGAAATAAGAAAAATAAACTAAATACATTGGGCAGTATGTATTTATTTGTACATGTATATACATTACCTAATGTATTTACACTAGGTAGAAATTAGAAATTCAAAGACTTAGACTAAATTTGTTATTATGAAAGACAATATAAAACAGAAGCTTCTTCTCTTCATATATTTTATGTACCTGAAAAATGAACTTATTATCACATTTATTTCTGGCTGAGATACTTTAAGATTTATATTTAGGAAAATTATATCTACTTAAATTTTTATCTATGCAAAAGATTTTTTAACAAATTAGTACTTGAAAATTATTTAAAAGTGAGCATTTTCACTGCATATTACAAAGAAAACAATTTTTAAGGATTCAAATTAAATCACTGGCAAGAAAAATTAAGTTATGATGCATGAGATGAAATTTAAAACAGTCTATAATTAATCAAAACTGTTATATACCTTTGGGGTCTTGCCATCTACATTTGGACATATCTGTACTATTTCTTTTCCTTGCATTTGGCTGTCCTCTGTTTGGTCACTTTCTTTCTGGTCTCGTCTGTCTTCTGTCGGACTTACTTTCTGGGATGTTTCTACAATAATTGTTCCCAAATTTCGTAAGTTCTGTGTTTCAGAATCACTGATTGTGGGAAAAGGGAGAGATATAAAACCCAAGAAGAAGAGTTGTTAAATGTACCTCTTTTAAGTTCAAGACTAAATAATAACACAGGTTTCATATATATATATATATATATATATATAGCTGTAAATTTAATTTGAACATTTACTAGTTCTCATTGTTAAGAGAGAAAGTTAGTCTAAATATATTGAGAGAAAATTTGTGTAAATAGATTTTACTAAATTATAAAATCTCATCAAGAATTTAGATTATCTAATATCACAAGCTTGCCAGCATCACTTCTATAGTATTTCTCTAAGTGTAAAACTCAGGAAGCACATGTTTTGACATGTTCAAGGTTAGAACACTCACTACTTTCTGAGCCAGGGCAGAAAGTTTTAATAATTTCTAACAGAAAGGAAAGTTTTCTCTTAGTGTAGGACAAAATTTGAATCTCTGAGCCATTCACCCATTGATCTTAGTCCCATTTCTTTTTTTTTTCTTTTTAAATGTGTGGTTTTTTTAATTTAATTAAGTTTAATTTTTTTACAATACTGTATTGGTTTTGCCATACATCAACATGAATCCACCACAGGTGTACATAAGTTCCCACTCCTGAACCCCCCTCCCACCTCCCTCCCCATTAGTCCCATTTCTTATGAGTAGTCATCATTTAATAAAATACTTAAGGAAATCCTTGCCCTTGGGTAGCTTTCATTCTAGTGGGGTGGGGGTACAAGTAAGAAATAAGAGGACTAAGTTTTACCACAGTGTGTGTTAATAGTTTGAGATAGTACGTTAATAGTTTGTGTAAAAAAAAAATAAACGGAAGAAGATTAGAAGTGCTAGTGTTAATGCTGACTAGAAAAGTAAGTCCAATCCCTTTTCTACATGGATGATCTATTTGGACATAGTTATATGACACCAGTAACAGTGGTTTCTCCAAGAAAAACATCTCTGCTGCTGCTGCTAAGTCGCTTCAGTTATGTCCGACTCTGTGTGACCCCATAGATGGCAGCTGCCAGGCTCCCCCATCCCTGGGATCCTCCAGGCAAGAACACTGGAGTGGGTTGGCATTTCCTTCTCCAATGCACGAAAGTGAAAAGTGAAAGTGAAGTCGCTCCGTCGTGTCGGACTCTTAGCGACCCCATGGACTGCAGCCCACCAGGCTCCTCCATCCATGAATATTCTTAACATAAATGCTCTTGAGATGCTTTCCCATCCTGATCCCTCCTGAAAGTACACCAGTTTATTTTGATGGACCATTATGTCCAGAATTTAATTTCATATTTCAGGTGTACTATGAGAAGTATAGGATTCCTGATAGATGCAGACTAAATTTGTGTAAGCTTTTCCAACATGCATTATGAACTGAGACATAAAGGATTTAACAAAACCTCCTAAAATATTTTTACATACATTAAGTCTCATATTTTTCCCATTGTATAGCTGAAAATTTGGCATTTTATAGCCAAGTATAGGACCCTATCATCTTTTGGATAACTGTATCTTCCCAGTCTATTGTGATCTTTGGGGTTTTTGATTCTATTTTGTAATGTACTTTCCAGCCCTTTCACTGTCTCCTTTTCCACAGATTTGATAAACATGTTTTGCTGAAATTCTGCTTTTCTTCTTCAAGGTATTAACAATCCCTACTGATTATTACCCATCAAGATAAAGGTAATTTGTATATTGGGACCCACAAAACACAAGTTGCCCCAGTGGACTGGCCCAGTCAATCAAAACCAAATTCAGCATCAAAACATTAATGCAAAATGCATCACTGTCAAGGAAACTTAACATACACCAATCACAATCCCCCAACCCAGCTTCAGCTAGTTTACCTTACCCTAGAAAATAGAACCCACAGCCTTAAAAGGAAATCCCTGATCTTCTAATCAGTCATGTTCTGTTTCTGCTTGGCCTCTTCTTACTGTTGCTGTTTAGCTGCTAAGTTGTCCAACTCTTTTGCCATCTCATGGATTCTAGCCCACCAGGCTCCTCTATCCATGGGATTTCCCAGGAAACAATACTGGAGTGGACTGCCATTTTCTTCTCCGGGGGATCTTCCTAACACAAGGATCAAACCCATGTCCCCCTTATTGCAAGCACCTTCTCTACCACTGAGCCACCAGAGAAGCCCTGGCCTCTTCTAAAGTGCTTTAAAACTCCTCTTGTCTCAAATCTCTTGAAGAGTCCTCCACAGCTTGTTAGGCACTGGACTCCCCTAATCTGTGCTTGTTCCCCACACTTGTTACTAAATTGTTTTTTTTGTTGTTATTTGACATCATGTTTTTGTAATGCTATATAACAATGGGAAATAAATATTAATAAGGTAGTGATGATATAGTATCATACAAATGTATAAAGGACCAAGCTCTATTTTCCTCACTATCCAAGTAAATTTTTTATTTTTTATTTTTTTTTTTTCTTGAATTCTTTTTTTTTTTAATTTTTTTTTTTATTTTTATTTTTTTTAATTTTAATTTATTTATTTATTTTTAATTTTTACTTTACAATTCTGTATTGGTTTTGGCATAGATTGACATGAACCCACCACAGGTGTACATGTGTTCCCAAACATGAGCCCCCCTCCCACCCCCCTCCCCACAACATCTCTCTGGGTCATCCCCGCGCGTCAGCCCCAAGCGTGTCATATCCTGCATCAGACATAGACTGGCATTTCGATTCTTACATGATATTATACATGTTTCAATGCCATTCTCCCAAATCATCACACCCTCTCCCTCTCCCTCTGAGTCCAAAAGTCCGCTATACACATCTGTGTCTTTTTTGCTGTCCTGCACACAGGGTCATCATTGCCATCTTCCTAAATTCCATATATATGTGTTAGTATACTGTATTGGTGTTTTTCTTTCTGGCTCACTTCACTCTGTATAATCGGCTCCAGTTTCATCCATCTCAGCAGAACTGATTCAAATGTATTCTTTTTAATGGCTGAGTAATATTCCATTGTGTATATGTATATTTGGGTTGGCCCAGAAGTTTGTTCAGGTTTTCCATAAGACAAACATTATGGACGAATCTGGATGAAGTTTTTGGCTAATCCAACAGAATATTCTGAAATCCTGAAGCTTCATTTAGGATTTCTAATAGTTTGAGAATTCTTTGCATTTGAGTGATTCCTAAGATTGTTCTGTCAGGCAGGAAATGTAACATAATCCTCACAGTGTAAAACTGAGTTTCACTGCTAAATAACTTAAAATGACGAACCCTATGTTTTAATAGATATGGTGATACATCTCCCAAAATACATGACCTTCTGATATGCATTAAGAAGACAAAATTGAACTGAGTGTATTTCTTAACTTTCATGTATTTATTCACATATATATACACATGAGTATATATGTACCACTATATTATGAAGTGTGGTAGTACCAACTTATGAGATATAATTAGTAGATGAAACCAGAATTTCCTGGAAGACATTGATAAACACTTAGTGGGTTTTAAGCCAAGTAGGATTTTATCTCTAATTACTTTTGAAAATATGGAAGAAAACCTTAGAAGAGATAACAAAGAAGTAGGAATGCAGATTTGGTCTTTCTTACTACCTTTGTAAATTTGTTTCTGAGTTTTTACCCTGCATAAAGACCAGAGGCATGACCAATGTTCATTTAAAACACTGGTTCCCAAACTTGTCTGCATATTGGAATCAGCTGCAGAGACTCCAAAACTACTGAAGCTTGTATCTCGCTCCAGAAGTTATGATTTAATTGTTCTGGGATGTGGCCTGAGCTTTGGAATTTTTATAAGATCCTCAGGTGATTCTAATATGCAAACAGGTTTGAGAACTGCATTTTAAAATGTTTCACTTCTACGTCTAAGAAAACTATCCAGAAACATCTCAAATCTAAAACAGACCACGACTGCAGATAAAAAAAAAAAACTTAGGAAAATAAAAGGAAATATATGCTGCTATAAAACAAGACAGAATTACAGAAAATTGTTCCATGTGTCTGTTAGCAATTCTGGCAACACTAAATGTCCTATTATTTAGGTATAAAAAGAGGTGTTCTATCATCCATTTACCTTTGTGGTTTTACTGACGTGCTTCAAGTGTATCTGTGAATGGATAGCCAAGGGTAAAGGAAAGAAATATTATAGATTTTTAGTATTCCCTTGCCGCTATTCACTAGGGGTTATATAACTTAGAACTAGCAATCTGTAGAGCTTTAACTTTAAAGAATGAATTTTAGCCACCATTCAATTAAAGTTAGTACAATGACTTTGCATAATACATACATGAAATAATTAGTGAAGATGGTTTTTAATTTAAAGGATGTTAAACAGCTTGTAGACATCTGGTAACAAGCTGAAATGGGTCATTCAAAATTTATCTAACTAAATTAAGGGGAAAAAATGTTTCTCCTCCCAGGTTGCCATGTCACAAGATAACTAAACCGACTTAGTAGGCTTGCCTGGGAATCCTTAGCTGTCAGTGGTGAATATGCAAAGGGCCAGCAAATTAAATCAACCTGCCAAACTGTCAATTTCAAGCCTCATGACTGCATGAAAATAGCATCACTGGAAGAAATCAAGCATTGCCTTCTTTTGGGTTTCCTGGCACCTATTCAAATACTCATGCAGTTGTGGCTAATTTTGCATGCAAATTTCAGTCAATAAGCTCAGAACAAGACCTCCCAAGATATTTCAAAGGATCTGACAGTATTTTTTCTGAATACCAAATCGACAGTAGTTGAAATTCAATCTCCATTTGCTGGTGCTTTACATATGCACAGTGTCCCCACTACAGACCTAGTTAATGAGAGCTTTACCTGCTTTCACTCACATCCTCCCAGTCGTCCTTGCTGAGGTTCTCAAACACATTGCTCATGACCTTGATGGAGTGATTGAGAACAGTGTGGTAACGGCCCACAGAGCACTTTTTCTTGGCTGTTTTAAATTTAACCTTGGTGGTGGTTGTCTTATACTCAGATTGCCCAGATCCAGATTGCGCTTCTGTGGTGGCCATCTCAGATTTAGCTTTATCCGCTGAATGCTGTAATTTCTCCATTGAATTCATCAGCTCTTCATTTTCATTTCTCAACTCATTAGCTTCTGCCACTTGTCTCCTTAGGGAAATGACTTCTACCTCCAGCTCACTGATTTTTGCCTCAAGTTTAGCTTTGTCTTTTTCCACACCTCTACTTCCCTTTTTTAACTGTTCCAGCTCTTTTTCTCTGGTCTTTGCATCTTCTTGCTGCTCTTTAACAAGGGATTTCAGGAAATCATTTTCTTTCATTAAATTTTTATTCCCTTCTTTTAATTTTCTTGACCGTTTCTCAAAAGATCTTAGCCGATTTTCCAATTCAATGACCTAAACAAAACAGTTTTATTTATTCTTTTAAAAGCCCAAAGAGAATCTACTGTATTTTTATTATTTCTAACTTATAAAAATAAAATTTCATTTAGCATAAGGACAAAATAAAAATGTAAAGTACTTAATTTCTAAATGATTCTAAGGTGGTATAGATAAATACATTCCAAAATGCAATAATACATCTTTTAAATAAAGGACAGATGGTAAAAGAAGTTAAAATTTTACACAATGTGATATAGAACTAACTATACTAATAAGCTCTGCAGAGTTCTGTGAGACCATAAATGCTTTGGTTTTATAATCTACTATTGGGAAGGAAAACATTCCTTTCTACCATTCTAGGTTCTTTAACTGGTCTAAGAATGAAATTGATATAAGACAGATTTAAAACAGCAAAACTAAAATTTAATAACATGTACAACTCCTGTATACTTGGAAGATATCCAGGAAAAATGAGTAACTCCCCAAAACGGCTTAAGCCATCACCTTACATACTATTTTCATCTAAAGACAAAACAAGAGTAGACGTATATGAGTTTGCACCAGACTACTGTAGATCTCTGGGAAACAAATTCTATTGTTCCCTCTCAACGCAAATACTTTACTGGAGAGCTGGATAATGTGACAAAAAATACCATGTTCAGGAATACATGAACATTTTTACTTTTCCCAAATCACTCTATCACCAAATCATATTCTCCATTTAGTAAAAAATTCTACAAGCAAATCAGGAATATCACCCTTTTATAATCTCTTCAGTTTCTCTCAATGATTTTTTAATCACTGCCCCAAACAGTATAGTTTTCATAAATATACTTTAAAATATTTTGGCATGTTAGATTCCAAGGTGGAGTGAATTTAAAGGGACTTTTATTTTTTTTAATTCATGAAAATAAATGATTATAACATTAAAAATGATTTTGACAGTGATGATATAAAAATATTAGTAAGAAGGAGTTCAGTCTGGAGGAAATTGAATTTTGAGCCTGGTCTAGATCTCACTTTTAGCTCTGACTGTTTTACCCCAGGAGATATTAATCTATTTTACCTTTACTTTCCTCATCTGTAAAATGGGAATAGTAACAGCTATCTTCTAAGTTATAAGTATTAAATATGATCATATATGACAATTCTTAGCAAATAGTAAGTTCTAAACATTTTATCACCATTTCATTATTGTTAATCATAACAGCTATTTAATAAAATTACTTGAGATAAAATTGCAGTTACCTACACTAAATACTGCTGAATTAGCTTTTAAATCAACTTACACTTTTATATTTTATATTTATATATTTTATATCAACTTACACATATTATATTAAAATATAATATGTTATGAAGAAATGTAGCAAACATCTTAAATTTGAGAGTTCAATCCTAGAAACTGGCATTATTTTTTTTTATTAAGATTGGGTACAACTCATGAAAATTTCATATGCAACAATGGAGAAATACCTTTTCTAGGTCTGGTATGTTTAAAATGTTTAAAGTTCCTCAACTGCCTACTGTGAATCTATGTTTAATCATAAGAACTAGTCAAGATTATTTGTATTTAAGTTTAAAATGGGGAACAACATAGATACTACTTCTAAAGAATTTGATGAGGGAAAGTTCATAGCATATATGAAAGTGTTATTCAAGGTCACTCTCTAAAAATTGTTGTCAAATTGACTTTGCTGCTGCTGCTGCTAAGTCATTTCAGTCGTGTCTGACTCTGTGTGACCCCAAAGACAGCAGCCCATCAGGCTCCTCTGACCCTGGGATTCTCTAGGCAAGAATACTGAAGTGGGTTGCCATTTCCTTCTCCAATGCATGCATGCATGCTAAGTCACTTCAGTCCTGTCCAACTCTGTGTGACCCTATGGACAGCAGCCCACCAGGCTCCTCTGTCCACAGGATTCTCTAGGTAAGAATACTGGAGTGGTTGCCATTTCCTTCTCCCAAATTGACTTTACTTCTCCAAAAACAGAAAGGAAAGTTTCAACCTATATTTGAAAATGAAAGTCTAGGGAATTGTTAAAGGCATTTGGTTTGTGTGCTAATAGATTATCTCAAGTCCAGTACTGAGAATTTAATTTACCAAAAAGATGGCTTCTTTCAAAACTGAAATAAAACACCTGACTTTTTGAAGTTTGTGTATTACTTTGCTAGCGCTGTCATAACAATGTACACAGATTGAGTGAATTAAACCCTGATAAAGAGTTGGATACAACTGAGCGACTTCACTTTCACTTTTCACTTTCATGCATTGGAGAAGGAAATGGCAACCCACTCCAGTGTTCTTGCCTGGAGAATCCCAGGGACGGTGGAGCCTGGTGGGCTGCCGTTTATGGAGTCGCACAGAATCGGACACGACTGAAGCGACTTCACAGCAGCAGCAGCAGCAACCTCATTTTAACTTAACTCTTTAAAGACCGTCATCTTCAAATATAGTCATATTCTGAGATACAGGAGATTAGGACTTTGACAAAAGAATTTGGTTGTGGGAGGAGACACAATTGGGCTTACTGGTGGCTCAGATGGTAAATAATCTACCTGCAATGCAGGAGACCTGGGCTCGATCCCTGGATTGGGAAGATCCCCTGGAGAAGGGAGACACAATTTACTCCATAAGGGTTGAAATGTTAGTATTTTTTTTAAAAAAACAAATCTACTCATACATTTCATTTCTACTATGTACAAATATTGTTTTCATGTTTTCAGTATCTTTTAAAGCCATTCTGAATTGCATATATATCCTTGTAAAATAAGGAAACTCAACTAAAAGGGGTTAAATTATGACTCATACAATTGCATTATTTTTTTTAAGTGACAAATTTGACACATGGTCCTATGAAAATAATTCCTTTGAGTTTTTCAGGAGTTAAAATAGATTTCTGGATCTGCTATAGTAGCAGGCAATTAAGGGGAGCAGAATGCTGACACTCTAAAATGTCTCTTTGGCACATGTCATCTCTTGAGCTGGTTGTTTTTAAGAAACTGCGGTCCTAGGAGAACATCTAAAAACTGAGCAGTAACTGACTCCAGAGCCCCAACATCTTTTCTTGTCTTTAGTTGAAGAAGGTATTTAAGGTGACAGCTTAGGCCATTTCACAGTGTCAGTTTCCATGCACTATCTCCCATGTATACAGGAAGTACACATGTTATTAAACTTTGATTTTTCTCTGTTAATCTGTCTTTTTATTACAAGGGATGTCTTATCCAAGAACCTAGAAGAATAGAGGAAAATTATTTTTCCTCCTCCACATTATTTAGGGCAGTTGGAATGAAATAATAAATTTCTTTAGGGTTTATACCCCAAGGTAGTAAGTAGCAGTATAGTATAATATGTCCACGGAGATAAAAATTATACAAAACTTGGCAAAAATGAACAAATTGTTCTGAAACAAAAAAGGTAAGCTGCTATAAAGTGTATGGCATTCTATCTGGAAGTACTTACTTTATTTCAATTACTTATTTTACCTTAAGATAAATGAACACGAGCATTTCTTTTTCTCTATGTTATAATGTCAAACTAATATGTCATTCAGTAATAATGAGATGACAGCCTTTGTTACCTGACCATATGGCGAGTGTTAGAAGTATAAGGAATCTCATCATCTGCTGTATATGAACAGATTTCCTACAAATCAATCCACAGATGTAGAAAATTTAAGTAACTACATTAATATTTTTGTCTATATATGGACACTTCCAGCTTTTTCTAAGTATCCAAGTGGTAACTGGTTACAAGAATTATCTATTTAAAGAACATTTCACAAAAAGTGCTAAAATAAAACCAAGCCCATTTAACTGAAATTGATGACTACTAGTTAAGTACAAAATTGCAAAGATAAATGTGAAGATTTTTAAACAACATTTTATAACCAGGTTGTAAGATAACCAGGTTGTAAAGTGACTATAGGATTTGTATGGAGGGGTTCTGTTAAAACAGGGAGAGTTATACCAAATTATATAGGCATAAATGTTTATCTAAAATGAGATGAGAATGTATAATTTTTAACTTTAAAATTATAAACATATTACCATTTTACTACATAAAACTGAAACTATGCTTTTTTTTAGTTTAAATAAGTGTTTAAATGTAAAAATTTTTTATACTTTCTATTGTTAAATTCATTCTTTTTATCCCTTAAAAATATTTTAAATCTATGTCAAAAGAAGCATAAATGTTTCCACATTTTTTATTTCACTAACATTGATTTTTTAACCCCATTTTGGTAAGCCAATGATTTTGAATTTAAATTAAGGATTCACACAAGGTTTAAGTTCATTAGCCCTCATTTTAAAACATAATCCTTTATGTTAAAATTCAGATTTAACTTGCTCAGTTCAATATCTTAAAGATTAGAATACCTTCTGTAATGTCTGCTCTGACATTTCTTTCCAATTCTTCTCTGGAGTACTCTTCTTGACCCCATCATCTTCATCATGTCTAAAGAGTTGTTCTGGCAGAGAATAAATAATATAGTATGTCTATATAGTATTACATATATATATATATAATACATTATGGTATCCCATATACTGCTGAAACACTGTCCTGTCATTTTAAGGAAAAGGGGTCTATAGTTTCTCCACCATGAATAATGTAGTCTATTTCATTGTCAAATACTGGCCATAAGCTGAATGGTGACCCTTTTCAAGATTTTCAGTCACATAATTATGTATCTTTGTAGTGTCACTTTTTTTTTTTTTTGGCAGTGTAAGATTTTCAAAGGTACAACAGATCTGCAGGTTAACAATGCTGTACTTTTATTCCCATTTTCATTCTTTTGTAGACTATTCCCTCTTTGCCTTAAAAGCAGAATTCACTGCCTTTTTATCTACACAGTCACTACTAGTTTTGTTCTCTGGATCTTGTTCCCTGCCAGGAGGATCAGAGTGATTGCAGAACAAAGCAAACAGTAACAGAATTAGGGTAGACTGAGACTGTAACACCCCCTACCACCACCTTTTTCTTTTTTTTTTTTTTAAGAAAAAGATCGTGCACTGGCAGAGTAAAGCACAAAAATCACATTTCCAGAATAACTGACTTTACCCAGTTAAGGGTAAAGTTCAAATCATTCCTACACTGCCCAAGCATCCCTTCAAACAAGCAAAACTATATAAGAAACATAACATTATTAAAGGAAAAAAAAATCGTAAAACTTCAGTTAATATTATTAGAATTGAAATACATTAAAACCTATAAATATTTTTCTTAGATAAACTAGTGACAAACAATATTTTCTTACTGAATTATTTTTGAATTATATTTCTCAAAAAATCAAAAAGGGGGGCAAAAATAACAATACATAAAGCTAAAAGGCAGTATATCTGTATTAGTCAGAGATGATTTTGCTTTAAAGTATGCTTGGCTGCTGTAGGTCAGTGTAAAACTTTGATTTATCAACAAAGGAAAAAGAAAACAATATTATTCTCTGTAGAGTAGAAATCCTCTTGGTATAAACAGTGACTAACAAGTTTGTTAGAGTGAATTAGGCATTTCTTTTGTCTTTGAAACATGACATATCCAATTAAAACTTCTGTACTCATGAAATAAATAGAACATTATCCTAAGGATAATAAAAGTCAGAATAGGTAGAATTTGCCACCTGGGGAATATGTACCTTTACCTTGATAATCATCGATTGGTTCCCAAGTTTCTCTTTCTAGTCCCCTAACACCATGGTGCTGAATTCATTTACAACATTCTTTCAGCAATATAGAAATAATATGCAAATACAATTCATCTGTTCTAGTGATTTAAATATCTGCTATAGTTCTTAGTAAAATATTTACACTTAAAAATAAGAAAACAATTCTATATTCAAAGACCAAGTAGCTAAATAATTCCAAAAAAATAAATGTTAAAGACATTTAAAAGTGAATTTGACTGCTGTTTTTATGCTCCTAAGTGTGCTTCAAGATTCACAGGTGGACTGGAAGAGCATGTTCACCTGTGGTTTTCTGTTGAAAATTCTGTTTCTCACTTTCACAGGTCTTATAAAGAATATACAAGCAGCCTGAGCCAGGCCAAAGAGAGAAACAAACACACAACTCTCTGCCCCTTGATTCCCCTCCCTTCCAAGGATCTCAGGATTTGGGAAGTGAACAAAGAGGATTTAGTTAGAAATATATAGGTCTATTTCTGTCCTTTGGTAGATGTATGAGAATATGCTTCACCTTAAGTTCAGTTCAGTACCATTTACTCAGTTGTGTCTGACTTTTTGGGACCCCATGGACTGCAGCATGCCAGGCCTCCCTGTCCATCACCAACTCCTGGAGCTTGCTCAAACTCATGTCCGTTGAGTTTGTGATGCCATCCAACCATCTCATCCTCTGTTGTCCCTCTCTCCTCCTGCCTTCAATCTTTGCCAGCATCAGGGTCTTTTCCAGTGAGTCATTTCTTTGCATCAGGTAGCCAAAGTTTTGGAGCTTCAACTTCAGCATCAGTCCTTCCAATGAATATTCAGGACTGATTTCCTTTAGGATGGTCTGGTTGGATCTCCTTGCAATGCAAGGGACTCTCAAGAGTCTTTTCCAACAACACAGGTCAAAAGCATTAATTTTTTGGTGCTCAGGTTTCTTTATGGTCTAACACTCATATCCATACATGACTACTGGAAAAACAAGAGCTTTGAATAGACAGACCTTTGTTGGCAAATTAATGTTTCTGCTTTTTAATATGCTGTCTAGGTTGCTCATAGCTTTTCTTCCAAGGAGTATGCGGGTTTTTTTTTTTTTTTTTGTTTCATGGTTGCAGTCACCATCTGCAGTGATTTTGGAGCCCCCCAAAATAAAGTCTGTCACTGTTTCCATTGTTTCCCCATCTATTTGCCATGAAATGATGGGACTGGATGCCATGATCTTAGTTTTCTGAATGTTGAGTTCTAAGCATCAAGAGGCTATTTAGTTCTTCTTTGCTTTCTACCATAAGGGTGGTGTCATCTGCATATCTGAGGTTATTGATATTTCTCCCAGCAATCTTGGTTCCAGCTTGTGCTTCTTCCAGCCCAGCGTTTCTCATGATGTACTCTGCATATAAGTTAAATAAGCAGGGTGACAATATACAGCCTTGACGTACTCCTTTTCCTATTTGGAACCAGTCTGTTGTTCCATGTCCAGTTCTAACTGTTGCTTCTTGACCTGTATATAGGTTTCTCAAGAGGCAGGTCAGGTGGTCTGGTATGACCATCTCTTTCAGAGTTTTCCCACAGTTTATTGTGATCCACACAGTCAAAGGCTTTGGCATAGTCAATAAAGTAGAAATAGATGTTTTTCTGGAATTCTCTTGCTTTTTTGATGATCCACTGGACGTTGGCAATTTGATCTCTGGTTCCTCTGCCTTTTCTAAAACCAGCTTGAACATCTGGAAGTTCACGGTTCATGTATTGATGAAGCCTGGCTTGGAGAATTTTGAGCATTACTTTACTAGATTGTAAGATGAGTGCAATTGTGTGGTAGTTTGAGCATTCTTTGGCATTGCCTTTCTTTGGGATTGGAATGAAAACTAACCTTTTCCAGTCCTGTGGCCACTGTTGTTTTCCAAATTTGCTGGCATATTGACTGCAGCACTTTCACAGCATCAACTTTCAGGATTTTAAATAGCTCAACTGGAATTCCATCACCTCCACTAGCTTTGTTCATAGTGATGCTTTCTAAGGCCCACTTGACTTCACATTCCAGGATGTCTGGCTTTAGGTGAGTGATCACACCATCATGATTATCTGGGTCATGAAGATCTTTTTTGTATAGTTCTTCTGTGTATTCTTGGCACCTCTTCTGAATATCTTCTGCTTCTGTTAGGTCCCTACCATTTCTGTCCTTTATTGAGCCCATCTTTCCACAGTTTGTTGTGATCCACACAGTCAAAGGCTTTAGTGTGGTCAATCCAACAGAAGTAGCTCTTTTTTCTGGAATTCTCTTGCTTTTTCTATGATCCAACAGATGTTGGCAATTTGTTCTCTGGTTCCTCTTGCCTTTTCTAAATCCAGCTTGAACATCTGGAAGTTCTTGGTTCACATACTGTTGAAGCCTAACTTGGAGAATTTGAGCATTACATTGTTAGCTTGTGAGATGAGTGCAAGTGTGTGGTAGTTTGAGGAAGGCTTTCTTATCTCTCCTTGCTATTCTTTGGAACTTTGGCATTCAGATGGATGTATTTTTCCTCTTCTCCTTTGTCTTTCGCTTCTCTTCTTTTCTCAGCTATTTGTAAGGCCTCCTCAAACAATCATTTTGTCTTTTTGAATTTCTTTCTCTTGAGGATGGTTTTGATCACCACCTCCTATTCAATGTCACAAACCTCCATCCATAGTTCTTCAGGCTCTTTATCAGATCTAATCCCTTGAATCTAATTGTCACTTTTACCATATAATCGAAAGGGATTTTGGTCTAGTAGTTTTCACTGCTTTCTTCATTTTAAGTCTGAATTTTGCAATAAGGAGTTCATGACCTGACCCCCAGTCAGCTCCCAGTCTTGTTTTTACTGAATGTATAGAACCTCTCCATCTTCAGCTGCAAAGAAAAAAATCAATCTGATTTTGGTATTGACCATCTGGTGATGTCCATGTATAGAGTGATCCCTTGTGTTGTTGGAAGAGGGTGTTTACCATGACCAATGTGTTCTCTTGGCAAAACTCTGTTAGCTTTTTCCCTGCTTCATTTTTGTACTCCAAGGTCAAACTTGCCTGTTACTCCAGGTATGTTTTACCTTACTGGAAATTTATTTTTTAAATTGTGATTTTAAATGCTTTACTGTTATTTTCACTTTTACGTTTTTTTACTCTTACATTTCTTTTGTCCCCTTAACTCTCCTGGATAATGTAAATTCTCAAACATTTTCTCCTTCTTTTAGATATTTTAATAAATTATTAAAAATCTGTTACACCCATGGTGGATTCATGTCAATGTATGGCAAAACCAATACAGAATTGTAAAGTAAAATAAAAAATAAATAAATTAATTAATTAAAAAAATCTGTTACTATTATGGAGGGTTGCAGAATATAGTAGCCTAAAACATGCCACTTTGGCATATTGATTATTTTAGGCAGTAGGCACTTAAAAAAAAATCGAGGGACAGATTTTCCTAGAATACCCCTTATCTGCTGGAAGACCCTCCAAAAGGAACTCACTCCCGTAAAGTTTCATCAGAGAAGATTAACTCTTATCACAGGAGGAGGAAACTAGAAGCCCACATTCGATCCACACAAGCTTTGTTACAACCACTATGGAGAACAACAAGCAGGTTCCTTAAAAAGATAAAAATAGAACGGTAAAATCCAGCAATCCCACTCCTGAGCATACATCCAGAGAAACTATAATTCAAAAAGATACATGCACCCCAGTGTTCCCTGCAGCACTGTTAACAAGAGCGAGGACATGGAAACAACCTAAATGTCCATCAACAGAGGAGTGGATAAAGATGTGGTACATATATACAATGGGATAGTAGTCAAATCATTAAAAGGAAAGAAATGCCATTTGCACCAACATGGATGGATCCAGAGATTAAGTGAAGTAAGTCAGACAGAGAAAGACAAATTACTTGTTTGTGGAATCTAAAAATTTAAACAAATGAACTTACTCTCTAAACAGAAACAGATTTGCAGACTTCAAAAATAAACTCTTATTGTTACCAAAGGGAAAGGTGGGGGATAAATTAGGAGTTTGGGATTAACATATATACACTACTATATATAAAATAGATAATCATTAAGGACTTAGTGAACTGTGCTGCTACTGCTGCTAAGTCACTTCAGTAGTGTCCAACAGATGGCAGCCCACCAGGCTTTCCCGTCCCTGGGATTCACCAGGCAAGAACACTGGAGTGGGTTGCCATTTCCCTCTCCAATGCATGAAAGTGAAAAGTGGAAGTGAAGTTGCTCAGTCGTGTCCAACCCTCAGCAACCCCATGGACTGCAGCCTTCCAGGCTCCTCTGTCCATGGGATTTTCCACTCAGTATTATATAATAACCAATATGGGAAAAGAACCTGAAAAACAATGGATATATGTATATGAATAATGAATCACTTAGTTATATACCTTAAACTAACACAACACTGTAAATTCTCTAATATACAGCAGGAAGGCCGAAAGGAGCTACTCCATGTTCAAGGTCAGGAGGGGCAGCCATGAGAAGATACCCCTCATCCAAAGTAAGGAGCAGTGGCTGTGCTTTGCTGGAGCAGCCATGAAGAGATATCCCATGTCCAAGATAAGAGACACCCAAGTAAGACGGTAGACGCTGAGAGAGGCATCAGAGGGCAGACACACTGAAACCATACTCACAGAAAACTAGTCAATCTAATGACACGGATCACAGCCTTGTCTAACTCAGTGAAACTAAGCCATGCCCTGTGGGGCCACGCAAGACAGGTAGGTCATGGTGGAGAGGTCTGACAGAATGTGGTCCACTAAAGAAGGGAATGGCAAACCACTTCAGTATTCTTGCCTTGAGAACCGCATGAACACTATGAAAAGGCAAAATGATAGGATACTGAAAGGGGAACTCACCAGGTCGGTAGGTGCTCAATATGCTATAGGAGATCAGTGGAGAAATAACTCCAGAAAGAAGGAAGGGATGGAGCCAAAGCAAAAACAATACCCAGTTGTGGATGTGACTGGTGATAGAAACAAGGTCCGATGCTGTAAGAGCAATATTGCATACGAACCTAGAAAGTTAGGTCCATGAATCAAGGCAGATTGGAAGCTGTCAAACAGGAGATGGCAAGTGTGAACGTCGACATTCTAGGAATCAGCTAACTAAAACGGACTGGAATGGGTGAATTTAACTCAGGTGACCATTATATCTACTACTGTGGGCAGGAATCACTTAGAAGAAATGGAGTAGCCATCATGGTCAACAAAAGAGTCTGAAATGCAGTACTTCGATGTAATCTCAAAACTGACAGAATGATCTCTGTTCGTTTCCAAGACAAACCATTCAATATCACAGTAATCCAAGTCTATGGCCACAACCGGTAATGCAGAAGAAGCTGAAGCTGAATGGTTCTATGAAGACCTATAAGACCTTTTAGAATGAACACCCAAAAATGATGTCCTTTTCACTACAGGGGACTGGAATGCAAAAGTAGGAAGTCAAGAAACACCAGGGGTAACAGGCAAATTTGCCTTGGAATATGGAATGAAGCAGGGCAAAGACTAATAGAGTTTTGCCAAAAAATGCACTAGTCATAGCAAACACCCTCTTCCAACAACACAAGAGAAGCCTCTACACATGGACATCACTAGATGGTCAACACTGAAATCAGACTGATTATATTCTTTGCAGCCAAAGATGGGGAAGCTCTATCAGTTCAGTTCAGTTCAGTCGCTCAGTCATGTCCGACTCTTTGCGATCCCATGAATCGCAGCACGCCAGGCCTCCCTGTCCATCACCATCTCCTGGAGTTCATTCAGACTCACGTCCATCGAGTCTGTGATGCCATCCAGCCATCTCATCCTCTGTCGTCCCCTTCTCCTCCTGCCCCCAATCTCTCCCAGCATCAGAGTCTTTTCCAATGAGTCAACTCTTCGCATGAGGTGGCCAAAGTACTGGAGCTTCAGCTTCAGTATCATTCCTTCCAAAGAAATCCCAGGGTTGATCTCCTTCAGAATGGACTGGTTGGATCTCCTTTCAGTCCAAGGGACCCTCAAGAGTCTTCTCCAACACCACAGTTCAAATGCATCAATTCTTCGGTGCTCAGCCTTCTTCACAGTCCAACTCTCACATCCATACATGACCACAGGAAAAACCATAGCGTTGACTAGATGGACCTTAGTCGGCAAAATAATGTCTCTGCTTTTGAATATACTATCTAGGTTGGTCATAACTTTTCTTCCAAGGAGTAAGCATCTTTTAATTTCATGGCTGCAATCACCATCTGCAGTGATTTTGGAGCCCCCAGAAATAAAGTCTGACACTGTTTCTACTGTTTCCCCATCTATTTCCCATGAAGTGATGGGACCAGATGCCATGATCTTCATTTTCTGAATGTTGAGCTTTAAGTCAACTTTTTCACTCTCCTCTTTACTTTCATCAAGAGGCTTTTTAGCTCCTCTTCACTTTCTGCCATAAGGGTGGTGTCATCTGCATATCTGAGGTTATTGATATTTCTCCTGGTAATCTTGATTCCAGCTTGTGTTTCTTCCAGTCCAGTGTTTCTCATGATGTACTCTGCATATCAGTTAAATAAGCAGGGTGACAATATACAGCCTTGATGTACTCCTTTTCCTATTTGGAACCAGTCTGTTGTTCCATGTCCAGTTCTAACTGTTGCTTCCTGACCTCCATGCAGATTTCTCAAGAGGCAGGTTAGGTGGTCTGGTATTCCCATCTCTTTCAGAACAGTCAGCAAAAACAAGACTGGGAGCAGACTGTGGCTCAGATCATGAACTCCTTATTGCCAAATTCAGACTTAAATTGAAGAAAGTGGGGGAAACCACTAGGCCATTCAGGTATGACCTAAATCAAATTCGTTATGGTTATAGAGTGGAAGTGAGAAATAGATTTAAGGGACTAGATCTGATAGATAGAGTGCCTGATGAACTATGGACAGGGGTTTGTGACACAGTACAAGAGACAGGGATCAAGACCATCCCCATGGAAAAGAAATGCAAAAAAGCAAAATGGCTGTCTGGGGAGGCCTTACAAATAGCTGTGAAAAGAACAGAAGCAAAAAGCAAAGAAGAAAAGGAAAGATATAAGCATCTGAATGCAGAGTTACAAAGACTAGCAAGGAGAGATAGGAAAGCATTCCTCAGCGATCAATGCAAAGAAATAGAGGAAAACAACAGAATGGGAAAGACTAGAGATCTCTTCAAGAAAATTAGAGATACCAAGGGAACATTTCATGCAAAGATGGGCTTGATAAAGGACAGAAATGGTATGGACCTAACAGAAGCAGAAGATATTAAGAAGAGGTGCCAAGAATACAAAGAAGAACTGTACAAAAAAGATCTTCACGACCAAGATAATCACGATGGTGTGATCACTCACCTAGAGGCAGACATCCTGGAATGTGAAGTCAAGTGGGCCTTAGAAAGCATCACTATGAACAAAGCTAGTGGAGGTGATGGAATTCCAGTTGAGCTGTTTCAAACCTGAAAGATGATGCTGTGAAAGTGCTGCACTCAATATACCAGCAAATTTGGAAAACTCAGTTTTCATTCCAATACCAAAAAAGGCAATGCAAAAGAATGCTCAAACTACCACACAATTGCACTCATCTCACATGCTAGTAAAGTAATGCTCAAAACTCTCCAAGCCAGGCTTCAGCAATACATGAACCATGAACTTCCCGATGTTCAAGCTGGTTTTAGAAAAGGCAGAGGAACCAGAGATCAAATTGCCAACATCCGCTGGATCATCAAAAAAGCAAGAGAGTTCCAGAAAAACATCTAGTTCTGCTTTTCTCCTTTATTGACTATGCCGAAGCCTTTGACTGTGTGGATCACAATAAACTGTGGAAAATTCTGAAAGAGATGGGAATACCACACCACCTGACCTGCCTCTTGAGAAACCTATATGCAGATTAGGAAGCCATAGTTAGAACTGGACATGGAACAACAGACTGGTTCCAAATAGGAAAAGGGGTACATCAAGGCTGTATATTGTCACCCTGCTTATTTAACTTACATGCAGAGTACATCATGAGAAACGCTGGGCTGGAAGAAACACAAGCTGGACTCAAGATTGCCAGGAGAAATATCAATAACCTCAGATATGTAGATGACACCACCTTTATGGCAGAAAGTGAAGAGGAACTGAAAAGCCTCTTGATGAATGTGGAAGAGGAGAATGAAAAAGTTGGCTTAAAGTTCAACATTCAGACAACAAAGATCATGGCACCTGGTCCCATCACTTCATGGGAAATAGATGGGCAAACAGTGGAAACAGTGTCAGACTTTATTTTTTGGGGCTCCAAAATCATTGCAGATGGTGACTGCAGCCATGAAATTAAAAGACGCTTACTCCTTGGAAGGAAAGTTATGACCAACCTAGATAGCATATTGAAAAGCAGAGACGTTACTTTGCCAACAAAGGTCAAGGCTATGGTTTTTCCAGTGGTCAGGTATCGATGTCAGAGTTGGACTGTGAAGCCTAAGAATTGATGCTTTTGAACTGTGGTGTTGGAGAAGACTCTTGAGAGTCCCTCGGACTGCAAGGAGATCCAACCAGTCCATTCTGAAGGAGATTAATCCTGGGATTTCTTTGGAA
The DNA here is from genome assembly GCF_014754425.2 of Oryx dammah. Lineage (NCBI taxonomy): Eukaryota > Metazoa > Chordata > Mammalia > Artiodactyla > Bovidae > Oryx > Oryx dammah. The sequence goes on from NW_024070185.1 coordinate 26,390,076, forward strand.
GGAATGATGCTAAAGCTGAAGCTCCAGTACTTTGGCCACCTCATGCGAAGTGTTGACTCACTGGAAAAGACTCTGACGCTGGGAGGGATTGGGGGCAGGAGGAGAAGGGGATGACAGAGGATGAGATGGCTGGATGGCTTCACTGACTCGATGGACCTGAGTTTGAATGAACTCCAGGAGTTGGTGATGGACAGGGAGGCCTGGCGTGCTGCAATTCACGGGGTCACAAAGAGTCGGACACAATTTAGTGACTGAACTGAACTGAATATACAGCAAAATTTTTTAAAAAGTTAAGTGTTGTCAACTTAGGAGAGGCTGTTGTAGATATAAGTTGTCATATATAAGACTCCTGTGTTTGCATGCTAAGATGCTTCAGTCATTTCTGACTCTTAGTGATCCGATGGACTATAGCCCACCAGGCTCCACTCTCCATGGGATTCTCCAGGCAAGAACACTGGAGTGGGTTGCCATTTCCTCCTCCAGTGGATCTCCCTGACTCAGGGATTGAACCCATGTCTCTTACGTTTCCTGCATTGGCAGGCACGTTCTTTTCCACTAGCAACATTTGGGAAGCAACATAAGCCTCCTTGTAATCACAAAGCAAAAACCTACAATAAACTCACAAAAGATAAACAGAAAGGAATATAAATACATTTATATAACTTAAGAAAATTATCAAAATATAAAAGAAGAGAACAGAACTATAAAAAACATCCAGTAAACAATTAACAAAGACATCAATATGTACATACATATCAGCAATTATTTTAAGTGGAAATGCCCTAAATTCTCCAAAGACATAGAGTAGCTAGATGAATAAAAATAAGATAAGGCCTATCTATATACTGACTACAAAAGATTCACTACAGATGTTAAGACACACATAGACTGAACATGAAGGGATTGAAAAACCTATTTCATGCAAAAGGAAACCAAAGGAAGCTGAAGTAGTGACACTTATATCCGACAAAATAGACTTTAAAACAAGACTGTTGAAGAAAACAAAGATGGATATTATATAATGTTGTGTTGTTCAACAAGAGGATTTAACATTTGCAAATATTCATACACCCTACATCAGTTCAGTTCAGTTCAGTCTCTCAGTCATGTCTGACTCTTTGTGACCCCATGAATTGCAGCACGCCAGGCCTCCCTGGCCATCACCATCTCCCAGAGTTCACTCAAACTCACGTCCATCGAGTTGGTGATGCCATCTACCCCTCTCATCCTCTGTTGTCCCCTTCTCCTCCTGCCCCCAATCCCTCCCAGCATCAGAGTCTTTTCCAATGAGTCAACTCTTCGCATGAGGTGGCCAAAATACTGGAGTTTCGGCTTTAGCATCATTCCTTCCAAAGAACACCCAGGACTGATCTCCTTTAGGATGGACTGGTTGGATCTCCTTGCAGTCCAAGGGACTCTCAAGAGTCTTCACCAACACTATAGTTCAAAAGCATACACCCTACATAAGAGCACCTAAATATAGAAAGCAAATATTAAGAGACCTAATGGTAGAAACAGATAGTAATACAGTAGTTGTTCTGCTCAGATTTAATATTTCATGATAGTTCAGTCTTACTAGACGGTATGTTTCCAGGTATTTATCTATTTATTTTCTCAGATGAGCAATTTGTTGGAATTTATTTATTATAAGTATTTTCCTATGATTCTTTGTATTATGTTTCTGAGTTATCAGTTGTAACACCTCCTGTTTCATTTTTTATTTTGAATCCTCTCTTTTTTCCTTATACATATAGCTAAAGGCTTGTCAATTTTATTTATCTTTTCAAAGAACCAGTTCTGAACAGATTTATAACTGGTAAGGAGACTGAATCAGTAATCAAAAACCTCCCATCCAACAAAAACCAGGACCAGATGGCTTCATTAATGAATTCTACAAAATATTTAGAGAATTAATATTAATTCTTCTCAAACTCTTCCAAAATATTTAAGAGAAGGGAGCTATTCCAAACTCATTTTACACGGCCAATATTATCTTGATACCAAAACCAGAAAAGGACACCACAAAAATGAAAATTATGGGCCAATTTAAAAATGGGCTGAATATCTAAACAGACATTCTTCAAAAGAAGACATACAGGAATAATTTGCTTAGTATGCTTTGCTTTACTGTGTTTTTTTTTTTACCTAGATACTGTGTTTTTTCAACAAATTGAGTATGTGTGGCAACCTTCTGTCAGCCAAGTCTACAGGTGCCATTTCTAACAGCATTTGGTCATTTTATGTCTCTGTTCCACATTTTGGTAATTTTCCCAATATCTCAAGCCCTTCTCAAGCAAAAGGATTACAACTCACTGAAAACTCAGATTACAGATAGCATTTCTTAGCAATAAAGTGCTTTTTAATTAAGGTAAGTGCATTTTTTTAGATGTAATGCTATTGTACACTTAATAAACTACAATATAGTGTAAATACAATTTTTATGTTCACCGGGAAACCACATAAATCATGTGGCCTGCTTTATAGCAATATTCATTTTATTGTTGTGATCTGGAAAAAATACCTCACAATATCTCCTAGAAATGCCTGTACAGATGGCCAACAGATACATGAAAAGATGTTCAACATCATTAATCATTAGGGAATGCAAATCAAAACCATACTGAGATATCATCTCATATCTTTTAGAATATCTATTACGAAAAAGACAGAAAGTAACAAATCTTGGTGAGAATGTGGAGAAAAGAGAACCCTTGTGCACTTCTGGTGGGAATGTAAAGAAGTACAGTCACTTTGTATAACAATACGGAGGTTATGCAAAAAATTAAAAATAGAACTACCATATGATCCAGCAATTCTACTTCTGGGTATTTATCCAAAGAAGAAGCAAACACTAACATGAAAAGATATATACACCCCAATGTTCATTACAGCATTATGATAGCCAAGCTATGGAAATAACCTAGGTGTTCACTGATGGATGACAGAAAGAAACTGTGGCATACATATATATATATATATATATATATATATATATATACACACACACACAATGGATATTATTCAGTCATAAAAAGGAATAGTATCTTGACATTTGTGATAACATGGATGGGCCTCACAGACATTATGCTAAATAAAGTAAGTCAGAGACAGAAAAACAAATAATGTATGATGTCTCTCATATGTGCAATCTAAAGAATCAAAGAAGCTCAGAAATACACACAACAAACTGATGATTAACAGAAGTGATAAAAGAAATGGGTGAAGGGGGTCAAAAGGTAAAAAGAAAACAAAAAGAAAAAAGAAAGGAGCACAGGTTCGAGAACTATGATCCCACATGTCGCAGGGCATGGCTAAAAAAAAAAAAAAAGTAAAGAAAAGAAAAAAGAGTAGTAAAAATAAAGGTCTCATCAGTATTTCACCTAGTGATCTTAGTCACTAGGTGGTCACTGGACAGTCACTAATGGTCACTGTCTTGACCTATGGCAAAAAAAAGAACTCAGTCAAAAAGTAAGCTTAAGTGAAAGTCACTCAAGTCATGTCCGACTCTTTGTGACCCCATGGACTGTATAGCCCAGAATACGGGAGTGGGCAGCCATTCCCTTCTCCAAAGTTTAAAATATGACATAAATCAATGGTGTAAAACAGAAGAATTCAAATATTGGCCTTGACAAGTCATGAGTATACTAAATAAGTGAAACTGGAACAACAAAGTAATTGTGACAAAATCCAGATGAGTGATATATAAACATACAAATTATTAAGTAAAAATAACTAAGTATAAATTATTAATTATAACTTGTCAACACCTAAAAAGCACAGTGTTAACAATTAAGCTGTAGCAAGGTTAAATAAGAAGGAACTCTGTCATATCTACCTTATTTACTTTTTTTAATGAGGTTACTTGAAGATAGACTGAAGTCATATAGTAAATACACTTATCTTGATTTTAACAAAGGAAAATCTTGCAATTGAAATAGATAATCCCCTTTTACTAAATACTCTCAGGCTAGGGTTCAGGCAGGTTTCAGATTTGCAGATCTCCAAGTTTCCTTCTAGCTCTAAGACTGTGACTCCAGGTGAGAATCACATCACTTCTAGAAAATGTAATGTCATATGAAAATATAAATGAATTATTGATAGTAACTACCTCTATATTATCAATAACTCTATATTACCTATAAAACTTTGAACAAACATAACCAATAAAACTTCATCAATGAATAATAAAAATGAATATTTTCTCCTTATCAAATATTTCTTTAAAATTTTAATAAACTATAAACCTAACTTTTAAGTGTTCTCTCTACTTGATTTTCTCATGAAAGATGAAAATGCTGATAAGATACAAAGGAGTAAAGCAATAGAAATAGGGAGAACAGGGTAAGATTCTTAGAAGCTGAAAATAAAACATAAAAAACTGGATAATTTTAAACTGCCTACATTGAATATTTATTCTGACAAAGTTACCTTCTCTTCTCTCTGCCATAAATGTATTCAATTCTTGTATTCTTGCTTTATCAACAGACATATGTACTTTAAGTTTATCCAGTTCTTCTTGAAGATTCATTCTATGAAAATTAACATAATAAACAATTACTTTAAATATGTAAGTTAAGAAAAATATGGCAAACATGTATGTAAAGGTGGCAAAAAATTTTTTAAAAACATGAATTAGTAGTAAAAAAAGCTAGAGCATATTAATATTAATAAATCTGAACAATTAAAATTGAATTTTAATGACATCTCTAAAGTAAAATGTTTCAACTGAGTTTTAACTTTGTCTAAATAAACATACTAAATAATTAAAAAACATAAACTACATAATTTTAAAAAATCTACTGACTTACCAGATCATTTTCCAACTCACAGATACATGATATAAAATAATAATAAAACATTAATACATATCACTGAAAACAGAGTAAATGTAAAGATGCCAAATAAAGGCAAAAAACCTTTACTAGTAAAATGAAATTGAGCTACCATGACAAGAGACTTGGATTAAATAACGTCCATGAACAGCTCTGACCTTTAGACCTGAGTGGACATGAAAATTTATCTGCAGGGACCTTCATGGCTGAGACACAAAACTGGATTAACTGCAGCAAGCTGGGACACAACATTTTCTGAATGAAAACCTGAGTATCTGAGCTTATCTGGCTGAAGTTCCATTAAAAAGCTTTTTGTCCAGTCTAAGGGCAAGAAAGAGTCAACCAAGTATGATCAGAAACATAAGTAAATATTGTTGTTGAGTTACTAAGTCATGTCTGACTCTGTGACCTCACAGACTGTAGCACACCAGGCTCCTATGTCCTCCACCATCTCCTAGAGTTTGCTCAAGTTCATCATGTTTACTGAGTCAGTGATGCTATCTAACCACCTCATCCTCTGCTGCCCTCTTTTTCCTTTTGCTGTCAATTGTTCCTAGCGTCAGGGTCTTTTCCAATGAGTCAGCTCTCCACATCAAGTAGCCAAGGTATTAGAGCATCAACTTCAGCATCAAGTGAAAGTGAAAGTTGCTCAGTTGTGTTCAACTCTTTGCAACCCCATGGACTGAGGCCTGCCAGGCTCCTCTGTCTGGAATTCTCCAGGCAAGAATACTGGAGTGGGTAGCCATTCCCTTCTCCAGAGGATGTTCCCAACCCAGGGATCAAACCCATGTTTTCCACATTGCAGGTGAATTCTTTACCATCTGAGACAACAGGGAAGCCCAAGAACACTGGAGTGGGTAGTCTATCCTTTCTCCAGGAGATCTTCCCAACACAGGGATCCAACCAGGAGCTCCTGTATTTCAGGCAGATTATTTACCAGCTGAGCTACCAGGGAAGCCCAAAAGTGAAAGTGTTAGTCACTCTGTCATCTCCGGCTCTTTGTCACCTCATGGACTATAACCCACCAGGCTCCTCTATCCATGGAATTCTCCAGGCAAGAATACTGGAGTAGGTTGCCATCAGTCCTTCCAATGAATATTCATGGTTGATTTCCTTTAGGATGGACTGGTTTGATCTCCTTGAAGTCCAAGGGACTCTCAAGAGTCTTCTCCAGTACCACAATTTGAAAGAATCAATTCTTAGCTGCTCAGACTTCTTTATGGGCCAACTCTCACATCTGAACATGACTACTGGAATAAAAACCTTAGCTTTAATTAGACAGACCTTTGTCGACAAAGTGGTATCTCTGCTTTTTAATATACTGTCTAGGTTTGTCATAGCTTTCCTTCCAAGGAGCAAGTGTCTTAATTTCATGGCTGCAATCACCATCTGCAGTGATTTTGGGAGTCCAAGAAAATAGTCTGTCACTGTTTCTACTGTTTCCCAATCTCTGCCAGGAAGTGATGGGACCAGATGCCATGATTTTAGTTTTTTGAATGTTAAGTTTTAAGCCAGCTTTTTTGCTCTCCTCTTTCACCCTCATTAAGAGGCTCTTTAGTTCCTCTTTGCTTTCTGCCATTAGAAAGGTATCATCTGCCTATCTGAGGATGTTGATATTTCTCCTGGAAACCTTGACTCCAGTTTGTGATTAACCTACTTCAGCATTTCACATGATGTACTCTGCAGGTAAGTTAAATGTGCAGAGTAACAATATATTGCCTTGTACTCCTTTCCCAGTTTTGAACCGGCCAGTTTTTCCAGGTCTGGTTCTAACTTTTGCTTCTTGATCCACAAACAGATTTCTTAGGAGACAGGTAAGGTGGTCTGGTACTCTTGTCTCTCTAAGAATTTTTCACAGTTTGTTGTGATTCACACTGTCAAAGGCTTTAGTAGTCAATGAAGCAGAAGTAAATGTTTTTCTGTAATTCCTTTGCTTTCTCCATGATTCAACAAGTGTTGGCAATTTGATCTCTAGTTCCTCTAGCTCTTCAAAACCCAGCTTGTACATCTGGAAATTCTCAGTTCATGTACTGTTAAAGGCTAGCTTGAAGGGCTTAAGCATGACCTTGCTAGCATGTGAAATGAGTGAAAATGTATGGTAGTTTGTACATTCTTTGGCATTGCTCTTCTTTGGGATTGGCATGACAACTGACCTTTTCCAGTCCTGTGGCCACTGTTGAGATTTCCAAATTTGCTGGCATATTGAGTGCAGCACTTTCACAGCATCATCTTTTAGGATTTGAAATAGCTCAGCTGGAATTCTGTCACCTCCACTAGCTCTGTCTATAGTGATGCTTCCTAAGGCCCACTTGACTTCACATTCCAGGATGTCTGGCTCTAGGTGAGTGACCACACAATCATGGTTATCCGGGTCATGAAGACCTTTTCTGTATAGTTCTTCTGCGTATTTCTGCCACCTCTTCTTAATCTCTCCTGCTTCTGTTAGGTCCATAACATTTCCGTCCTTTATTGTGCCCATGCTTGCATGAGATGTTCCTTTGATAGTTTCAATTTTCTTGAAGAGATCTCCATTCTTTTACATTCTATTGTTTTCCCCTATTTCTTTGTATTGCTTATTTAAGAAGGCCTTCTTTTTTCTCCTTGCTATTCTCCAGAACTCTTCATTCGGTTGGATACATCTTTCCCTTTCTCCCTTGCCTTTTGCTTCTCTTCTTTCCTCAGCTATCTGCAAAGCATCCTCAGACAACCACTTTGCCTTCTTGCATTTCTTTTTCAATTCATTTTCTATATTGCTGCTGCTGCCAAGTCACTTCAGTTGTGTCCGACTCTGTGCAACCCCATAGACGGCAGCCCACCAGGCTCTCCCATCCCTGGGATTCTCCAGGCAAGAATACTGGAGTGGGTTGCCATTTCCTTCTCCACATTTTCTGTATTACTGACGATAAAATTGAGCCATTATATGTTTGCAGAGATCTGAACAAATGACAGTAATGTAAAAACAGGTTTACGACCTGTGTAGATTGACAGTTCCGGCAGACACAGTCATCCACTACAGAGAGGTGTCTAAAACTGAGAGAATGGACAAGAAGAAAGCCACAACAGAAAATAATTCTTAAAGAAGTCAGGTTTGTAGATAAGAGTAAATATGAATAAGCTCAAAGCCATAAATGACAGTCTGTATATCACCCCATTCAAAATGGGAGAATCTACAAGCAAAGAGAGATAACACAATAATTTAAAATGAATTCTTACGAAATTAGAGTTTTTAAAATGGTGATACAAAAGAAAAGTTATAAACATAAATGAAAAAGAACAGGGGTTTATGACAGAAGACAAATTTTAAAAAAAGAACCAACTACTATATCTAGAAATGATAATAAATAAAAGTACAGCTAGTAATAATAACTGAAATTTAAAATTCAGTGGGTGGATTAAACAGCACACCAAAAAGCTAATAAAACGTTGTAAAATTAAAGACAACACAAAGAAACAAAGCAAAGGAAACAGTAACTGTATATATAGTGTGTTGGAATGAGAAGGCCAGAAAGCATCTAATAGAAATTATTTGAAGAGAGAATTGAGAAAATGGGGGGTGGGGGTGGGGAGACAATATTTAATATGCAATAACTGAAGATTATTTAATCTAATAACAAAATCAGATGGAAAATAAGTAATATTTTCCATATTCCATGGTTTACAACTCACAGGTCCTATATTAAAGAACATTCTATTTCAGGAAGAAAACAAACTCAAAAGCAACGTATACAACAAAATAGGAAATGATGATGAAAGAAGTACAAATGTGTACATAACAGCAAGCAAACATTTATTAAGCAAAGCAATCAAAATATCTAAGTGAAGGTAAAACTAACAATCTGAACAACAAAATGCTATTAGATGAATGACAGGATCAGAATTAAAGCATTTGAAGATCCTTGCATTGTAAAAGAAGAATGGAAGCATACTGAAGAAATTAAGACTGTCAAATAAATGAAGTATGTTATAATTTCAGGAAAAAACATTTAAAGAATGGAAAACAAAAATTTACAAGCTAGCAGAGCACAAAAATGAACTAAAAATATAATCAAATTGAAGGAAAGAAATATCTTTAAAAGAATCATAAAAAATGAAAAATATTAAGGATAAATATGGTCCTTATAGAACAGTGAAAGAAATGATTTGCTAGGAAGATACAAGAGTTCTAAATTTTTATGTACTAAACAAGAAATATAATTCTTAAAATAATTCAATACCTTTATATACCTTTTAATAGGTATATAAAGTGAAAGAAAAAAAAACAAGTAGTCTCTGCTTCCTCACACTCAATTTACTTCCTGAAAAAAATTGTTTATAGTTTAATACAAATAATTATATTTTTGTCCATAGAAACATAAATACACATATATAAAGATTTAACAAACTGGAATCTTACACATTTGAAATTAGGTTACACTTAGGTTACAGGTTGATGGGAAGGGCAAACAAACATGCACACATATATGCATCCATGCTCAGCCATGTCCAACTCATCGCGACCCCATGGATTGTAGCCCACCAGGCTCCTTTGTCCAGAGGATTTCCCAGGAAAGAATACTGGAGTAGTTGCCATTTCCTCCTCCTGGGGATCTTCTCGATCAAGGGATCGAACCCGCATCTGCTGTGTCTCCTGCACTGGCAGGTAGATTCTTTACCACTGAGCCACCTGGGAAGCACACACATCTATACCCAACCACAAAGTGATTAAGTTTAAATTAGGTTCTTGCTTTGTTTTGCTAAGAACATAGAACATAATGCAGCAAGATGGCCCCACAAAGAAAAACCAGATGTAGCTCATCTTAACTTAGTTTTCCTTGGCTCTTACTTAGATCACTAACCCGGTGGAACACAGGGCTACAGCTGTTGGAAATGTTATTTCATGCTTCTTTAGAGGTATTCTATGCTTACAATTTTTTTTTTTAACGAAGAATTCACAAAGTCTATACTGTTACTGTGAAGCATTTATAAACATTAGGGACTGCCTTGTTCTTGAGTCAAAATAAGTACCAACAAACCACACATCTTAATGGATATTTGGAAAAGTAGCTGACAGAGTAAGTGCCCACTCCCAAGCAGGTTGAACATTGGCTACTTAGGGATTCAGATTTATTATCTATTTATTCTGCTGTTTCTGATGTCCTGTTTGGTATGGGAACCACAATTCAAAATCTACTTCTGACTGGACAAATTATGAGAGGTGACTGTATTCAGATGGTGGAGAACAGGCTACAATGAACTTTGATTAACAAAGAGAGTCCTAAGGACAGTTCAGATTTCTGCCAGGAGGCACTCATGATGATGTCATGATGTAGGAAGAGGGAGTCTTCAGTGATATGAAGAAAAAGAGATGGAGTTTGGGAAACCTGAAATGTTTGAAATTTGTAAAGCACAGTACTCAGAGAGGAGGAAGCTGCAGAGGAGGAGCTGTAGAAATTGGCATTACAATTCATTTGAGTCTTTGGCTGAGTATTTTGTTGCACACGCATAGTATGAAGTTCAATGAGGCAAGCTGAGAACAATCAGTGATCCGAATTATTCCCAGAGCTCTGCACTGGGAGACATGTGAATTCTAACCAGCTAGAGGGAAGAATCTTGTTGAACGTTAGGCGTACTCAAGAAAGAACCCAAAAGGGTCATTCCAATGAAGAAGGTACTCCAAGTCTATGCTAACAAGGTGTTTTAATATATCTGAAAATATTTAAACTGAAATTGTAAACACACTTCTCTGGGTAAATAACAGAAAAAATGGACAGAAATCATTAAGGACATAGAATGAAAACTCTTCACTGAAAATTTATGAAAGTCTGTCCAATAACATCAAAACACATATTGTTTTCAAGTGCTATGGATTTGCATCAAAATAAAACTATAATGCTGAAACATAAAACATTTTAAATAAAATTTTAAAAAACTAAATCATGCAAATTATTTTCTATGGCCACAATATCAAAACACTTAAAGTAGAAATCAACACCAATTATGTCTGGAAAATCCCCAGATATGTGAAATTAAAGAAACTACTTTAAAATACTTTTTTCTCAATGAACAATCTAAGAAGAATTAGAAAATATTTGAACTTATAAAAAAAAAACACAATCTTTGAAAATTTGTGAAGTGCTAAAGCAGTGCCTACATGCATTTCTAGATCATTATATGCATATATTAGAAAAGAAGAAAGACCTACAATGATGTAAGCTTCCAAATTGAAAAAAAAAAACTAGTAAGAGGACAAAGCAATTTGAGTGCTTTTTCATATCTGGAAATAGTTCCTTTGTGAAATATTTGTTCAAATGTTTTGCTCATATTTCTACTGGACTGACAGTCCTTTTCTTATTTATTCATAGGAACTATATATTCTGGGTATTAGCCCTTTGCTAGACATATTCCTTTGTCTTTTTGTACTCTGACATATCTTACTGGGCTCTGAAAGTTGCCTTTTGATTAACTGAATGGTATCTTTCAATGAATAGAAGTTCTTGATTTTAACACAGCTCTGTTTACCATATTTTAGTTTAAATTTAGTCTAGTCTTTAGATCTTTGTCTACTACAAAGACAAAAAGGTGCTCTTCTATGATTTCCCTTAAAAGTTTTATTACTTCATCTTTCAAATTTAGACCTGTAGTCCACCTAGAATTGATTTCTATGTATGGTAAGAATACAATATCATTATAATATAATAAATATATATATATAATATAATTTAGCTATACAGGTAACTTTTAGCTATCAGTTCAGTTCAGTTCAGTCGCTCAGTCATGTCCGACTCTTTGCGACCCCATGAATCTCAGCACGCCAGGTCTCCCTGTCCATCACCAACTCCCAGAGTTCACTCAGACTCACATCCATAGGGTCAGTGATGCCATCCAGCCATCTCATCCTCTGTCGTCCCCTTCTCCTCCTGCCCCGAGTCCCTCCCAAGCATCAGAGTCTTTTCCAATGAGTCAACTCTTCTCATGAGATGGCCAAAGTACTGGAGTTTCAGCTTTAGCATCAGTCCTTCGAAAGAAATCCCAGGGCAGATCTCCTTCAGAATGGACTGGTTGGATCTCCTTGCAGTCCAAGAGACTCTCAAGAGTCTTCTCCAGCACCACAGTTCAAAAGCATCAATTCTTCGGTGCTCAGCCTTCTTCACAGTCCAACTACCACATCTATACACAACCACAGGAGAAACCATAGCCTTGACTAGATGGACCTTAGTCGGCAAAGTAATATCTCTGCTTTTGAATATGCTATCTAGGTTGGTCATAACTTTTCTTCCAAGGAGTAAGCATCTTTTAATTTCATGGCTGCAGTCACCATCTGCAGTGATTTTTGTAGCCCCCCAAAAATAAAGTCTGACACTGTTTCTACTGTTTACCCATCTATTTCCCATGAAGTGATGAGACCGGATGCCATGATCTTCATTTTCTGAATGTTGAGCTTTAAGCCAACTTTTTCACTCTCCACTTTCACTTTCATCAACAGATTTTTTAGTTCCTCTTCACTTTCTGCCATAAGGGTGGTGCCATCTGCATATCTGAGGTGATTGATATTTCTCCTGGCAATCTTGATTCCAGCTTGTGTTTCTTCCAGTCCAGCATTTCTCATGATGTACTCTGAATATAAGTTAAATAAGCAGGGTGACAATATATAGCCTTGACATACTCCTTTTCCCATTTGAAACCAGTCTGTTGTTCCATGTCCAGTTCTAACTGTTGCTTCCTGACCTGCACACAGATTTCTCAATAGGTAGGTCAGGTGGTCTGGTATTCCCATCTCTTTCAGCTATACAGGTATATCAACTGCTATTTTGGTTGCTTCCATTTTTCATAATTATAAATAATTCTGTAGTTAACATCCTTGCATTATGTGTTGACATTTGAGATTACTATTTTTGAGTACATATTTTAAAAGGCAGAAAAATGTCTCACACACAAAAAATTATGTAGACTAAGGCAACCAACATTACTGTACCAATTATTTAGATTTTAAAATACTAATATTATGTAATATTTAATCAATAGCTTTCATTTTTGTGAAAAAATTAAATTATTTTGTTACTGAGGATGAGCTGTTAGATGGCATCACCTGTATCACTCAAAATGAAATCTGAAATTTATATATGGTTATTACCATTTAATTCAGATAGTCACAAACTCAACACTGGTGATAAAACTCCGGGAAAAGGTGAAGGACAGGGAATCCTGGCGTGCTGCAGTCCATGAGGTTGCAAAGAGTTGTACAACACTGAGCAATTTAACAATTCCGTTGCCAACAAAGGTCCATCTAGTCAAGGCTATGGTTTTTCCTGTGGTCATGTACGGATGTGAGAGTTGGACTATAAAGAAAGCTGAGTGCTGAAGAATTGATGCTTTTGAACTGTGGTGTTGGAGAAGACTCTTGAGAGTCCCTTGGACTGCAAGGAGATCCAACTAGTCCATCCTAAAAGGAATCAGTCCGGAATATTCATTGGAAGGATTGACGCTAAAGCTGCAACTCCAATACTTTGGCCACCTGATGCGAAGAACTGACGCATTTGAAAAGACCCTGATGCTGGGAAAGATTGAAGGCAGGATAAGAAGGGGACGACAGAGGATGAGATGGTTGGATGGCATCACTGACTCACGAACATGAGTTTGAGTAAACTCTGGGAGTTGGCGATGGACAGGGAGGCATGGCATGCTGCAGTCCATGGGGTCGCAAAGCGTCGGACACAACTGAGTGACTTAACTGAACTGAACTAAAGTGAACAATTCAGTTATTCCACTTTTATTCCCTCCCTAGAAATAATTAGTACTTTACATTTTTACATACCGTATATATATGTCTGTGTATACAATTATATAAAAGTATATTTTTGTGGATATATGTGTGTGTTTGTATGTGCACACACATATATATATATATATTCACAAAAACAGTGCTGTTCTATGACTTAAATTTCTATATTTTTAGAGTATATATATATACTATTATTGAATTTTCTTCATTTAACTCAACTTTTGCTTTTGAGGATCTATACATTGCTTTATAGATCCAATTCATTCATGTTAAATGTAGCATAGCTCACATTACATTTAATATAAATATAGTAACACCAACTCAGTGGACGTGCATTTGAGCAGACTCCAGAAGATAGTGAAGGACAAGGGAGCCTGGCACACTGCAGTACACTGAGTCACAAAGAGTTGGACATGAATTAGCTACTACTGAACAATAACAACATATTAATATATCATGATGCACTTATATCAGCTAATTATGGACATTTAGACTGCTTATTATTCTTCACTACTACAAAAATACTACAGTGAACACCCTTATTTATATATCTTAGTTCATGTTTTTAAAAATTTTAAAGATCCTAAGAATCTATTTCAAAGTGAAATTTTTCTTTCAACAGTTTTTTATTTTCTCCAAATAGAATTACAAATATTGGGAAAAGATATTACTAAATAAAATGACTTTATAATTCTGAAGATAACTGCCAAAAGAATTCCTACATTGATGATATCATTTATTTCTTAAGAACCCTGCTCTGCACTGGAAAACAAAACTTTTATAAAGCCTGAAGAGTTTTTGGAGCAAGTAAACACTTTGTATTAGTCACCTGTATCACTCAAAAGGATCTGATATTTATATATGGTTATTAGCATTTAATTTAGATGGTCACAAACTCAACATCTGTGATAAAATTATTTTCCCTAGAGAAAGAAAGAGTATTTTAAAATAGACTGAGTTAGTATGAGAAAATATACTTAAAGTAGATTTAATATCTTTCTTTATAAAAATCAAATGATTATTCACTAAACACTTAAGATTTACTATGGAAATCTTTAAGTAAACCCTGTGTAATACCTTATGTAGTTAAAAATATCTATACTTCCTCATATATTTGGAAACAATTTAAGAGAGAAATTAAATTTAAAAATTCATATGTTGGTATTATGATCTGAATGCATTCCCCTGAAATCCATCTTGAAATTCTAATTCCTCAAAATGGTGGCACTAGGATGTGAGGCTTTGGGGAGGTGATTAAGTCATAGAGTGAAGCCCTCATACATGGGGTTAGTACAGAAAGCCCAGAGAATACACTCACCCCTTCCACTGTGTAAGGATAAGACAAGAAGTCTGCAATCTGGAGGAAGGGCCTCACCAGCACATGCTGGCATCCTGGTTTCCAGCCTCCAGAAATGTAAGAAATTAATTTCTGTTGTTTATAAGCTACTGAGTTTGTAGTATTTTGTTACAGTAGCCTGAATGGATCTAAGATATATGAACTCAAAAAATAAATGCCATATGAATGTGATCTCATATGTATAAAAAACATTTAAGTTATCAATGTCAAAAAGCAATCTCTAGAGTTAGAAAATAAAACTCAAAAAATACTTGCCATTTACTTAGTGAAATATCTGCCAATAAATACCAAGTGATTTTTTCTTAGCTAATAATCTTGTTAAGTGTTCAGCAAAATACAATGAAAATACAACACAAATATTATTAAATTCTACCAAAAGGTAGAATATCTATATCTACTAACAGGTGAATGGATAAATAAAATGTGTGGGGTAGCAATTTTACTCAGCCTTAAAAAGAAAAGAAATTCTGACGCAAGTTACAACTTGGAAAAAGATATTTATAAACCAGACACAAAAATAAAAATATTCTATGACTCCAGTTATATGAGATACTTAGAACAGGCAAATTCAGAGAGACTGAAAATGAAGAGGTTCTGAGGGAAGGAGGTAAACTAGTACAGAGTTACAATATGAGAAGATAAAGTTCTGAAGATGGATGGCAGTGATGGTAGCACAACAATGGGAGTATATTTAATGGCACTGCATTTTATACTTAGAAATGGTTACAATGGTAAATTTTATGTTTTGTGTATTATACCACAAAAAAATATATATTATATTCCACGTGATTTTGATAGATTTTATAGAAAACAAAAATACAAACCATTTCTATATTTTGGACAGATGGAAGACAAGGAACGAGAAAGAAGGGGTCAAAAATGGAAAGAATTCACTGTATAGCAAGTCAAAGGTACTAAATGCCACTAAACTGTATGCCTTAAAATAAAACTAATATGTAATTTGCATGTTGTTAGTGGTTATCTGTCTATGGGGTCGCACAGAGTCGGACACGACTGAAGCAACTTAGCAGCAGCAGCAGCAGCAGCAGTGGTTATCCAAAAATATATTTGTTCTCAAAATATGCCATGATTAGCGGACATTTGTTTCCCTAGGAACTACATTTCCAAATCACGTTAAAGAAATGCAGTTCCTAAAACCCTCATTGCTACAAACGGGGAAAAAAAAATCTTGCTTAGGAAGACAGGGAATCTTGCATTGCCAAAGAACAAGAGTTAGCTGAACTTTCCTACCCTGATATTTTGATTTTAACTCAAGAAATTGAAATCCTTTATCACAAATTCTATACTCCTTTATAACTGGCCCCCAACTCTGTCTTCCCTGACAAGTTCACAACTCAGCATTAACTTGGAAACATATCAGTAATTATTTTCAAATATTTTGCGTTGGCATACTTATTCCATATAGGGAGAAAATGGTAAAGTAGGGAAGATATAGAAGGAGGACAACATGTTCAAGTATGCTATATAAAGAATTTTGATTTTATTTTAAGAGCAATGAAAGATATTAAAGGCTTTAAAGTGGGGGAGAAATATGCTGATTTGTATATTAAAAGGTCACTCTGTAGCAGTGGGGAAGATATGATGATGATCTGGATAAGGGCACTGATAAACAAGAATGGAAAGAAATATACATGCTAGAAATATTTCTGATATGGAATTATTAAGATTTGGTATGGACTGTAATAAGAAGCTCAGATAGAGAAATAAATCAATTATAACCCTCTAGGGCTTTGGTTTGAGCAAACGGACAAATCATAATGCCATTTTCCCCATTTTGTGTCACTACTGTTTCCTTATTGGAAGTTTTTATTCTACATCTGTTGATTTCCCTGCTAAGCTGTGAGATCCCATAAAAGGATGGCATATTATTTCTCCATGTGTACCTGTGTCTAGCAGAGTGCTTAGCTACAGCATTTTCTACAGACTACAAGTTAGTATAAAAAGATCAAAACTACCCACTGGAAAAGGTCAGTTTTCATTCCAATCCCAAAGAAAGGCAATGCCAACGAATGCTCAAACTACCACACAATTGCACTCATCTCACATGCTAGTAAAATAATGCTCAAAATTCCCCAAGCCAGGCAATACGTGAATGGTGAACTTCCAGATGTTCAAGCTGGTTTTAGAAAAGGCAGAGGAACCAGCAGTCAAATTGCCAACATCTGCTGGATCTTTGAAAAAGCAAGAGAGTTCCAGAAAAACATCTATTTCTGCTTTATTGACTATGCCAACTTTGTGTGGATCCCAATAAACTGTGGAAAATTCTGAAAGAGATAGGAATACCAGACCACCTGACCTTCCTCTTGAGAAATCTGTATGCAGGTCAGGAAGCAACAGTTAGAACTGGACATAGAACAACAGACTGGTTCCAAACAGAAAAAGGAGTATGTAAAGGCTGTATATTGTCACCCTGTTTATTTAACTTCTATGCAGAGTACATCATGAGAAACGCTGGGCTGCAGGAAGCACAAGCTGGAATCAAGATTGCCAGGAGAAATATCAATAACCCCAGATATGCAGATAAGACCACCCTTATGGCAGAAAGTGAAGAAGAAATAAAGAGCCTCTTGATGAAAGTGAAAGAGGAGAGTGAAAAAGTTGGCTTAAAGTTCAACGTTCAGAAAATTAAGATCATGGCATCCAATCTGGTCACTTCATGGCAAATAGATGGGGTAACAGTGGAAACAGTGGCTGACTTATTTTGGGGGGCTGCAAAATCACTGCAGATGGTGACTGCAGCCATGAAATTAAAAGACGCTTACTCCTTGGAAGAAAAGTTATGACCAACCTAGACAGCATACTAAAAAGCAGAGACATTACTTTGTCAACAAAGGTCCGTCTAGTCAAGGCTATGGTTTTTCCTGTGGTCATATATGGATGTGAGAGTTGGACTATAAGAAAGCTGAGTGGCAAAGAATTGATGCTTTTGAACTGTGGTGTTGAAGAAGACTCTTGAGAGTCCTTTGGACTGCAAGGAGATCCAACCAGTCCATCCTAAAAATCAGTCCTAGGTGTTCATTTGAAGGACTGATGTTGAAGCTCAAACTCCAACACTTTGGCCACCTAATGCAAAGAGCAGACTCATTTGAAAAGACCCTAATCCTGGGAAAGATTGAGGGCAGGAGCAGAAGGGGACGACAGGATGAGATGGTTGGATGGCATCACTGACTCAATGGACATGGGTTTGGGTAGACTCCGGCAGTTGGTGATGGACAGGGAGGCCTGGCGTGCTGCAGTTCATGGGGTTGCAAAGAGTCGGACACGACTGAGCGACTGAACTGAACCCACCCACTACAAGCTCCTGATTTATTTAGCCAAGGATACAGAAAACATACTGTGAATTTCTGTGCATCTTCCCTTGACTTCTAGGGTTCATATCAAAGACGAGGTGGATTTGCTGTTTAAGAAAAGCTTAATATCTTGCGGTACTGGAGCCCCTTTAATATTTACTACTCAGAAAGAATGTACACAAACATTTATACTAATGTTTATATTTAGGAGAATGTTACCATGTTTGTATAGCAGGATGTTAACATGATATTGTTAGTTCATACATTTAACTTAGTGTCAGTAAGGCAACATCCTCAACTAAGTGAAAAGGCTATAAGTCTACTGACATTTCTGTAGGCTTTCCTTGCTTCTTTCTATCTAGCATCCCAAAGAGTGGTTTCACTTTATCAATATACAGCAAGTGCCCAAAGAAAAAACCTCATTAGTTTGAAATTATTACTCTTCAGTATGCCACTTCTAGTTCTGAATGATACTGTTTAAATACTGAATAGATAAATAAATGAAAATATGAATATTTATTAGATAAATATTGAATGAACCATCTAATTTATAGTTCATAAACTACTAAGTTCATAGTCTTTTGTAAGGATATCATTATGATATAATAAGTAGATGTATTTTATAAATCTAAATGAATTATTATATGAATTATAATCCATGCAAAAATTTCAGATCTTTAGAATGCCATACTATAGCCACAACAAAAACTCTAACCATAATTATTGGTAAAACCACAGTAATATAGGTCAGCAGTAGTGTCATTTTAATTATATTTTAAAAACTAATTTAGAGTTGTCATAATTTTTTTATTGGGGCTTCCCTGATGGCTCAGCTGGTAAAGAATCCACTTGCAATATGGTAGACCTGGGTTCGATCCCTGGGTTGAGAAGATCCCCTGGAGAAGAGAACAGCTGCCCACTCTCGTAGTCTGGCCTGGAGAATTCCATAGACTGTGTAGTCCATGGGGTGGCAAAGAGTTGGAAAGTTAACTCAACTTTTACAACTGGATTGGATTTAGAATTGTCAGAGAATTTCTTATTAAGATCTTGAAAAGTAAACTCTGTTTTTAAGACTGGAGTTACAAGTACTACTCAAATCTGTGGACATTTTCTTTGACTGTTTTCTAGCCTTACAGTTCAAAGACAGCTATTACTGTATGTGCTCAGTGTCTGATTCTTTGCGATCCCATGTACGGTACCCCATGAGGCTCCTCTGTCCATGAAGTGAATGTTCCAGGCAGGAATACTAGAGCAGGTTGCCATTTCCTGCTCCAGGGGATCTTCTCAAGCCAGGGATCGAACCTCATCTCTTGGGTCTCGTGCAGTGGCAGGCAGATTCTTTAGCACTAGTGCCACTTGGGAAGCCCCTATTACTGCATAAATAGGGGTCAAACTTACCCCTTAAATAGTCAGGACTGAGTATTATTAAACTAGATCCTGCTGTATACCACAAAAATAAGAGTGCCTGGTGTATAGAAAAACCAGCTGAAACTTCTGGTTCCTGACAAGTAGACATTGACCCCTATTCTTCCCATTAATTAAATATAAACGCTCTGACCACAATTACAGGTGGTCCTTTATTTACAATAGTTTGACAATGACTTTTCAACTTAACAATAGTATGAAAGCAATATGCATTCAGTAGAAACTGTACTTAGAATTTTGAACTTTGATTTTTCCTGTGCTAGTGGCATCCTGAAAGATACTCCTGCATGATGCTGGGCAGCTGCAGAGAGCTGCAGCTCCAGCTAGTCATACAATCACAAGAGTAAACAGCCATTTACAACTTACAACCATTCTATACCCATACAGACATTTTATTTTTCACTTTCAGTACACTAGTTAATAAATTATATGAGATATTTAACACTTTATTATAAAATGGGTTTTGCATGAGATGATTTTCCCAACTGCAGGCATATTTAAGTGTTCAGATACATTTAAGGTAGGCTAAGATACGATAACAGGTAGGGGGTAGTTGGAGAAGGCAATGGTACCCCACTCCAGTACTCTTGCCTGGCAAATGCCATGGACGGAGGAGCCTGGTGGGCTGCCGTCCATGGGGTCGCAGAGTCGGACACGACTGAGCGACTTCATTTCCACGTTTCACTTTCATGCATTGGAGAAGGAAATGGCAACCCATTCCAGTGTTCTTGCCTGGAGAATCCCAGGGGCAGCGGAGCCTGGTGGGCTGCTGTCCATGGGGTCGCACAGAGTCGGACACGACTGAAGCGACTTAGCAGTGGGTAGTTATATAGCTTCCCTGGTGGCTCAGATGGTAAAGAATCTGCCTGCAATGCAGGAGACCTGGGTTCAATCAATGGGTTCAGAACATCCCCTGGGAGAAGGGGATGGCAACCCACTCCAGTATTCTTGCCTGGAGAATCCCATGGACAGAGGAGCCTGGCGAGCTACAGTCCATGGGGTCGCAAAAAGTCAGACATGAGTGAATGACTAAGCACAGCACAGGGTAGTTATGGGATTCCCAGGTGGCACTAGTAGTGAACCTGCCTGCCAATGCAGGAGATGTAAGGGATGTAGGTTCGATCCCTGGGTCAGAAAGATCCCCTAGAGGAGGGCATAGCAACCCACTCCAATATTCTTTCATGGAGAATTCCTTGAACAGAGGAGAGTGGCATGCTACAGTCCATGGAGTCACAAAGAGTTGGACAGAACAGTGATTTAGCAAGCATTCAGGGTAGGTATATTAAATGCTTTTTTAACTTACAATATGTTAAACTTAGGATGGGCTTATCATCAACAGCTGAGGAAAATCTGTACATAAAACAAATACAGGAAGACTCCGAAAGGCAAAGAGAAGGATAGGATAAAGACATTACGAGTGAGGAACAACACTAGAACAAATCACAGTGATAAGTTCCATAGCTTTCTTCTTTCCTCCTAAAATTATCAATTTAGTACTGGAGAAATGCCAAAATACACAAACAAAATGTCTCAAGGAAAGTCTGCTCTCTCAAGCCAAAGAACCAGGAAAGGAACAGACTAGCAGGACAGAAATCTTATTGATAATAACCACTCTAGCCATATACTACTTGAGAAAGAAAAAGAAGAAGAAACAGCCTAATGAAACCAAATAAGAAGCCTGGACTTCCATGCCCATCAAGTGGTAATGAGGCATCCTTTCACACCACCTTCCATGTGATGTCAGCAGGGGTCAAGTTAGCAGCTATGACTCCCACCCTTCCTGGCAGTAACAATGTGACCTCCTCCCGCAAGCATGATGTCATCAGAGGTTTGTAAAGCAAAAGAGTTAAATAAGATTCAGAGTCTCAAAACATAATACTACAATATCCAAGAAACTACTGAAAATCACTTCTCATACCAAGAACAAAGAAGATCTCAACTTGATTGTGAAATAACTAAGAAATGATAGCAAGACAACATACAACTCAGAATTACTTGATAAGGATTTTAAAACAGCCATGATGAAAATGCTCCAATGAATGGTTATGTATAATCTTAAAAAACATAGAAAATCTCAGCAAATAGAGATATAAAGAAAAATCAAACCAAAATTTTAGAACTAAAATCACAATAACTAAAATTAAAAAAAAAAAAAAAAACACCTTACTGCATGGGCTAAATAAGAGATACCAGACAAAAGAAGGAAGAATTTTGAAGACAGAACAATAAAAATTACCCAGTTTGGACAATGGAGATAAAACAGTCTAAAAAGTAAAATGAACAAAGCTTCAGAGACCAGTAGGACAATACCAAAAGATCTAACATATACATTAACTGAGTCTCAGACTAAGAATAATATGGGGCTGAAAAAAATATTTGAAGAAATAATGGCCAAAACTTCCCAAAGTTGATAAAAGGCACATATTTAGAGATTCAAGGAATGTAGAAAACTCCCAAAAGAATAAACAAAAAGAAATCTGTGCCAAAACATATCATCAAAATTTTAAAAGTTAAGAATAAGGAAAAATTATTAAAAATACCTACAGAGAATGATGCATTACTTTCAAGGGAGCAATGATTCAATTAACAAAGTATTTTTCATCAGAAACCATGAAGGCCAGAAAGAAGTGGTATAGTCTTCCAGTGGCAAAAAAAAAAATTGACAACTTAGAACACTCTATCCAGTGGAAATATCCTTTATAAATTAAGGTGAAGACATTTTAGGTAAAGGAAAACTTAGAGAATGTTTGGCCTACCTTAAAAGACAGTCTAAAGAAAAGCTCTTCAAACAGAAAGAAAATGATAAAAGAAGAAAACTTAGGAAAATAAAAAATACATAATAGTCTATCCTACTGTGTACACATTGCTATATTTAAAGTAGATAACCAACAAGGACCTACTGTATAGCACAGGGAACTCTGCTCAATGTGGCAGCCTGGATGGGAGGGGAGTTTGGGGGAGATTGGATACACGTGTACATATATGGCTGAATCCATTTGCTATTCATCTGAAACTATAACAACATTGTTAACTGGCTATCCCCCAATACAAAATGAAAAGTTTTAATTAAAAAAATAGGCTATCCTTCTCTTAAAGTTTTAAAATAATACTTGACAGCTGAAGCAAAAAATGTAATATCAACTAATGAGTTTCTCTTAAGTATTTAGAGAAAAGAGTTAAGACAACATATTATAAAAAGAGGGGGGTAAACAGACACAGAGAAGTAAGGTTGTTACATTTCTGAAGTGGTAAAATGTTGATACCAATAAACAATGTAATAAGTTATGTGTGTAAACTACTTAGAGCAAACACTAAGAAAAGCATATTCAAAGACATATACTTCTAAACCTTCAGTTCAGTTCAGTTCAGTCCAGTCGCTCAGTCGTGTCCAACTCTTTGCAACTCCATGAATCACAGCACGCCAGGCCTCCCTGTCCATCACCAACTCCCGGAGTTCACTCAGACTCATGTCCATCGAGTCTGTGATGCCATCCAGCCATCTCATCCTCAGTCGTCCCCTTCTCCTCCTGCCCCCAGTTCCTCCCAGCATCAGAGTCTTTTCCAATGAGTCAACTCTTCGCATGAGGTGGACAAAGTACTGGAGTTTCAGCTTTAGCATCATTCCTTCCCAAGAACACCCAGGGCTGATCTCCTTCAGAATGGACTGGTTGGATCTCCTTGCAGACCAAGAGAATCTCAAGAGTCTTCTCTAACACCACAGTTCAAAAGCATCAATTCTTCGGCGCTTAGCCTTCTTCACAGTCCAACTCTCACATCCATACATGACCACTGGAAAAACCATAGCCTTAACTAGACGGACCTTTGTTGGCAAAGTAATGTCTCTGCTTTTCAATATGCTATCTAGGTTGGTCATTACTTTTTTTTTAATAAAAAAAAATTGTATTTACTTAGAAGCATTCAGAATGTCAACAAAACAGCTGCAACTTTTTTTCTTTTTCTTTTTTTGCAATTACAGAGTGGTATTCAGTTAACAGAACAACAATTATTCGTAGAAGCTGCATCAGACAACTGAAGATGAAAAAACTACCAGCCCCATATATAACTAATTTGTGCTGTGCACCAACAAGAACCTGCTTTCAATATCCATGCCAATTTACAACCCCCATACTGTACCAGGCAAGGTTAGTGGCTATTGAAAATACCACCAGGACAGGGCTATCTAAAGACACATTCAGTAGTGTGTTAACTATACAAAAAAAGACACTGTACAGTTTAAAAACAAATCTTACACAGCCTTACATTTCAATTTCTTTTTCTTTAAAAGGAGTGAGTTGTGTACAGGGGGGTTAAATGCTTTATAGACAAGGAAAAAAAAACTGCACTAGAACCAACTTATTCATCATCATCTTCTTCTTCCTCCTCATCCTCTTCATCTTCTTCCTCCTCCTCATCCTCTTCATCTTCCTCATCTTCCTCCTCTTCCTTCTTTTTCTTGTTTTTTTCAGCCTTGACAACTCCCTTTTTTGCTGCATCAGGCTTCCCTTTAGCTCGGTATGCAGCAATATCCTTTTCATATTTTTCCTTTAGCTTAGCAGCCTTCTTCTCATAAGGCTGCTTGTCATCCGCAGCAGTGTTATTCCACATCTCTCCCAGTTTCTTTGCAACATCACCAATGGACAGGCCAGGATGTTCGCCTTTGATTTTTGGATGATACTCAGAACAAAACAAGAAAAAGGCCGAAGGAGGCCTCTTGGGTGCATTGGGATCCTTGAACTTCTTTTTTGTTTCCCCTTTAGGAGGGATATGTTTTCATTTCTCTTTCATAATGGGCCTTGTCCGCCTTTGCCATGTCTTCAAATTTTCCTTTCTCTTTAGCAGACATGGTCTTCCACCTCTCTGAGCACTTCTTAGAAAACTCTGAGAAGTTGACTGAAGCATCCGGGTGCTTCTTCTTGTGCTCCTCCCAGCAAGTTTGCACAAAGAATGCATATGATGACATTTTGCCTCTCGGCTTCTTAGGATCTCCTTTGCCCATGATTAATTATTTTTCCTCCGCGAGGCACAGAGTCGCCCAGTGCCCGTCCAGCTCTCACTTGCCCCGGCGCTGTCTCTATGGAGCTTAATCTAGTCATAACTTTTCTTCCAAGGAGTAAGCGTCTTTTAATTTCATGGCTGCAGTCACCATCTGCAGTGATTTTGGAGCCCAAAAAAATAAAGTCTGACACTGTTTCCACTGTCTGCCCATCTATTTCCCATGAAGTGATGGGACCGGATGCCATGATCTTCGTTTTCTGAATGTTGAGCTTTAGGACAACTTTTTCACTCTCCTCTTTCAAACCTAATTCTAAAAATAAGCTCAAGTGACATATAGGAAAGGGGGAAAAGGGAAACAGAGGAAACAGAAAACAGTAACATAGTAGATTTTGTTATATCAATAATGTATGATATAATGTCAACACGTAAAAATATAACATTTCTACATACTGGCAATGTACAATCAGAAACCAAAACTAAAGTTATAATACCATTCATAATAGCTTCAAAAGTTACTCTGTACAAATCTAACAACAGTAGCTTCCCAGATGGTGCACTAGTAAAGAACCTGTCTGCCAGTGCAGGATAGGTAAGAGATGTGGGTTTGATCCCCGGGTCGGGAAGATCTCCTGGAGAAGGTCACAGCAACTCACTCCAGTGTTCTTGCTGGAGAATCCTGCGAACAAAGGAGCCTGGTGGGCTATATATAGTCCATAGGGTCACAAAGAGTTGGATGTAACTAAGCATGCATGTATGCATGCAACAACGGTATTAGACATACAGAATCTGCATGCTAAAACTATAAAACACTGACAAAAGAAAATCTCAACAAATTAAGTATTCATGGAATAGAGGACTCAATGTGATTAGTATGTCAATTCTCTAAGCACAATTTCAGTTGAAATTCCCACAAAAGCCAAAACAATTTTAAAAACAATAAAGCTGTTTGACTCACACTGAGTTCAAGGCTTATTATAGAGTTACAGAAATCAAAACAGTGTGGGGTTCACAGAAGTTTACATTCATATTAATGGAATAAAATAGAGTCTTGTAATAGACCCACAGAAATATAGTCAGCTGATATTTAACAGTTACAAAAGCAATTTACTGGAGAAGGAATAGTCTCTTCAAAAATGATGCTGATATGACTGGACATTTATCTTTGTAAATAATGAACTTCAACCTATAATTCATACCCTATACAGAACTTAGCTAAAAATGGATTGCAGAGCTAAATAGAAAGCTTTTTAAGAGAAAACACTGCATAAATACTTGTGATTTCAGGTCAGAAAAATAGATATTAGATATGACATCAAAGCCATAGTCCATAAAAGAAAATCAATTAGAAATTTGAACTTTACCAAAGTAAACCTTTTGTTATGCAAAAGACACTATTCTAGGAATAAAAAGGCAATATACAGACTGGGACAAAATATCTGCAAATCATATATTTAATTAAGCTCTTGCATATAGAATATATAAATAATAAGTACTATTTAATAAACAATCAATTTTTTAAATGAGCTAAAGAGTTGAAGAGACATTCATAAAAGAAAATATAAAGACGGCAAATAGGCATATGAAAGATCATTACCATTAGTCATTAGGGAAATACAAATTGATATCACAATGGAATAACAATACACTCCTATGGGAATGGTCTTAAAAAAAGTACTGACAAGAATGTGAAGCAACAGGCTCATATGAATTCCTGAGAGGAGTAAGAATGGCATAACCACTCTGGAAAACAGTTTGGCAGTTTCTTACAGTTATAAATACATCAAAGATACACTTAGTAGGGTTACTCCCTACTATGGGTATTTACTTTAAAGAATCATAAAGCTATGTTCACATAAAAATCTATTTGTAGCAGAAAACTATATATAGTCCCCAAAATCTAGAAAAGACCCAAATAGTCTTCAAGAGACAGACAAACTGTGGTATATCTATACAATGGAATTTTGTTGTTGTTTTGTTACTAAGTCAAGTCCAACTCTTTGACCCCATGGACTATAGTCCACCAGACTCCTCTGCCCATGGGATCTCCCAGGCAAGAATACTAGGTTGCCATGTCCTCCTCCAAGGAATCTCTCTGACCCTGGGGTCGAACCTGTGTCTACTGCTTTGCAGAAGGATTCTTTACCATTGAACCACCAGAGAAGCCATACAATGTAATACCATTTAGCAAAAAAAAGGAACAAACTGGATGAACCAACAGGAATGAATCTAAAGGCATTATGCCAAATGAAAGAAGCCAGTTTCAAAAGGTTATAGCTTATATGATTCCACATATATGTCATTCTGAAAAAAAAGGCAAAGCTATAGGGAGGGAGAACAAATCAGTGGTTGTCAGGTGTTAGGTATGGTGGGAGGATTTGACTACAAGTGGGTAGAACTAGGAAATTTTTTGAGATGATAGAACCAGGCTGTATCCTGATTGTGGTCATAGTTACTCAAATCTATTTGTACATGTGTGTTACAACTCAAAATACTATGCTGAACATGTACTATATATAAATTAAAAACAAACAAAAACAATTCAGTCTTTATGTGCAAACTAACTTCAAGAATAAGAAGACAAGTTTCCATGTTTCCTTTCTTGTTTCATTATGATACTTCTGGGGCTTCCCTCCTAGCTCAGTTAGTAAAACATCTGCCTGCAATGCAGGAGACCCCAATTCGATTCCTAGGTTGGGAAGATCCCCTAGAGAAGGGATGGGCTACCCACTCCAGTATTCTTGGGCTTCCCTGGTGGCTCAGACAGTAAAGAACCACCTACAATGTGGGAGACCTGGGTTCGATCCCTAGGTTGGGAAGATCTCCTGGAGGATGAGGAGGCATGGCAACCCACTCCAGTATTCTTGCCTGAAGAATCCCATGGACACAGGAGCCTGGTGAGCTACAGACCATGGGGTCAAAAAGAGTCAGACATGACTGAGTGACTAAGCACAGCAAAGCACATGATACTCCAAGTTTTAATTTTTAACATCATATTTCATTAGAACATTTAATACTGAACATGTTTCCAAGAAAGCTCCCTGAGAATAGGAAGTTTGATGTTCTCATTTCATTCACCAATCAGACTGCCTGTCACACACACAGCATACACAGCAGTAACTCAAACACGTTTCTTAACTGAATAAATGTTTCACAAAATAACCTACCCACCCCCAAAACATCATTACATGACCAAAAGTTTATACTGATTATTTAGCACTCTTAAAGGTTATCACCTCAAACTTCACTATTTTTTAATAAATTAAAACTGATCTGAAAAATAGCTATCGTACAATGAATATCACATTAATAAATTTAAATGAATTTCAGGAGGAAAAATCCACAGTTAATGACTCAGCATTCAACTGATAAATGATACAAAATTTAATTTATAGAGCTACTTGTAACACACATATTTTAGGGTGAACAGACTAGGATTCTAAAAGTTTCAAAACTTTCTTTCAAAGGCTTTATTTTTTCTTTAGTTCTATTTCATTGATGAATAAAATAAACTTCAAATAAACACCACTGACAACTAACCTCTGCTTGCATTTTCTGGATTAGATCTTGTGATTAGTTAGATTAGGTTTCACACCTAATGCATTTTATCCAAAAATATCACTAAAGATTGTCAGAGAAAGTACTAACACATGCTACACCACAGATAAACCAAACCCTATGAAAATATTATGGTAAGTGAAAGAAGTTAGTCACAAAGAACCACATATTATATGATTCCATTTATATGAGATGTGCAGAATAGGTAAATCTATAGACACAGAAAGCAGATTAGTGGTTAGCTAAGGGGTAGGAAGCAATGGAGGTAACAGGTAAACTGTATGCAGTTTTTTGAAGGAGTGAGTAATGACAATGTTCTAAAATTTATTGTGATGATGAACATACAACTATTTGAATATTCTAAAAACCACTGGGTGAACTACATGGCTTGTGAATTATATCTCAACAAAGCTATCCAAAACTCTCAGGGAACATATCTAGGACAAATCTATAAAAATATGCAAGATAAGAAACTTTATTATCAGCATCAATCATTTAATATTAATAGAGTATAGTACATTTTAAGAGATAATGAGGTATATATTTAAATCTGATATGATCATTTCTTCAAAAGTTTATCATTACATGGAAAAGGTGGTAACTTAAGTTCCATGTCTTATTATATAATATGTAAAATAAGATTCTAATACAGATATGACAATCCAATGATATTTAATTACATTATGCCACATGATACTAAATTTTAGTAATCTAAAAGACATCCTGTCTTTCAAAAAAAATCACATAATCTGAGTATCAAAAATTAACTCTAAATAAAGAAACAGTTAAGTAGCAAAAAAGGCTAATTATGTTGGTCTGTTTTTTATTTTCAAAAAAAAAGTGCTTTTTATAGCAAGCTGAATATAATAGACTGTGAATTAGAAGATCAAGGAAGCAAACTGTATGTTTTCTAAAATATGAGTATCCTTCATCAAGTTTTATACTTAGGGCAGCTAAAAGACCTATGTGGAGGGATCAGCATTAAGCCCAAAGGACACACAATGCACAGCAAGAAAGAAAGCAATTCCCTCGTGTCCTTTGCAGGTCACTACCAAGGACCATGTTAGCAGATCCATACCAGACCCTTAACAGGCAGTTCTGCTGCTACCAGTAATTAGCTTGGACAGCTCTGGCTCCAAGAATAGCAGCAAGGCTACACCATAATGAGCTCAGCTGGGATTAGCAGGACAGGGCAGGGAACCAAGAGAGCTCAGGCATTCTGCATCGCGTATGTATCTAGGAGATCAAACAAGGATGGCTGGCTAGGTTATCCCCTCTCCACCTCATTCCAGAAATGAAGCACGGCAGTGTCTAAAATACAGGCTAATGAAGAGCGACACCTCCAACAGATGAGAGCCACATTAATTAACACAATCCCTAGATCATATAATACAGTTTCGGGAAGAGCTAGCAAATGTGCAACTTGTTATTGCATTATACATACATATATATTAAAAAGTCAATCTTTTTTCTTTACTTTTACTGGCAAACCAGATTATTTCATTTTCCAAATTTTATAAAGAATTTCTCTCATGGCCTTTAAGATAGAAAACATTTCTCTCAGATGTTTACCTAAGTACACATTATTGGAAAAAAAAAAAACTCACTTTTGAATCATTAGCTCCTGGTTCTCCCTTTTGAAATAGGCCAGTTCATTCCATACAGCATCAGAATCTTCTTGTTGAAGTTGCTGAGGATCTGCTCTCTTTATTTTCCTGATTTCCATCCTATTTTTAAAATGAAATTGCTTTCTTACTTAACATGTTCAAAGTGCAATAAAATTCATTTATACATTCCCTAAAATTGAAAAATATCTACTAACCAAGTATCTTTTTTTTTGGCAAACGATATGAGACTTTTCATTGAAATTAACTTGCTAATGATATTCATGCCATAACTTCAGGGTAATCATTTGGAATTGAGACTTCTCTTGAAGTACAGCTAGTGTCACATAGCTACCCAATTTCTATTGAGGTACACTATGGAATGAACTTCCTAAAAACTAAGCATGTAGAAATAAAAATCCTAGATCATTATTTCCTAAAATCTACTATGCTACTATGGAAAGTAAACTTTTAAGTGGACACATGATATTCTCTGGTCTTATTTCTCTCATTCATTCTACTAGTAATAAAACATACATTGCAAAAATGTCAGTTTCTAAAAAAGGACTATAAGCAATCAACACATCTAGAACTTGCTGCCAACCAGTCTGACTGTGGTTTATGTGTTTTGTCTTAAAACAAGCAGTTATCAGTAAACATCAGAGAGTTAGCAAGTAGTCTTCATCCTTCTGGTGACTGCTAAAAAGTTAAGTGTCTGCTAAGTCGCAGAGGCTAAACCCAGGACAGACAGATTTAACATTGGTTTACCGACAAGCGATATGAAACACTTTCCGTTCTTCAAAGAAAAAATTAGATGTGACAATTATCTACAAAACATGCCAAATGCCCTTTATGTTCTCATTTTCTGTACATAAAACAAACTCTTCATTTTTGTTTTGTAAAAGTGCTGTACTGGCCAATTTAGAAACAGTATTTCTCTATAGAACAGACCAATGTGTATCATCAACATTGCCCTAAAGGATCCATCTCAGAAGATGAGAGGGTAGTAGATTTTTCTGTACTCATTCAGTCCTTTGCCCTCTGTTGATACTGTTAACAGGGGAGCCACTTACGACTAACCAAGATCTGAACACCTGTTCAGAGCAATTGAACTGAGACCGCCCATTCATTCAGATAAGCTGCAGAACTAACTGATGGATAGTAAAGATTTTCAAACTGCATACTAGGTTGAAATAGTTTTAAGACAGTTAACTATACATGTTAATTTCATATTTCTCATATATTTCAAATAAAAAGTAAACTGAGTTATATACATTGTAACATCAGCATTTTATTTATTTAAAGTAGTTTTTCAAGCACATGGATATGAACTATTTTTGCTTTAAGATATACTTTTATTAAGTTATTCTATAGATATTAAAAGTATATACAATAATTCATCATCTATGCTCATTTCTGCAAATTATAGGAAAATGCATAGTTATTTTAAACATATTTCTATTTTCATTTATTATATTCTCTATGTAAAAATTTTCACTAAAGCTCTGACTATGAAATAATTTCTTTAAAATCAAACAAAAGCTATTAAAGCACCTATATGATGCTACTCTGTTCCATTTAATATTTAGGGAAATGCCTTTATGAGCTATGTAACTCACATGCCACTGCCTTCTTCCCACTGTTTTAATTGCTCTTTTACTGCTCTGTAGTTGGTCTGTAACATCTGTAGCCTTTCTTTGCGTTTTTCATGGGCATCTCTTAGCTCATCATTTTCTTGGTTCTGTAGAACACAAAAAAGCAAGTATACAAGTTTGAAGAATATATAAGCATAATGTTACAGATAAAAGGCTACCAATCTAAGTATAAAATTCAAAAGAAAATAGCATGTAAATATAAATTAATTTGTAATAATCATTTAAGCAGAAATAAATTTGTGATTTATTTATAATTTATTACAAATAAATTAATGTAATGATCATTTAATCCTAAAGTCACAGAACAGGTTTACTTGATTCACTGCATTTTGAAAAATCATTTAAGTAATCTCAAAATTCTGGCATCAAATTAATTTCATTCCTTTCCTTTTTGTTAATTAGTATATATACACATATTTCTGTATCAATCTTACATATTAAAATATTTTTCTTTTCCAAGATTTGTCCATACATAAAGCATGACTATTTTGTTAGTTGTAAGTGCACATATAATTAGGACAAGGACACCAATCATAGTAAGATCAGTTCTCTAACCCATGGATTCATAATTAGTTTGTTAAAATGCACAAAGATTACACAGAAGGAAGAAAATCAGCTTGGACCTATGTTAAAAGTGACCCAGTTTAACATTTTGGGTTGAAACATAAAGAACTGAAATGGGAAAGTTGGACTTAGCACTCTTGAAGAAATCAGAATAGACAGTTCAAATATTACTAAGGTAGACAGTTATAGTCAATGACTTCTAAATGTTTTAAATAAAATGCATGCATAAATCTTTACTTTTCAACATGACCACAAAATGAACATATATATAGGCCAAATTGTCAGTCCTCAGGGGATGTATTTATGTTACTCATGAACTGTGTTTCTCAAAGTAAAATAAGTAATGTGATGAGTCTTTTATTTTACCCTTGGTCATTTCAAATCTGTTTTTTAAACTCTTCATTTTCTGTATGAAAGAACTTGCATATTTATTCAGTGCAGGTAACTGGTACTCTCTAATATTATAGTAAGCTGAGAGGAGTGGGAACATGGCAGCCAGAAAGATCTGAATTCCATTCTTGAAGTTTTCTCCTGGTAGCTGCATAATCTTAAGAACACTATTTAAATTAATTCAATTTTTTTTTTTACTATAGAATGTGGAAAAGAACACAGAAATTTATACCATGATAACAAAATTAAATAAAGTAACATACGGGTAAAGCTCCCAGGTCTGTTCTTGCCCAAGAGAGGCACAAAGTAAGTGAGCTTTTTACTCTGTCCTCTTCCCAAGAACTAACTCTGATGCCCTTATCATTTATAAGCCAAATTTATGGTTCTACTGACTTATCGGTCTCTCATTCCAACAATGAGATAATATCTTATAGAGTCTGCATTATCTTACTGCAATTCTACCTGTCTCAACAGTATAGATATGTTGCCATTATACTCTGAATATATATCTAGTAGGATAACTTCAATAATTCTCTTAAGTAGTTACTAGGAAGTATTTGAGCCATGTGTGTACCAAGTGGTCTGTACATCATATGGGAATGCAAGTGCTTGACAAAAATGCTATCTCTTAACAGGGGAAATTAGAATAAATGTTATCCTGAAGACTTTTAGGAGATATGAATCATAGTCACTGCAGAGTTACTTGCTAAAAAGTAATATGGTGTAATATCATGATTAAAAATTCAAGATACTGAATTCAATTTTGTTTTAACTGAAGAACCATATATTAAGAACCTATTATATGCAGGGTGGTAAGTGCTGCTAAGAGTTCACCACCTGCTGCTCAAATTTACTATATTTTACCTTGACAATCTACTTAAATCCAGTGTGTTTCAATTTCTCCATCTTCAAAATAGAAGCTACTAATATCTCTTCTTCTAAGACACAAAGAATGATATAATTTTGATCTTGAGTTTCCCATTCTGTTGGTAAACAATCTGACCTCTTTGACCAATAAACTTCCCATTTTTACAGATGGGAAATAATTTAAGTTAGCCAAATATAAGAATGATAACCAATAATCTTTCCTCATAAATGAATAAAAGTTAAATATTCTTATTAGGATTCTTTTTATGAATGAATATAATTTATGAGGCATTTAAATAAGATACATTATAATATAAATAAAATATAAGAAAGTTACATACATTAGATTCATGTCAAAATAATTTTGAAATAAGCATATAAACTGAATACTTTGTTAGACAATTTTAAAAATAGTTTTGTGTGATTCTTCTTCATTGACTTAAAGTCCTTCCCTGTAAACTTATTTTACAGTAAATTTCTTAAAAGTTATTACAAACAAATGCACAGTTGTGGAATTATTACGTCTGTGCTAGAATCCCTAGAAATTCTGAGTAAAAAGAACCTAAAAGATTGACCAAGAATTAAATATTAATAGAATAGGATATCCAAATTTTATATTACCTTTCACAATAATTTTCTGTTGAATTACTGGAACAAGTTGAGTTTCTTATTCAGAGTACTGTCATTATTTTAGCATTTTTAAGTACTGCCTCAGCTACCATTAAATCATTGAAACTATATCCAATATTTTCCCTAATTCTTAAGTAGAAATCAACCATACTATGACTCAAAAAAGAAGGCTGAACACTGAAGAATTGATGCTTTCAAAATGTTGTGCTAGAGAAGACTCTTGAGAGTCCCTTGGATAGCAAGGAGATCAAACCAGTCAATCCTAAAGGAAG
This sequence comes from Oryx dammah, assembly GCF_014754425.2. Classification (NCBI taxonomy): domain Eukaryota; kingdom Metazoa; phylum Chordata; class Mammalia; order Artiodactyla; family Bovidae; genus Oryx; species Oryx dammah. Next base: position 26,424,291 of record NW_024070185.1, read on the forward strand.
TTAACCCTGAATATTCATTGGAAAGACTGATACTAAAGCTGAAGCTCCAATACTCTGGCTACCTGGTGCGAAGAGTCGACTCATTGGAAAAGACCTTGATGCTGGGAAAGATTGAAAGCAGGAGGAGAAGGGGGTGACAGAAGACGAGATGGTTGGATGGCATCACTGACTCAATGGACATGAGTTTGAGCAAACTCCAGGAGATTGTGAAGGACAGGGAAGCCTGGTGTGCTATAGTCCATGGTGACACAACTTAGTGATTAAACAACATCTCAATAAAAACTTCCTGAGTTCTACATATCAATCACCATGTACCAGGCTCTGTACTAGGAATAGCAGTTAATCGAAGAACCTGAGGTGGCCACTTCTGATTCCTAAAACTTTAGCATAATATACTCACTATCAGTAAATAGTTTATGTTTTCTTACAGTAACTGAAATAAGTGATTCCTTCAATTAAGTAGTGATTATGGAAAAGTTTTATTGATAAGCTTTCTCCTTTAATTTTACATAAGTCATAATAATATCTACCCCTAGAATGTTTATATAATTCTAATAATTCTTAAAATTTTGTATTATTTTCTTATAAAATTTTTTAAAACCTAATTCTTATAAAATTCTTAAAATCCAAGCTATTAAAATCAAACTAAATATTATTTGGTAAATTGATTTGATAGACAATTTAAAATAATAATTATATTTTTCTGCTTTGAGAAAACTGTTATCAAATTATAATACATGGGTTAAATTGGTCCTAGAGACTATCATTCTGTAGCCTACTTCAGAAACAGACAGTAAAATTTTATAAAAATGTAAATATAAGATAGAGTATATATATAGCTCAAAGAAAAATGACTTTACCAATTTAATTGCAAGAGCAGATGCTGGCTGAAATTATCAGTCAAAAGTTGGATATCACAAAAGAACAAATTCAAGTTTACTGTAGCTTGCAATATGATTCTTAAAGTCCCATTGGCCTTATGATAGCCTAACTCTAAACAACAGTACATCATTTGGGAAATATCCTCAAAGATCTGAGAACAAAATCAACTATAAAAACTGAAAAAATACATTTAATATCACTAATTACTACGTTTTCCTTTGAGGACACATCCCAAAGTTCCCCATGGACTGTCGCTGAATTAGGTCCACTTATTAGGTCATTCAAAAAAATATTTACAGATACCTTCTTGTATATTTAGCAATTAAACTAGCTAAACTAGAGGCACTAACTTCTGTGTACAAACAAGTCGTAATGGCTAAACACTAGAAAACAGCAAAGCTGTATTAATTTACTTTCTTTAATGATGTTTATAATTCTACTTTTGAGTTGGTAAGAACATAAATGATTCTTGACCGAATCATCTAGTTTCCTCAAAGGCTTCTTGACAGTATACGGCAATAAGAGCATGAACACTATTAATAAAACAGTGGCTCAATCTTCAGAGTATGATTTTGAGTTTAAAAAAAAAAAAGACTTTTATAAAATGCCAAGGAATCCATGATGTATAATTTCAGCACAATGTATAAACTTAATGAATATTAGAGCATTGAAAAATAAAGAAATAAATTGTACTCAAAGGACATCAGTTCAGTTCAGTTCAGTCGTTCAGTCGTGTCTGACTCTTTGCGACCCCATGAATCGCAGCACGCCAGGCCTCCCTGTCCATCACCAACTCCTGGTGTTCACTCAGACTCAGGTCCATCAAGTCAGTGATGCCATCCAGCTATCTCATCCTCTGTCATCCCCTGATCCTCCTACCCCCAATCCCTCCCAGCATCAGAGTCTTTTCCAATGAGTCAACTCTACGCATGAAGTGGCCAAAGTATTGGAGTTTCAGCTTTAGCATCATTCCTTCCAAAGAAATCCCAGGGCTGATCTCCTTCAGAATGGACTGGTTGGGTCTCCTTGCAGTCCAAGGGACTCTCAAGAGTCTTCTCCAACACCACAGTTCAAATGCATCAATTCTTCGGCACTCAGCTTTCTTCACAGTCAAACTCTCACATCCATACATGACCACTGGAAAAAACATAGCTTTAACTAGACGGACCTTTGTTGGCAAAGTAATGTCTCTGCTTTTCAATATGCTATCTAGGTTGGTCATAACTTTTCTTCCAAGGAGTAAGCGTCTTTTAATTTCATGGCTGCAGTCACCATCTGCAGTGATTTTGGAGCCCCCAAAAATAAAGTCTGACACTGTTTCCACTGTTTCCCCATCTATTTCCCATGAAGTGATGGGACCAGATGCCATGATCTTCGTTTTCTGAATGTTGAGCTTTATCAAACATTTTCACTCTCCTCTTTCACATTCATCAAGAGGCTCTTTAGTTCTTCTTCACTTTCTGCCATAAAGGTGGGTTATCTGCATATCTGAGGTAATTGATATTTCTCCCGGAAATCTTGATTCCAGCTTGTGCTTCTTCCAGCCCAGCGTTTCTCATGATGTACTCTGCATATAAGTTAAATAAGCAGGGTGACAATATACAGCCTTGACGTACTCCATTTCCTATTTGGAACCAGTCTGTTGTTCCATGTCCAGTTCTAATTGTTGCTTCCTAACCGGCATATAGGTTTCTCAAGAGGCAGGTTAGGTGGTCTGGTATTCCCATCTCTTTCAGAATGTACCACAGTTTATTGTGATCCACACAAAGGCTTTGGCATAGTCAATACAAGTACATGTTTTTCTGGAACTCTCTTGCTTTTCTGATGATCCAGCAGATGTTGGCAATTTGATCTTTGGTTCCTCTGCCTTTTCTAAATCCAGCTTGAATATCTGGAAGTTCACGGTTCACGGGTTGCTGAAGCCTGGCTTGGAGAGTTTTGAGCATTACTTTACTAGCATGTGAGATGAGTGCAATTGTACAGTAGTTAGAGCATTCTTTGACACTGGGATTGGAATGAAAACTGACCTTTTCCAGTCCTGTGGCCACTGCTGAGTTTTCCAAATGTGCTGGCATATTGAGTGTAGCACTTTCACAGCATCATCTTTCAGGATTTGAAATAGCTCAACTGGAATTCCATCACCTCCACTAGCTTTGTTCATAGTGATGGTTTCTAAGGCCCACTTGACTTCACATTCCAGGATGTCTGGCTCTAGGTGAGTGATCATACCATCGTGATTATCTGGGTCGTGAAGATCTTTTTTGTACAGTTCTTCTGTGTATTCTTGGCACCTCTTCTTAATATCTTCTGCTTTTGTTAGGTCCATACCATTTCTGTCCTTTATTGAGCCCATCTTTGCATGAAATGTTCCCTTGATATCTCTAATTTTCTTGAAGAGATCTCTAGTCCTTCCCATTCTGTTGTTTTCCTCTATTTCTTTGCATTGATCGCTGAGGAAGGCTTTCTTATCTCTTCTTGCTATTCTTTGGAACTCTGCATTCAGATGCTTATATCTTTCCTTTTCTCCTTTGCTTTTTGCTTCTCTTCTTTTCACAGTTATTTGTAAGGCCTCCCCAGACAGCCATTTTGCTTTTTTGCATTTCTTTTCCATGGGGATGGTCTTGAGCTCTGTCTCCTGTACAATGTCATGAACCTCCGTCCATAGTTCATCAGGCACTCTACCTATCAGATCTAGACCCTTATATCTATTTCTCACTTCCACTGTATAATCATAAGGGACTTGATTTAGGTCATACCTGAATGGTCTATTGGCTTTCCCTACTTTCTTCAATTCAAGTCTGAATTTGGCAATAAGGAGGTCTTGATATGAGCCACAGTCAGCTCCTGGTCTTGTTTTTGTTGACTGTATTGAGCTTCTCCATCTTTGGCTGCAAACAATATAATCAATCTGATTTTGGTGTTGACCATCTGGTGATGTCCACGTGTAGAGGCTTCTCTTGTGTTGTTGGAAGAGGGTGTTTGCTATGACCAGTGCATTTTCTTGGCAAAACTCTATTAGCCTTTGCTCTGCTTCATTCCGTATTCCAAGGCCAAATTTGCCTGTTACTCCAGATGTTTCTTGACTTCCTACTTTTGCATTCCAGTCCCCCATAATGAAAAGGACATCTTTTTTGGGTGTTAGTTCTAAAAGGTCGTGTAGGTCTTCATAGAACCATTCATCTTCAGCTTCTTCAGCATTACTGGTTGGGGCATAGACTTGGATTACTGTGATATTGAATGGTTTGCCTTGGAAATGAACAGAGATCATTCTGTCGTTTTTGAGATTGCATTTCGGACCCTTTTGTTGACCATGATGGCTACTCCATTTCTTCTAAGGGATTCCTGCCCACAGTAGTAGATATAATGGTCATCTGATTTAAATTCACCCATTCCAGTCTTTTTAGTTCGCTGATTCCTAGAATGTCAATGTTCACTCTTGCCATCTCCTGTTTGACCACTTCCAATTTGCCTTGATTCATGGACCTGACATTCCTAGTTCATATGCAATATTGCTCTTTACAGCATCGGACCTTGCTTCTATCACCAGTCACATCCACAGCTGGGTTTTGTTTTTGCTTTGGCTCCATCCCTTCATTCTTTCTGGAGTTATTTCTCCACTGATCTCCAGTAGCATATCGGAGGACATACTGATGTTATTAAATGTCATAGAAAAGTCCTAAAAGAATAAAATTGCCAAATGCATGAAAGTCAGTAAAACAGAGATTCATGGCACTAGTAATTTAAGGACAGTAGGAATTTCATAAAGCTCTGATGCCTTGTTTTCCAAATTATATTTTATAATTCACTATACCCATGAAGTCAGGATTTGAAAATGGATAGTAGTTTTATAATAATAGCTTACATCTCTATTACTATTGTCTCTACAATTACAACATTGGTTGCCCCTCTTGAAAACAGATACAACTAGCCACAAGAGAGCTTAGTAAGACAGTGTGTTAATAGCTATATAATATTCAGTATTAAAATAATATGCACAAATAGCATATCAGTGTATCAGTGTTTATATACATATGTAACACAGGCTCCTGAAACTTCTTTGACCTTCCCTTCCTCCCTTCAATCCACCACGGTGATCAACTTGGGACCCTAAAGGTACCTACCATGCCATGGAGCATGTCTTTTATCTTTAGTGTTTCCAAGAGTAACTTCCATGGAACAACAGTCCTTGAGGAAATATTAATAGGTATAAAGTAAATCTGGAAAACACTATATCCCTACCTTCCTATAGATTCACAATGCACATTGATATGTTCAGCTCAGTTCAGCTCAGTCACTCAGTCATGTCCGACTCTTTGCGACCCCATGAATCGCAGCATGCCAGGCCTCCCTGTCCATCACCAACTCCCAGAGTTCACTCAAATTCACGTCCATCGATTCGGTGATGCCATCAGGATCACAAAAACAGATATAAATCCACTGCTTATATAATTAAGCAAAGAACATTTTGTCTGTCATGTTCCCATTAGCTTCTTGCAGAACAGGATTCAAAAGAATACCAGCATGGAAAGGGTATTCAAATATTCAATGTGTATTAGTGGGTAATGTTCTTCAAAAGGAGCTCCATGATCCCAAAGTATTTTTAGAACTGCAAGACACTGTTATGGGTTGAAATAAATCTCTCCAAGAAGTTATGTTGGAGTGCTAACCCCTACTACCTCAGAAGGTGACTGTGATTTTGTGATTTTGTTTGGAGACAGAATCTTTATAGAGGTAAGCAAGTTAAAATAAGAAAGTGGAAGTGTTAGTTGTTCAATCGTGTCCAACTCTTTGCGACTCCATGGACTGTAGCCTGCCCAGCTCCTAAGAATATGGGATTTCCCAGGCAAGAATATTGGAGTGGGTTGCCATTTCCTTCTCCAGGGAATCTTCCTGCCTCAAGGATCAAATCCAGGTCTCCTGCATTGCAGGTGAACTCTTTACAGTCTGAACCACTAGGGAAGCTCCAAAATGAGATAGGGTGGGTCCTAATCCAATACAACTGGTCTTCTTCATAAAAAGGAGAAATTTAGACAGAGAGAAGGACATTAATAGAGGGAAGGTGATGTGAAGACATAGGAGAAGACCATCTATCAGGAAAAGGAATGGAATAGATTCTTCCCACACAGACTTCAATAGGAACTAATAACCCTGTTGACAGCTTGATTTTGGACTTTTCTAGCATCCAGAACTTTGACACAATACATTTCCATTCTTTTAAGCTAGCCAGTTTATATTAATTGTAGCTTGTCACAGGAGCCCTAAGGAAAGAAACACAAACACATCACCAATTCCTATCTTATACTCACATGTACATGAGTAATAATGATACTATTAGTAATATTGCCTAATACTGGAAAAATAGAAACAGGTCTTCTGTCTTCATTAAATATGAGTTATACTCATTAAAGTAAAGTTGTAAATTAAAAAGTGCCCTGTTCCCAACTACTTGTCTTAGAGTTGCTTTACTATACATATTTTATTTAACCAAGATCTTCCCTGGTGGCTCAGGTGGTAAAGAATCCGCCTGCAATGTGGGAGACCCAGGTTCGACCACTGGGTTAGGAAGATCCCCTGGAGAAGGGAATGGCAACTCACTCCAGTATTCTTGCCTGGAGAATTCCATGGACAGAGGAGCCTGGTGGACATTTTGCTAAATGCCCTTAGAGTGCCTTTTTCATTCAATTATTTTGTTCTATTAAAATGAAAAATTCTTTCCTCTAAATGACAAAATACAAAGAAACAAAATTTGTTCACATTTTTTTGCTTATTTTGCAAATTTGCAAAAGAAAACAAACATTTCAAATTCAAGATTATCAATTAACTTGAAAGAAGATACATAAAAATATAAATGAAAAAGAAATTATACGAAAAATAATTTTACTGTAAAAATAAACTTGAGGCCTCATCCCAAAGAGCTGTTGTTAGAAAAAAAGAATGAGGAGATAAATTAGTATGTTTCTGAGACTCTGTGAAACAAGAAATCCAAGAAGTGGAAGAAAATAGATCTGAAAATGTCTGAAACTGCTCTACTCATTCCTGGCAAAAACAAGAAGACTCAGACTTCTGGGGGCAAAGTGGAGGTCCTCTACTATTAAATGGGATATGTGATGGTTATATGTTTATGTTATCTTGATTGCCCAGTATTTAGTTAATGACTATTTCTGGGTGTATCTGTGAGGATGTTTTTGTATGAAATAAACTTTTGAATTAACAGACTAAATACAGCAGATTGCCCTCCCCAAACTGATGGGCTTCATCCAACCAACTGAAGGCCTGAACAGAATAAAAGAATGAAGAAGAAAGGATTCGTTCTTTCTGCTTGACAATCTTTGACCCGGGATACTGGTCTGCTTTCAGACTCAGAATGGGACTGGAACTTACATCATCAGCTCTCCTGGTTCTCAGGCCTTTGGACTCAGACTGGATTTCCAGCTTAACATTTACAGATCTTGGATCTCTGACTCCATAATCAAGTGATCATATAAGCCAATTCTTGTTAGAGTAAATCAGCCAATGCTTCTATCTATATACATATATATATACACACATACACACACATACACACATATATGTATTTCAGAATAATGGTATCTCATTTAGGGAAGACTAAAGGATTCCTTTGGAAGGAATGATGCTAAAGCTGAAACTCCAGTACTTTGGCCACCTCATGCGAAGAGTTGACTCATTGGAAAAGACCCTGATGCTGGGAGGGATTGGAGGCAGGAGGAGAAGGGGACGACAGAGGATGAGATGGCTGGATGGCATCACTGACTCGACGGACGTTGAGTCTGAGTGAACTCTGGGAGTTGGGGATGGACAGGGAGGCCTGGCGTGCTGCAATTCATGGGGTCACAAAGAGTCGGACACGAGTGAGTCACTGAACTGAACTGAACTGAAAGGACTATATTTTATTGCTTCTATTTTTTTAGAGAATCAGATTAACAGAGGATAGAAGAAGAAGGTTTCATATGTGAATTTCAAGAATTATGCAAAAGAAGGATGATGGCATCATAAACATGCCCATAATATCCTGTCTATACGTACACATTTACACTAATACACTAGATTCTAACTACTCACTCAGCATTATTATTTTTTGCCTGTTATAAAAGTGACTGCACAGTGCTTAGCTAACTGCATAAGCCAATACATTACAAATGAGTAAAAGAACGAGCAAATAACTGCAGGGGTATAAATTTCAAGTAGGCTAAATGCTAGCAAGTTGATGTCATCTGATCATTTTGTTAGGGGAAGCACAATGACTGAAACTGCCCACCCTCACATCACAGTAACTATCTCCCTGAATTATTTTATGACAGGAGGTCCTGGTGAGGAACGTGGAACTAACAAGCCACCACTAACCAGAGGAGTTCAGGAAAGGTCAAAAGGAAATAACACATGTCTGACCACCTCCCAGAATCCTTCTTACTGGTACCATCTTGGCTGAGCAATGTGTACACCACCAGGAAGGACTCTGAGTCAGAATGATTAGTCAAAGACAACCAGGAAGCTAATCCCATTGCCATAAAACCAGAGACTTTGAGCCACTTGGCAGAACAGTTCTTCTGGGTTCCCTTACCCTACTGTTCTCCACCCAGGCACCTCTGCCCAGTAAAGTCTTTTCGTCAAGCTCACGTGACTCCTCAGACTATTCATTGCTCACTGTAAGACAAGAGCCCACTCTCAGGCCCTGGAAGGGGTCCCCTTCCTGCAACAAATTTATCTTGGAGAGTAACAATAAATGATAATTTTCCTTTGTTTTCGAACTAATAGTTTAAATAAATATAAAACAATTCTTTGGGAAAAGCATAAAAAAACTGTTAGTTGTGGCTTATGATTAACTATTCCTCTAAATTATATTTTGCTCTATTGCACAAATAATGTAAGTGAAAACAGTTTCCTAAGAATCATTTATATGACAAAGAATCTAAGCTTTAAATATATGGATTCTCATCATGTATAAATTGGCCTTTCCATAGAATATTATAAAACTATTTGAGATTCAATTAAATGGCTAAATCTCAAATAGTGTTGGTTTTCCAGTAGTTGTGAATGAAGAATGAAAACTTTAGCCATATTAAATTCACAGAAAAATTAAAGCCCTCAAAATAGCCACATAAAAGCACTTCCCTACACACAACCACCTTCTTTTGAGAAAAATAATTCACAAATTATGAGTTGGAAAGTACAAACTCTTATAGATAGAACAATAAAGATTTATGATTTTTAAAGACTGGTAGAACATGAACTCAAACTTCTTATATTTTGAGACAAATACAGTTGAAATGGAAAAAATAACATATTTATTTGTCACTTAGGCTATGTAATTTTTCTATAAAGGACAATTTTTTTTTTTTTGTCTCTGAGAAACTATAAGAAACTTATTCCCAATATTGAGTCAAAATATCCCCTATAATTTTAAAATAGTGAATATATATTTAGTTTTCAGCTAGTAAAATTTTTATTACTTTATGATCCTCAGAAATACTAAGAACTAGATGAACTGATGATACATTTTTATACACGTAATTAAATTCAGGAAAATTAAATGATAACCAGTAATTTGTGAAAAGAACGTTTACTTTGGTATATTCTTACCTATGCAAGGTTATTACTAAAGAAATCATTTAATGTTCACCTTTAGTTGTAGTGCCTTCTCTAAGTTTTCAATCTTTCTCTCAGCTTTTCTCAGCTTCTTAAGTTCCTCTGAGTCTGCGAAAGAGCTCTTTGGGGACAAAGACCTTGAACGTTTCACAGGTGGTTCCTCGAGAATAAAACAAGGACATGGTTGAGCTAGTTGGAACACTGGATTATGAAAGACATGCAAAATTAAAGAACAAGTAATTTTGAATACTAATAATGAATTATAAAAAAAAAAAATCCTGCATGGAATACCAGAGAAATAACAAGCGGAATTACCACAGTGCTACCGCTAAAGGTTTCTCTGTGACTCGTTAATGAGAATATTCATTTACATTTACATTGTTTCTTTCAGAATAATGATGTCCCATTAGGGAAGACTAAAGGGTTATGGACTCAGAAATGCAAGAAGCCTCATTACAAAGGAGGGGATGGAGGCTGGTCTAATTGCTCTTCGAGGGTCCAAGGTTACACTTGATAGGACAACCTGAAACAAGAGGGAAAGGGTTTCTTTCCCTTTGAAATAGTTTAACACACTGTGAAGTCGAAGGAACAATATGCTTGAGGAATATAAATACAACAGACAGTAGATCTTACACCATAATGACCATATGGTCATTAACTATAATGTGGCTAACTAGAGACGAGAATGTGTGTTTATATTATGTACAGCTTCATATACCAATCTGGAGAAGGAATATGTGAAAGCAACTATTAAGCTGGGCAACATATTGCTCATACTTACTGCATGTCCTTATGAAAAAGAAAGAAAATTCTGTTCAAAATATCACTCTAATTTTCTTGATATTTTTTAAAAAGCAATGAAACATCAAAGCAGTACATTTTTAAAGTGCAGCCATATAGCACAAAATCAAATTAGATTCTATAATGTATCTCAATTTTAGGATTTTTTTTCATTTAAATTAAGCTTAATGCGTGAAACTATTCCAAAATTGCAAGAAAACATATATGCAGTTATGTTTAAATATATACATACATAGATTAATATATATAATAAAGCTCATTCTTCTGAAAGTTACTAATATTAGAGGTAGTAAATAAGAATGACACATAAACATGAATCTCATTTTAAATATTTCTTTTACTAAGACAGTTTGTCTTACTCATAGGAAAATTCAAAAGAATGAAAAAGAATTATCTTGAAAACATGACTTTCTGCTTTTAAAAATATCTTCTATTGATGAAGTAAAAAGTGTGAGAAATATACCTCTTAAACTTCTTATTTTTAGGAAAAGTTTATTTCAATTCATATAGAAAGAATATATTTACAATCTGATATTCTTGACTTTTTATACTAGTCAATTTTCATAGAATCTTTTGCAGCATAACAAGAACAAGCAATAAATACTATGAAAAGGAAAAGCTGAGACATTAATAAATAAGAATCATGGGTAGAAAAAATTTACTTATTCTCCACAGTTATACCTTTAACTCTGAAAATATGTAACTACACATATTAATATTATATTTCAATTTATAATTTATATTCCACATAGGTAGTATTTTAAATATCACCCAAATGAAATAGAAACATTAAGATATATTTTTCTTCTGAAAATTGGAAAATTGAGTTAAGGGCTAATACCACATTAAAATTTCTACTTAGATTAATTTATCTATAGATTACATAGACGAGGCATATTTAGCAAAACTTTTTAACGTTAGAATGTTAATTTACTGCAAAAGAGGCATATCACTACTAATAAATTTAGTTAATTGAATTAGGAAGATATTAATCTTCAAAAAGGGAAAACTCGCCAGTCCCAATCATGATTTTATAAAACATCTGATACATGACATTTTTTAAAAGCTTTCAGAAATATAAACAGAGAAGTAAATGATGCTGTTCATTTTTTAACTTCATCACTTGCCTTGCTAGCCTCATCCTGACAAATTCACAAAATGACGAATGTCCCTACCTTACGTTTCCCTTCAGTACTTGTCAAGATGCTCTTCTCTGAGAAACCCTTGTTGGTAGATCTGTTCTCTGACAGTTTTTCATTTGCTATTTTCAGTTTCTCCTGTAAATACTCAATTTCAGACTTCTGTGAGACCATTAAGGTTTCTAAGCTTGATAAAGATGGCTGTTGAGAAACCTGTTTTAAAAAAGTATGTTTGTATCTTACATTATTTACACATTAATGCAAATATTTATGTTTTTATATTATATAAAGCAGAAATATTCCAAGAAAGAACATTACATTTCAAAAATAAACTATAAACCTGCATTGGCTAATAAGCTTCTATCATCCTTATAGAATGCCATTTTTCAATAAAATAACCAAGAGTCTGTATACAAATTTTTTTAAATATGTCTGTCATGCAGATTTTTAGAAGAAAAAATTTAAAGCATGGATGCATGATATATACAACTTATCTATAAAATTCTTTCAAATTAATGATTATACAAATAAGTATTTCCTCAGTAAATACTCAATGCAATATCACTGAATATAAGCCTCAGAAAAGTGAACCAACAGCACTATGGGCCTAACTAGCTTTTAATGCATTATAATTTATTAATAACAACTCAACTGAGATTTTTTAAAGTCAACAGAGTTTACATTATTCTCCTTTGAAACTCATTCCCATGTCAGATAATCTGTTAATGGTAAGCACCACATTTTAGCAACAGAAATCACAGGAAAATTAAGTTTGTAGGAAACCTGTTCATGAAAACTAACATTCCACAAAACTGTACCACCATCTTAATCAAATATATTTGAGACCATTAAAATCCATGCACACACATTATTTCAAGTTAACCATTCGCTCACATACATACGCAAAACAACACTAGATCATAATGAAACAAAGTATTTGTTGATTTCCAGGAAAGAAAAGTCAGTACTTATGATTTTAATATTATCAATATGGATCCAATAGCCCTGAAAAAGTTTTCATTTAAAATATGGATAGCCCCATCCTTCCTAAATGATATTTCTAAGGATTTTAAGAAAAATATATATGCTTAACTTTTCCAAACTAACAATGAGAAATATTATTTTTTTCTAAGTTTGATTACTTTTTTCTTTTTTGGGGGGATAGGCATATTTTTCCTAATTCTATCCTATATTTTTTATAAAAAGAAGGATCATCTCAGTATACTATTATAATCTATTATATATATAGTATAGATATATATAGTATCTATATATATATATACACTAAATATAATATAGCATAGTATACTATACTATTACATTATACTATGTTATATTATAACATACTACTGTACTTTCCTCATACAAAAGTGACATAAGTCACCTGATATGTTTCCCAATCTTTATTCTGTCACAACACTATACATTTTTCTCAGAATGTTGTTTATGTTTTATGTTTACCACACTTATAACATTAATTTATACTCTATTAGCTTGCATTGAACATCAAAATAGCTTAAGCACCTTTTTCCCAAATTCTAAAAGACTTTTGACTTATTCTCTCTCTTCCTTTAAACCACTGTTCATCTTTTATTTATTCTTTCCTCTTTTGTAAACAAATTTGTGATGCTTATAAATATTTCCTTTGATTGGCCTGCCAATCTGAACAATTTACAAAGGCTACCTAAACCTCAGAACAGGAGTTCTGGCTTTATTAAATAAAATTATAAAGAATATATTAACATTCCATTATTTACCCAAAGACATTTAAAATAAAATTTTCACAGTCAAACAAAAATTTAGAAAAAAACAAGAAAAACAGTACTTTAATTATTGTTATATCCAATAAGCAATCCTGTGCTCTTTAACAAATGAATTTTCTAAGTCATTAGTGGGTTATAATACAATAGATAAGAATGTAAAAAAAATGAATGTTTGGTCAAGAAGCTGCAATCAGAAATAATTACAATATTTATCAAGATATTGAAAAAGTCCAACAGTGGACATTGCTACTATAATAATAAAAGATTTCTTACTTAGGCAGCATTCCTTTAAAATTCCTCAGAAAACAGTAACAGAACTTCAAAATTAAAAAATACTATTCAAGCAGTACTTAACTCAAGATCACACAGGAGTCATAATGTAAATAAAAAAGTAAAATGAGTTTGTTTTTAAATTACAGCTTTAGAATTCCTTCAACAGGGACACTTTGTATTCATGTTGAACATACAGATATATACTTTACTTTGACAATGAAACTTATCCATGTTCCCAGTTTTTCACAAGTGTAGTCTTTTCTCTGCCTCTTGTCCTTTATCCCTTTTGCTAGGGATACATGCACAAGAAGTATTTCACTTTTATCGTAATATGACCACTTTTAAAATAATAAGTAAAATGAAATATCAAGTCACAGTCACTTTCATTTCTGAGGGAATAAGGAGGGTATTTGTGGTAGTAGCTATTTAGCAATAGCCAGTTGTTTTCATAGAGAAATGTGGTGCACTTTTCAAAAGACTGCTGCTGCTACTAAGTCACTTCAGTCGTGTCCGACTCTGTGTGACCACATAGACGGCAGCCCACCAGGCTCTCCAGTCCCTGGGATTCTCCAGGCAAGAACACTGGAGTGGGTTGCCATTTCTTTCTCCAATGCATGAAAGTGAAAAGTGAAAGTGAAGTCGCTCAGTCATGTCCAACTCTTAGCGACCCCATGGACTGCAGCCCACCAGGCTCCTCTGTCCATGGGATTTTCCAGGCAAGAGTACTGGAGTGGGGTGCCACTGCCTTCTCCTGGAATAATTCAAATTTCTAAGAGAAATCAAATTTTAAAAGGTGGCCCAGACTCAGTTTGTGACTGTTGTAGCTTGAAAGCATGGTGGTGGGACTATTAACAGGTACATATTTCCTGTGGAAATTCTGAATATCAATCAAAGAACAGAAAATTGTACCAAGCTTTTAACTTTGTTCTAATCATGCTAAAGGTTAATAAAGATACATGATAAATGCTGAGTGAAGAAAGCACATGGTATAGAAGAATACAGAATACGGTACAGAAACAGATTTCACCAAACCCTGAAATTTATAGCATTATTTCTGAATGGAGGTGAATTTTCATCATACATATATAAATTTTCTTAATTTTTAACATTGAACATGGAACGTTTCACTAAATAGTTTTAAAAATGTATTTTTATGCAAATAAAATGAATAAAAAATTCAGTGTAAAAATTTCAGTACAGATAGGGGAGATATAAATGAAAGTCTCTCCATAATATCATCTCTCAGAATTCACTAATGATAAATTTGGAATATACTTCCCATACTTTAAAGAGAAAAGGAAAACTGTTTTAATATATACTTTAAATTTATTTTTTATTACTAATTTTATTTTTTAGAACAGCTTTATATTTACAGAAAAACTGAGCAGATAATAAAGTGTATCCTGCTCCCACCCATCTAGTTTCTCTTATTATTAACAACTAAAATGAATATGATATATTAAAATCAATGAACCAATTTTCATATATTATTTTGACTAAAGTCATTAGTTTATTCAAATTTCCATAGTTTTCACCTAATATCCTCTTCTGTTCAAGGACACCACATATATTTCACCTGTCATGTCAGCAACTCTTGGATGGGATAGATTTTCAGACTTTTATTTTTGCTGACATTGACAGTTTCACAGAGTACTATTCAAGTTTATCGTAGGATGGCCCTATGTTGGAGTTTGTCTATGTTTTTATCATGATTAGACTGGGGTTATGAATTCCGGGACAGAATCAAGGGTACACACTTTCAACATGACTTGACTAATGACATAACCTGATTACACTACCAAATAAGTGTTTGTCAAGTTATTCCACTGTAAAGTTACTCTCTTGTCCTCCATACTACACTCATGTAACCTGCTTTTTAAATTCAATAATTATATACAATTATTATAGGTATAATATATATGAGGATATATACTCATATATCGTTACTTATTCTTACCCTTTTAAAGTGCTGTTTTAGAGGTTTAGCAAGATCAAGACAATCAATCATCTATCTGTGGAAGTTCATTGTATCTATTGCCCTTAAAAGAATCTTGAATCTTTGAAAATTTAACTTTTCTTGCTAAGAATTATTAGTATTTTATACACTTTTTTTCACTAACATCAAAAATCCTTGTGCACCTTTTACAGTCTTGGAAGATAATGGTATGGTGCTAGACCATAGATAATCTGATAAGAGATGATCAGTGGAGTATGCATGCAAATGCCTCCAAATGGAACTAATCTCTTTAAATTAACCATTATTAATACATAACTTCTCTTTCACACTGATTCAGAGAGGCAATTTTGATCAAAAACTCCTAGAAAAATTTTGAATAGAAGAGGGAGGTGAAGCCTTGTGCCAATTACTATTAAAATATTATATAA